>NW_027206395.1:0-445045 GCF_024711535.1 Dipodomys merriami
CCAACACTTACCCTAACCCTCACCCTAACCCTAACCCTCACCCTCAAGGTCACCCTCAGCCTAACCCTTAGCCTAACACTAGACCTAACGCTAACACACACACTCACACTTACCCTAACCCAAATCCTATCCTGAACCCTCACCCTAACCCTTACTCTAACCCTAAACCTCCCCTCATCCTAAACCTAACTCTAACCCTAACCCAAAACCTAAACCTCAACCTAACCCTAACCCTAACCCTCAGCCTCAAACTCACCCTAACCGTAACCCTAACCCTAAACCTAACAATAACTCTAACCCTAAACCTAAATTTCACCCTACACATAACGCTCACCCGAAACCATACCCTCACCCAAAAACTTACCCTCACCCTAACACTAAGCCTAACACTAACACTAACCCTCACACTAACCCTAACCCTAACCCTAAACCTAAACTTCACCCGCACCCTCACCCTCACCATAACTCTAACCCTAACCCTAAAATTAACACATCCTAAAACGAACCATCACCCTAACCCTAATCCTCACACCCACCCTCACCCTCAGCCTAACCCTAAGCCTAAGCCTAACCCTCACCCTAACCCTCATGCTCACCCTCACCCTAACCCTAATCCTAAACCTAACCCTATCCCTAAACCTCAACCTAACCTTCACCCTCACCCTAACCTTAATACTAACCATAAACCGAAACCTAACCCTAACCCTCCCCCTAATCCTAACTCTAACTCTAAACATCACCCTAACCCTAACCCTAACCCTAACCCTAAACCTCACAGTAAACCTCAACCTAACCCTAAACCTCACCCTTACCCTCAACCTCACTGTAACTCTAACCCTAACAATAACAATAACACTAACCATATCACTAACCCTAATCTTAACCCTAACCATAACCCTCACCCTCAGCCATAACCTCACGCAAACTTAACCCTAACCCTAACCCTAAACCTAACCGGAATCCTCAACCACACCCTTAACCTCAGCCTAACCCTAACTCTAACCCTTACCTAACCTTAACCCTCACTGTAAAGCTAACCCTAACCCTAAAACTAAACCTAACCCTAACCCTAACCCTCACCCTAACCCTAAGCCTAACCCCAACCCTAACCCTTACTCTCACACTCACAATAACCCTAATCCTAAACCTAACCCTTTCCCTAAACATAACCCTCACCGTAACCCTCATCCTAGTCCTTAACCTAACCCTAATTCTAACACTAAACCTCATCCTAACACTCACCCTAAGGCTAAACCTAAACCTCACCCTAACCCTAACACTAACCCTCACTCTCATGCTCGGCCTAAGCCTAAGTCTAAGCCTAACCCTAACCCTCACTCTCACCCTAACCCTAACACTAACCCTAACTCTAACCATAAACCTCACTCTCAACCTGACCAAAACTCTAACCCTAACCCTAAACTTAAACCTCATCCTAACCCTAAACCTAACCCTCAACCTAACCATAACCCTCACCCTAACTTTAACCCTCACCCTAACATTTACCCTCACCCTAACACTAACCCTAACACTAACCCTCACACTAACCCTAACCATTACCCTAACCCTAAACCTCACCCTAAATCTAAACCTAACCCTCACCCTCACCCTAGCCCTAACACTCATTCTCACGCTAAACCTCACACTAACCATTAAACTAATCCTCAATCTAACCCTCACCCACACCCTTCCCCTAACCTTAAACTCACCCTAACCCTAACCCTCAACCCACCATAACCCTCACCTTCAGCCTAACCCTCATGTTAACCCTTATCATCACCCCCACCCTAAAAGTTTCCCTAACCCTAACCCTCATCCTAACCCTCACACTAACCCTAATTCTACCCCTAAACCTCACCCTCACACTAATCCTAACTCTAAACCTAACCCTAACACTAAACCTCACCCTAACCCTAACCCTAAACCTCCCACTCACCCTCACCATAACAGTAACCCTAACCCTAACCCTAACAATAAACCTAACACTAACCCAAACCCTCATCCTAACCATAACCCTCATCCTAACCCTAACCATCACCCTAACCCTCATCCTCACTCTAAACCTCACACTAACTCTAACCCTAATCCTCAATCTAACACTCACCCTAACCCTAACCCTAACCCTTACCCTAAAGCTAAACCTAAAGCTAAGTCTCACCCTTATCTTAACCCTCAACCTAAGCCTAAACCTCACCATTACCCTTACAATCATCCTCACCCTAAACCTCCCCCTAAACCTAATCCTCATCCTAACCCAAACCATAAACCTCACACTCAGCCTAACCCTAAGACTAAGCCTAACCCTTACTCTAACCCTCACCCTCACCCTAGCCCTCACCCTGACCCTAATCCTAACCCTAACCCTCATCCTAAACCTCACCCTAACCCTAACCCTAACCCTCACCCTCACACTCACCCTAACCCTAATCCTAACCGTAACCCTCAAACTAACCCTAAACCTCACCCTCACCATAACCCTTACCCTAACCCTCACCATAAACCTAAACTTAACCCGAACCCTAACGCTCACACTAAATCTAAACCTAAACCTCACCCTAACCCTAACCCTTACCCTCACCCTGACCCTAACCTCAGCCTAACCCTAATCCTAAACTTAACCCTCATCCTAACCCTAAACCTAACCCTAAACCTAACCCTCACCCTAACACTAACCCTCACCCTCAACCTCACCCTCAGCCTAACACTAAGCCCTCCCTAAACCTAACCCTAACACACAAACTCACCCTCACCCTAACCTTAACCCTAACCCTAACCTTAACCCTAACCCTCCCCCTAACTCTCCCCATAACCCTAACAATAACCCAAACCCTTAACCTAACCATAACCGTCACCCTAACACATAACCTCTCCCGAACATTTACCCTCACCCTCACACTAACCCTGACCCTAACACTAACCCTCACACTAACCCTAACCATCACCCTAACCCTAAACCTCACCCTAAAGCTAAACCTAACCTTCACCCTTAACCTAGCCCTCACTCTAACCGTAACCCTCAATCTATCCCTAAACCTCACATTAACCCTAACACCAAGCCTCAATCTAACCCGCACCCACACCCTTTCCCTAACCCTAACCCTCACCCTAACCCTAACAATCACCGCACCGTAACCCTCACCTTCAGCCTAACCCTCACGTATACCCTTACCATCACTCCCACCCTAATACTTACCCTTATCCTAACACTCATCTTAACCTTCAACCTAACTCTAACTCCACCCTAAACCTCACCCTCACCCTAACCCTAACCCTCCCCGTAACTGTAACCCTAACCTTAACCCTAACAATAATCCTAAACCTAACCCTAACCCCTCAACCTAACCATAAACCTCACCGTAACCCTAACCCTTACCCTAACCCTCATCCTCACTCTAAACCTCACACTAACCCTAACCCTAATCCTCAATCTAACCCTCACCCTAACCCTAACCCTAGCACTTACTCTAACCCTAAATCTAATGCTAACTCTCACCCTTATCTTAACCCTCACCCTCAGCCTAAACCTCACCATTACTCTTACCATCATCCTCACCCTAAACCTTCCCCTAACCCTGAACCTCATTCTAACTCTAACACTAACCGTAAACCTAACTATCACCCTAAACCTAACCCTAACCCTCAACCTCACACTCAGCCTAACACTAAGAATAAGCCTTACACTTACCCTAACCCTCAACCTCACCCTAGCCCTCACCTTAACCCTAATAGTAACCCCAACCTTCATCTTAACCCTCACCCTAATCCTAACCCTAACCCTCACCCTAACCCTAAACCTCACCCTCACTGTAAATCTTAACCTAACGCTCACCCTAACCCTAAACTTAACCCGAACCCTAAGGCTCACCCTAAACAAAACCCTAACCCTCAAACCAAACCTAAACCTAAACCTTACCTTCACCCTAGCCCTCACCCTAACCCTAATCCTAACCTTAACCCTCATCCTAACCCTCCCCCTAACCCTAACCCTAAACCTCACCCTAACCGTAACCCTCACACTCAACCTCACCCTCATCCTAACCCTAAGCCTAACCCTAAACCTAACCCTAACACACACACTCACCCTCATCCTAACCGTAATCCTAACCTTAACCCTAACCCTAACCTTCCCCTGAACACTCACCCTAACCCTAACATTAACACTAAACCTAACCCAAACCCTCAACCTAACCCTCACCCAAACTCTAACCCTAAACCTCACCCTCACACTAAACCTCACCCTAACCTTAACCCTAACCCTCATCCTCACCCTCACTGTAACCCTAATCTTAAACCGAAGCCTAACAATAACTCTAAACCTAATCCTAACCCTCACCTTAACCATACCCTACCCCAAACCCTCACCATAATCCTTACCCTCACCCTAAAACTAACCATAACACTAACACTAACCCTCACCCTAACACTAACCCTAAATGTAACACTAAACCTCACCCTCAACCTAACACTAACCATATCCCTAACAGTAAACCCCACCCTAACCCTAATCCTAACCCTCACCTGCACCCTCACCCTCACCTTAACTCTAAAACTAAACCTAACAATAACACTAATCCTAACCAGAACCATCACCATAACTCTAACCATCACCCTCATGCTCGGCCTAAGCCTAAGCCTAAACCTAACCCTAACCCTCACCCTAACCTTAACCCTATCACAAACCCTAACTCTAACCCTAAACCTCACTGTCACCCTAACCCTAATTATATCCCTAACCCTAAACCTAAAACTCATCCTAACCCTAAACGTAACCCCCACCCTTACCGAAAACGGAACACTAACCCTAACACTAACAATAACCTTAACCATAACCCTAACACTCACCCTAACCATAACCCTCACCCTAACACTTAGCCTAACCCTAACAATAACCCTAACCCTAACACTAAACCGCACACTAACCCTAACCATCACCCTAACCCTAAATGTCACGCTAACCCTATACCTAAACCTCACCCAACCCTAGCCCTCACCCTAAACCTAACCCTCATCCTCACCCTAACCCTCAACCTAACCCTCACCCTAACCCTAACCCTAAACCTAGCACTAAACCTAACCCTAACCCTCACCCTCAGCCTCAACCTAAACCTATCTCTAACCCTAAAATTCACCCTCACCCTAATCCTAACCCTATCCATAAACCTCACCCTAACTTTAACCCTAAACCTCACCCTCACCCTAGCGCTTGCCCTAACACTAATCCTAACCCTAACCCTCATCCTAACCCTCCCACTAACCCTAATCCTAACCCTAACCATCACCCTCACCCTCAGCCTGAATCTAAGCCTAAGCCTAGACCTAACACTAACAAACACACTCACCCTGACCCTAATGCCAACCCTAATCCTATCCCTAACCCTAAAACTTACCTTTACTCTCCCTTTAACTCTCACCTTAACCCTAACCCTAACCGTCACCCTAACCCTAACTCTAACCCTAAAACTCATCCTCACCCTAACCCTAACTCTACCCCTAAGCCAAACCCTAAAACTCAACCTAACCCTAACCTTAACCCTCACCTTCACCCTCACCATAACTGAAACCCTAAACCTAAACCTAACAATAACCCTAACCCTAACCCTAAGCCTCACCCGAACCATAACCGGCACCATAACCCATAACCTCACCTAACACTTACCCTCACCCTAACACTAACACTAACACTAACACTAACCCTCACACTGACCCTAACCCAAACCCTAACCCTAAACCTAAACCAAACCCTCACCCTCAACCTAAACCTAACACTACCCCTAACCCTAATCCTCACCTTAAACTTCCCCCTAACCCTATATCTAAATCTCACCCTCACACTCACCCTAACAGTAACCCTAACCCTAACACTAACCCTAAACCTAACCCTAAACCTAACCTTAATCCTCAGCCTCAACCTCACCCTAACCCAAACCCTAAGCCTAACCCTCATCCTAAATCTAAGCCTAACCCTAACCCTAATCGTAATCCTCACCCTCACCCTCACCCTAACCCTAATCCTAAACCTAACCCTATCTCTAAACCTAACCCTCACCCTAACCCTCAGCCTAACCCTCACCCTTAATCTTATCCTAACCCTAAACCTCAACCTAACCCTAAACCTAACCCTAACCCTCACTGGAACCCTCACCCTCACCCTCAACCTCATGCTCGGCCTAAGGCTAAGCCTAACCCTAACCCTAACCCTCACCCTAACCCTAACTCTAACCCTAACCCTAAACCTAAACCTCATCCTAACCGTAACCCTAAACCTCACGCTCACCCTCACAGTAACCATAACCCTACCCCTAAACCTAACAATAAACCTAACCCTAACCCTATCCATCACCCTAACCATAACCCTCACCCTAACCTTAACTCTCACCCTAACACCCTCACCCTAAAACTAACCCTAAAACCTCACACTCACCCTAGCTTTCACCCTAACCCTGACACTCATCCTCACCCTAAACCTCACACTAACCTTAACACGAATCCTCAATCTAACCCTCACACTCACCCTAACGCTAACAATAACCCTCACCGTAACCCTAACCTTCACCATTACCGGAAACATCACCCTCAGCCTAACCCTGACCTTTAACCTTACCGTCACCCCCATGCTAACCTGCACCCTAACCCTCACCCTCATCCTAACCCTAACTGTCCCCTGAACCTCACCCTCACCATAACCCTAAGTCTAACCCTAACCCTAACACTAAACCTCACCCTAACCCTCACCTTAACCCTAAAACTCATCCTAACCCTCATCCTAACTGTAAACCTAACCATCAACCTAACCCTAACCCTCACCCTCAACCTCACGCTCAGCCTAATCCTCAGCCTAAGCCTAACCCTTACCTTAACCCCCACCCTCACCCTAGACCTCACCCTAAATCTAATCCTAATCCTAACCCTCTCCCTAACCCTAACCCTCAACCTAATCCTCACCCCCACCCTCACCCTCAGCCTAAACCTAAGCCTAAGCCTAACCCTAACCCTAAACCTCAAACTCACCCTGACCCTCACCCTAATCCTAACCCTAACCCTAAACCTAACCCTAATGCTAATACTCACCCTCAAGCTAACCATAATCCTAAACCTAACCCTCACCCTAACCGTAATCCTCACCCTCACTGTAACCCTAACCCTCAACCTAATCCTCACCCTAACCCTAAACCTAACCCTAAACCTCAATCTAACACTAAAACTAACACTCAGCCTCAGCCTAGCCCTCACACTAACCCTAATACTAACCCTAATCTCATCCTTACCCTCACCCTAACCCTAACCTTAACCCTCACCCTAACCCTAACTCTAACCCTAACTCTCAACCTAACCCTAACCCTCACGATCACCGGAAACCTAACCCTAACTCTCACCCTAACCCTAACCCTCACACTTACACTAAACCTAACCCTCACCTCCACCCTCACTCTCAGTCTATCCATAAGCCTAACCCTAACCCTAACCATATCGCTCACATTCACCCTAAACCTTACCCTAAACCTAATCCTAACCCTAAATCTAACCCTCACACTCAACCTACCCCTCACCCTAACCCTAAATCTAACACTAACACTAAACCTAACCCTCAAACTCAGCCTCACACTAACCCTAACTTTAAGCCTAAACCTCACCCTCACCCTAACCTTAACACTAACCCTAAACCTCACCCTAATCCTAACGCTAAACCTCACCCTCACCCTAGCCCTCACCCTAACCCTAATCCTAACATTAACCCTCATCCTAACCCTCAACCTAACATTAAACCTAACCTTTACCCTAACCCTAATACGAACCCTAACCCTCAACCTAACCCTATCCCTCACCCTCACCTTCACCCTTACCCTAACCCTCAACCTAACCCTAAACTTAACCCGAACCATAATTCTCACCCTTACCATAACCCTAAACCTCACTCCAAACCTAACCCTAAACCTCACCCTCACCCTAGCCTTCACCCAACCCTAATCCTAACCCTAACCCTCTTCCTAAACCTCCCCCTAACTCTTACCCTAAACCTCATCCTAACCCTAACACTAACCCTCAAACTCACGCTAAGCCTAACCCTAAGCCTAACCCTAAACCTAACCCTAACACACACACTCACTCTCACCCTAACCCTAATCCTAACCCTAACCCTCATCCTAACCCTCCCCATAGCCCTAACCCTCATCCTAATCCTAACCCACACCCTCACCCTCAGCCTAATCCTAAGCCTAACCCTAACCCTTACCCTGACACTCAACCTAAACCTAACCCTATACCTCACCCTAACCCTAACCCTAACCCTCAACCTCAGCCTAAACCTAAGCCTATCGCTAACCCTAACCCTAACCCTTACACTCACCCTAACGCTAACCCTAATCCTACTCCTAACCCTAACCCTAACCCTCACCCTCAACCTAACCCTCACCTTAAGCCTAACCCTAACATTAATCCTAAACCTAACCCTGACCCTCAGCCTCAGCCTAACACTAACTTTAACACTAAACCTCACCATAACACTAACCCTAAATCTAACCCTAACCCTCACACTCAACCTAACCCTAACCCTAATCGTAACCGTAAACCCCACCTTAACCCTAACTCTAACCCTCACCTGCACCCTCACCCTCACCATAACTCTAACCATAACCCTAACAATAGCACTAATCCTAACCAGAACCATCACCCTAACTCTAACCCTCACCCTCATGCTCGGCCTAAGCCTAAGCCAAAGCCTAATCCTAACCCTCACCCTCTCCCTCACCGTAACCCTAACCCTAACCCTAACAATAACCTTAACCATAACCCTAACCCTCACCATAAACATAAACCTCACCCTAACCCTAACCATCACCCTAACACTTACCCTAACCCTAACAATAATCCTAACCCTAAACCTCACCCTCAGCCTCACCCTAACCCTAACGCTAAACCTAAACTTCACCGTCACCCTAACCCTAACCCTAAACCTAATATTAAACCTCACCCTAACCCTAAACCTAAACCATACCCTCACCCGAGACCTTACCCTAACCCTAATCCTAACCCTAACCCTCTTACTAACCCTCCCCCTAACCCTAACTCTCTCCCTAACCCTGAACCTCACCCTCACCCTCAGTCTAAACCTAAGCCTAACCCTACACCTAAACCTAACACACACACTCACCCTCAACCTAATCCTAATCCTATCGCTAACCCTAACCTTAACCCTCCCCCTAACTGTCACCCTAACCCAAACCCTAACCCTCACCCTAAGCCTAACTATAACCCTAAACCTCACCCTCACCCAAACCTTAACTATAACCCTAACCCCAACCTAAACCTAACTCTAACCCTAACCCTCACCCTCACCGTAACCTTAAACTTAAACCTAACCCTAACCATAATCCTAACCCTATTTCTAACCCTCACACTTACCATAACACTCACCCTAACCCATATCCTAAACCTAACATTACCCTCATCCTAACACTAACCCTAACCCTAAAACTAACCCTCACACTAACCCTAACCCTAACCCTAACTCTGAACCTCAACCTAACCCTCACCCTCAACCTAACCCTAGCACTAACCCTAATCCTAACACTTACCCTAACCCTCCCCATAACTGTATAGCTAAACCTCACCCTCACCCTAAGCGTAAGCCTCACCTTTACCCTTAGCATAATCCTCACCCTAATCTCACCCTAGCCCTAAACCTCATTCTAACTCTCACCCTAACCGGAAAACTAACAATCACCTTAACCCTCACACTCACCCTCAACCTAACCCTAATACTAAAGGTAACCATATCCCTCAACCTCAACCTAACCCTCAACTTCACACTAACCCAAACACTTACCTTAAAACTAAACCTCACACTAACCCTCCCCCTAACCCTAACTCTAACCCTAAACCTCACCATCACCCTAACACTAACCCTAACCCTAAACCTCACAATAACCCTAACCCTAAACCTCACCCTCAACCTCACCGCAGCTCTAACCCTAACCATAACAATAACACTATCCCTAACCCTAACCCTAAGAATAACGCTCACCCTCAGACTCACCCTCACTGCAAACTTAAACCTAAAATTAACCCTAAAGATAACCCTAACCCTAAGCCTAACCCTAAACCTAACCCGAAACCTAACTTTAACCCTCACCGTAACCCAAACCCTAACACAAACCCTAAACATAAACCTAACCCTAATCCTCAGCCTCATCCTCACCCTAACCCAAACCCTAACCCTAATCCTCACCCTAATTCTAAGCCTAACCCTAACCCTAACACTAACTCTCACACTCACCCTCATTCTAACCCTAATCCTAAACCTAAACCTATCCCTATCCCTAGCCCTAAACCTAACCGTCACCCTAGCCCTCACCCTTACCCTAATCCTAACCCTAAACATCATCCTAACCCTCGCCCTAACACTAACACTAACACTCAACCTAACCCGAAACCTTACCCTAACACTAACCCCAACTCTAACCCTAAATCTCACCCTCATCCTAAACCTAACTCTAAACCTATACCTAAACCAAAACGTCATTCTAAACCTAACCCTAACCCTCACCCTCAGTGTAACTGTAACCTAACCCTAACCCTAACGCTAACAATAACCCTACCCTAACACTAACCCTAACCCTCACCCTGACCCTAAACTTAACCGAACCCTAACTCTCACCCTAACCCTAACCTAACCCTCACACTTACCCTAACCCAAACACTCACACTCACCCTCAGCCTAAACTTAAGCCTAACCCTAACCCCAACCCTAACCCTCGCACTCACCCTAACCCTTACCCTAATCCTAATCCAAACCCTAAGCCTAACCTTCATCCTCAACCTAACCCTCACCCTAACCCAAATTCTAACACTTACCCTAACCATAACCCTCAACCTCAGTCTCAACCTAACCCTAAATCTAACCCTAAACCTCAACCTCACCATAACCCTAACCCTAACACTAAACCTAAACCTCACCCTAATCCTAATCCTAAACCTCACCCTCAGCCTAGCCCTCACCCTAACCCTAACCCTAATCCCAACCCTAACCCTCATCCTATCCCTCACCCTAACAGTAACTCTAACCCTCACCCTCACCCTAACCCTAATCCTAACCCTAAACCTCAACCTAACAATAACTCTCACCCTCACCGTAACCCTTACCCTAACCCTCACCCTAACCCTAAACTTAACCCGAACCCTAACTCTCACCCTAACCCTAACCCTAACCCTCACCCTTACACTAAACATCACCCTTAGCCTAACCCTCACATTTACCCTTACCATCACCCCCACCCTAACACTCACCCTAACCCTAACACTCAAACTAACCCTCAACCTAACCCTAACTCTAACCCTAAACCTCACCCTCACCCTAACCCTAAATCTAACACTAAACCTAACCCTAACTTTAACACTTAACCACAAACTCAACCTCAGCTAAAACCTAAGGCTAACCCTAACCCTCACACTCACCCTAACCTTAACCCTAATCCTAATCCTAACCCTAACCCTAACCCTAACCCTCACCCTCTCCCTCAGCCTCAACCTAACCCTAATTCTAACCCTAAATCTCAACCTCACCCTTACCCAAAGGCTAACCCTAACCCTAACCCTAACCCTCCCCCTAACTTTCAACCTAACCCTAACCCTAACACTAACCCTAACCCTCAAACTCAACCTAACCCTCACCCTAAACCTAACTCTAACCCTAAATTTCACACTCACCGTAACCCTCACTCTAACCCTAACCCAAAGTCTAAACCTCACCCTAACACTAACCCTAAACCTCAACCTCAAACTAGCCCTCACCCAAACCCTAATCCTAACCCTAATCCTCATCCTAACCCTCACCCTAACACTAACCCTAAACTTCACACTCACCCTAACCCTAATCCTAACACTAAGCCTCAACCTAACCCTAACCCTCACCCTCACCATAACCCTTACCAAACTCTCGACCTAACCCTAAACTTAACCTGAACCCTAAATCTCACCCCAACCGTAACCCTAAACCTCACCCTAACCCTAACCCTCACCCTTACTGTAACCCTCACCCTCACCTTTAACCTTACCGACACCCTCACAATAAACCTAACCCTAACCCTAAACCTCAACCTAACCCTAACCCTCAACCTCAATTTCAAAATCACCATAATTTTACCCCTAACTCTAACAATAACACTTACCCTAAACCTAACCCTAACCATAACCATAACCATAACACTCACCCTCACCCTCACCCTCAGCCTAAACCTAAGCCTAACCCTAACCCTAACCCTCACCATAATCCTACGCTAACCCTAAACCTATCCCTAACCCTAACCCTAAATCTAACCCTAAACCTAACCCTAATCCTCAGCCTCACCCTCTCCCTAACCCAAACCCTAACCCTAACACTCAGCCTTACCCTAAGCCTAACCTTAACCCTAACCCTCACAGTCACCCTCAACCTAACCCTAATCCTAAACCTAACCCTATCCCTAACCCTAACCCTCACCCTAACATTCACCCTAACATTTACCCTCAACCTAACCCTAACCCTCACCCTAACCATAACCCTCACCCTAACCCTAACCCTCACCCTACCACTTACCGTCACCCTAACACTAACCCTAACCCTAACACTAACCCTAACCCTCACCCTTACCCTAGCCCTCACACTAACCCTAACACTAATGCTCAATCTAATCCTCATCCTATCCCTAACCCTAACCCTTACACTAACCCTAAACCTAACCCTAACCCTCACCCTTGTCTTAACCCTCACCCTCACCATAAACCTCAAATTAACCGTTACCATCATCCTCACCCTAACCTCACCCTAACCCTAAACCTCATCCCAACCCTCACCCTAACCGTAAACCTAACCATCACACTAACCCTAACCCTCACCCTCAACCTCACCCTCAGCCTAACCCTAAGCCTAAGCTAAGCCTTACCCTAACCAGAGCCCTCACCTGAGCCCTCACCCTTACCCTAATCCTAACCATCACCCTAACCCTAATACTCACCCGCACACTCACCCTCAGCCTAACCCTAAGCCTAAGCTGAAACCTAACCCTAACCCTCACACTCATCCTCACCCTCACCCTAACCCTAACACTAAACATAACCCTAACTCTAAACCTCAACCTAACCCTCACCCTAACCTAAACCCTAACCCTAACCCTAACCCTAACCCTCGACCTAACACTCCCCCTAACCCTAAATCTAACCGTAAACCTCACCCTCACCTTAACCCTAATCCTAAGCTTAACCCTAAACCTCACCCTAACCCTCACCCTAACCCACACCCTCACCCTCACCCTCAACCTCACCCTCACTGTTACTCTAAACATAACCCTAAAAATAACAGTAATCGTAAACCTAAACCTAACCCTAAACCTAACCCTAACCTTAATCCTAACACTCACCATCAACCTAACCCTAATACTAACCCTAAACCTCACCCTAACCCTAACACTCACATCACCGTAACCCTAACTCTCATCCTAACCCTCACCCTAACCCTAACCCTAAACCTAAACCACATCCTAACACTAACCCGAACCCTCACCCTCACCCTAGCCCTCACCCTAACCCTAATCCTAACCCTAATCCTCACCTAAGCCTCACACTAAGCCTAACCTTATCCCTCAACTTAACCCTAATTTTAACCCTAATCCTCACCCTAACCCTGAACTTAACCCGAACCCTAAGTCTCAACCTAACACTAAACCTGACCCTCAACCTAACCCTAACTCTCACCCTCACCCTCACCCTCAGTCTAAACCTAGTCTAACCCTAATCCTAAACCTAACCCTCACACTCTCCCTAACCCTTACCCTAATTCTTATCCTAACCCTAAGCCTAACCCTCACCCTCACCCAAAACTTAACCCTAAACCTCAACCTAACCCTAACCCTAAACCTCACCCTCAGCCTAACCCTAAGCCGAACCCTAAACCTAACCCTAACACACATACGAACCCTCACCCTAACCCTAATCCTAAATCTAACCCCAACCCTAAACCTAACCCTCCCCCTAACTCTAACTGTAAACCTAAGCCTCACACTAAACCTAACCCTCAACCTAAACATGACCCTAACCCTAACCCTAACCCTAAACCTCCCGCTCACCCTAATCCTAACTCTAACCCTAACCCAAACCCTAAACCTCACCCTGACCCTAACCCTAATCCTAAACCTCACCCTAACCCTAAACCTAACCCTCACCCTCAGCCTAAACCTAACCCTCACCATAACCCTAACCCTAACCCTAACCCTAACACTAACCCTAAACCTAAACCTAACCCTAATCTTAACCCTAAACGTAACCCTAATCCTCAGCCTTGCCCTCACCCTAACCCACACCCTACCCCTAACCCTCATCCTAACTCTAAGCCTAATTCTAACCCTAACCATATCTCTTACACTCACCCTCTCCCTAACCCTATTCCTAAACCTAACCCTATCCCTATCCCTAGCCCTCACCCTAACCCTCCCCCTTACCCTAATCCTAATCCTAAACCTCATCCTAAATCTCACCCCAACCCTAACTCTAACACTCACCATAACCTGAAGCCTAACCCTCACAATCATGCTCGGCCTAAGCCTAAGCCTAAGCCTAACCCTAACATTAAACCTCACCCTAAACCTAATCCTAACACTAACCCTAACTCTAACCCTAAATCTCACCCTCATCCAAAACCTAACTCTAAACCTAAGGCTAAACCTAAACCTCATCCTAACCCTAAACCTAACCCTCACTCGCACTATACCTGTAACCCTAACCCTAACCCTTACCCTAACCCTAACAATACGCTAACCATAACTCTCACCCTAACCCTAAACTTAACCGAACCCTAACTCTCACCCTAACCATAACCCTAACTTTCACCATTACCCTAACCCTCACCCTCACCCTCACCCTCAGCCTAAACCTAAGCCTAACCCTAACCCTCACAGTCACCCTAACACTTACCATAACCCTAATCCTAACCCTAAGCATAACCCTCACCCTTAACCTAACCCTAATTCTCACTGTAACCCTAAACCTAACCCTAACCCTAACCCAAAACCTAACCCTAATCCTCAGCCACACCGTCACCCTAACCCAAACCCTAACTCTAACCCTCACCCTAACCCTAAGCCTAACCCTAACCCTAACCCTAACGCTCACACTCACCCTCACCCTAAACCTACACCTAAAACTAACCCTAAACCTAACCCTAACCATCACCCTAAGGCTCACCCTAGCCCTCACCCCAACCCTAATCCTAAACCTACACCTCATCCTAAACCTAACCCTAACCCTCACCCTAAAATTAAACTTAACCGATCCCTAACTCTCACCCTAACCCTAACCCTAACCCTCACCCTCACCTTCACCTTCAGCCTAAACCTAAGGCTATCTCTAACCCTCACACTCCCCCTTTCCCTAAACCTAATCCTAATCCTAATCCTAACCCTAACCCTAACACACAACCTCACGCTAACCCTCACCCTAACCCTAACTCTAACACTAACACTAAGCCAAACCCTCACCCTAACACTCACCCTAACCCTATCTCTAACCCTAAACCTCAAACTCACATTGACCCTAACCCTAACCCTTGCCCTCACCCTAACCCTAACACTAAAACTCACCTTCACCCTAGCCCTCACCCTAACCCTAATCCTAAACCTAACCTTCATCCTAACCCTCACACTAACCCTAACACTAACCCTCACCCGAACCCTAACATTCCCCCTCAACCTAACCCGCAGCCTAACCCTAAGCCTAACCCTAAACATAACCCTAACCCACACACTCACCCTCACCCTAACCCTAATCCTAACCATAACCCTAACACTTAACCTCACCCTAACCCTAAACCTAAAACTAACCCTAAACCTAACCCTCATCCTAACCCTCACCTGAACCCTAACTCTAACCCTACACCTCACACTCACCCTAACCCTAACTCTAACCCTAACCTTAACCCTAAACCTCCCCTAAATCTAACCCTCAAACTCACCCTCACCGTACCCCTAACCCTAAACCTCACAATAACCCTAAAACTAACCCTAAACCTCACTCTAACCATAACCCCAACCTAACACTAATCCTCACTCTAACACTTACCCTCACACTAACACTAACCGTAACTCTAACACTAACCCTCACAGTAACCCTAACTCTCACCCTAACCCTAAACCTCACCCTAACCCTAACCCTAACCCTCAGCCTCACCCTAGTCCCCACCCCAAACTTAATTCTAACCGTAACCCAAGCCATAACCGTAACACTCATCCTCACCCTAAACCTCACACTAACCCTAACCCTAATCCTCAATCTATCCCTCACGCTCACCCTAACACTCACCCTAACCCTAACCCTCATCCAAACACTCACCCTAACCCTAACCCTATCCATCTCCCTAACCCTAAACCTCACCCTCACCCTCAGCCTAAACCTAAGCCTAAGCCTAACCCTAACACTCACCCTCACCCTAGCCCTCACCCTAAACCTAATCCTAACCCTAACCATCATTATAACCCTCAACCTAACCCTAATCCTAACCATCACCCAAAACCTATTCCTAACCCCTAAGATCACCCTCAGCCTAACCCTAAGCCTAAGCCTATCCCTAGCAATAACCCTCACCCTCAGCCTCACCCTCACTGCAAACAACCCAAAACATAACACTAAAAATAACCCTAATTTAAACCCTAACCCTAACCCTAATCCTCACCCCACCCTCACCCTCAGGCAAACCATAACCCTATCCCTAACTCTCTCAATGAAACCTAACCCTAACCCTAAACCTAAACCTAAACCTCACCCTAACCTTAAACCTAATCCTAATGCTCATCCTCACCCTCACCGTAACCCAAAACCTAAACTTAACCCTCACCCTAAACCTAAGCCTAATCCTAACCCTAACTCTAACCCTCACCCTCACGCTAAACCTAAACCTAATCCTAACCCTAACCCTATCCCTAACCCTAACCCTCACCCTAACACTCACCCTAGCCCTAAGCCTAACCTTAATGCTAACCCTAAACCTCACCCTAACCCTCACCCTAAACCTAACCCTAACCCTCACCCTAACCCTAACCTTAACCCTCAACGTCATTCTCAGCCTAAGCCTAAGCCGAAGCCTAATCCTAACCCTAAATCTCACTGTAACCCTAATTGTAACACTAAGGCTAACTCTAAACCTAAACCTCACTCTCACCCTAACCCTAACTCTAACCTTAACATTAAACCTAAACCTCATCCTAACCCAAAACATAACCCTCACTCTCACCCTCACCATAACTGTAACTATAACCCTAACCCTAAAAATCACCCCAACCCTAACCCTCACCCGAACCATAACCCTCACCCTAACCCAAACCCTCACCCTAACAAATATCGTCAACCTAACACTAACAGTAACCCTAACACTAACCCTCACACTAAACCTAATCCTAACCGGACACCTCAACCTAACCCTCACACTCACACTAACCCTAACACTAACCCTAAACTTAACCCTCACTCTAACCATCCCCCTAAAACTATATCTAACCCTAAACCTCACCCTCAACTTAACACTAAACCTAACCCTAACACTAAACCCCACCATAACCCTAACCGAAACCCTCACCAATACTCTCACCCTCACCATAACTCTAACCATAACCTTAACAATAACACTAACCCTAACCCTAAACCTAACCCTAACCCTAAGCCCAACCCTAATCCTAACACTCACCCTCACCCTAACCCTAATCCTAACCCTAAACCTCACCCTAACACTAACCCTCACCCTCACCCAAACCCTAGCACTCACCCTAACCCTAGCCCTAAGCCTAATCCTCATCCTAACCCTCACCCTAACCCTAAACTTAACCCGCACCCACACCCTCCCCCTCCTCCTCACCATAACTCTAACCCTAACCCTAACAATAACACTAACCCCAACCTGAATCATCACCCTAACCTTAATTCTCACCCCCACCCTCACCCTCAGCCTAACCCTAAGCCTAAGCCTAACCCTCACACTAACCCTCATACTCACCCTCACACTAACCCTAATCCTAAACCTAACCCTATCCCTAAACCTCAACCTAACCCTCAACCTCTCCCTAACCATAACACTAAACCTAACACTGACCCTCACCCTAACCCTCCCCCTCAACCTAACTCTAACCCTAAACCTCACCCTCACCCTAACCCTAACCCGTACCCTAAAACTCACTCTAAAACTCACCCTAACCAAAACCCTCACCCTCACCCTCAACTTCACCGTAACTCTAACCCTAACCCTAACATTAACACTAACCCTAACACGAACACTAAACCTGACCCTAACCATAACCCTCACCCTCAGCCTCACTCTCACCGCAAACTTAACCCTAATCATAACACTAACAATAAACCAAACCCTAACCCTAACCCAAAACCTAATCTGCACCCCCACCCTCACCCTCACCCTCAGCCTAACCCTAGGCCTAAGCCTAACGCTAACCCTAACCCTCACCATAATCCTAAACTTAACCCTAAACCTAACCCTAACCCTAACCCTAAACCTAACCCTAATCCTCAGCCTCACGCACACCCTTACACAAATCCTAACCCTAACCCTCACCCTAACCCTAAGCCTACACCTAACCCTAACCCTAACCCTAACACTTACCTTCACCCTAACACTAACCCTCACAGTAACCCTAACTCTCACCCTAACCCTAAACCTCACCCTAAACCTAACCCTCATCCTCATTCTAAACCTCACACTAACCCTAACCCTAATCCTCAATCTATCCCTCACCCTCACAGTAACTCTCACCCTAACCCTAACCCTGATCCAAACACTCACCCTAACCCGAACCCTATCCATCACCCTAACCCTAAACCTCACCCTCACACTCACCCTCAGCCAAAACCTAAGCCTAAGCCTAATCCTAACCCTAATACTCACCCTCACCCTAGCCCTCACCCTAAACCTAATCCTAACCCTAACCCTCATCATAACCCTCACCCTAACCCTAATCCTAACCATCACCCAAAACCTATTCCTAACCCCCCAAGATCACCCTCAGCATAACCCTAAGTCTAAGCCTAACCCTAGCCCTAACCCTCACCCTCAGCCTCACCCTTAATGCAAACTTAACCCAAAACATATCACTAAAAATAACCCTAATTTAAACCCTAACCTAACCCTAATCCTCACCCCCACCCTCACCCTCAGCCTAACCCTAAGCGTAACCCTAGGCCTAACCCTAACCTTCACTGTAACCCTAACCCTAATCCTAACCCTAAACCTAACCCTAAACCTAACCCTAGTACTCAGCCTCAACCTCACCCTAAACCCCAACCCTAGCCCTCACCCTAACCCTAAAACTCACCCTCATGCTCACAGTAACCGTAAACCTAAACCTAACCCTAACAATAGCCCTAACCCTAATATTAACCCTCATCCTAACCATAATCCTCACCCTAACCCAAACCCTCACCCTAACAATTACCCTCACCCTAACACTAACCCTAACCCTAACACTAATACTCACACTAACCCTAACCCTATCCCTAAACCTAAACCTCAACCTAACCCTCAACCTCACCCTAACCCTAACACTAACCCTATCCCTAACCCTCACCTTAACCCTATCCCTAACCCTATATCTAACTCTAAACCTCACACTCACCATAACCCTAACCCTAACCCTAAACCCCATCCTAACCCTAACCCTAACCCTCACCCGCAACCTCTCCCTCACTGTAACTCTAACCCTAACCCTAACAATAACACTAACCCTAAACTGAACCATCACCCTAACCCTAATCCTCACCCCCACCCTCACTCTCAGCCTAACCCTAACCCTAACCCTCACCGTAACACTTACCCTCACCCTAACACTAACCCTAACCCTAACACTAAACCTCACACTAACCCAAACGCTAACACTCTCCCTCACCCTAGCCCTCACTCTAAAGCTAATCCTCAATCTAACCCTCACCCACACCCTTCCCCTAACTCTAACCCTGATGCTAACCCTAATTCTACCGCTAAACCTCACCCTCACCCTAACCCTAACTGTAACCCTAAACCTAACACTAAACCTCACCCTCACCCTAAACCTAACCCTCACCCTAAACCTAACCCTCACCCTCACCCTCACCCTCAGTCTAAACCTAAGGCTAACACTGACCCTAACCCTAACCCTCACACTCACCCTAACCCTAACCCTAATCCTAATCCTAACCCTAAACCTAACCCTCACCCTCACCCTAACCCTAATCCTAACCCTAACCCTAACCCTCAACCTCAGCTTCACACTAACCCTAATTCTAACACTAAACCTCACCCACATCCTAAAATAACACTAACCCTAACCCTAACCCTCCCCCTAACTCTCAACCTAACCCTAACACTAACACTAACCCTAACCCTAAACCTCAACCTAACCCTCACCCTAACCCTAAATCTATCCCTAAAACTCACCCTCTCCCTAACCCTCACTGTAACCCAAACATAAACCCTAATCCTCACCCTGACCCTAAACTAACCCTCACCCTCACCCTCACAGTAACCGTAACCCTAAACCTAACACTAACCCTATACCTAACCCTCACCCTAACCCTCTCTCTAACCCTATATTTACCCTTAAACCTCACCCTCACCCTAACCGTTACCCTAACCCTAAACCACACCCTATCCCTAGACCTAACCCTCATCCGCACTCTCACCATCACTGTAACTCTAACCCTAACCCTAACAATAACACTAACCCTAACCCGAAAAATCACCCTAACCCTAATGCTCACCACCACTCTCACCCTCAGCCTAAACCTAAACCTAACCCTAACACTATCCCTAATCCTCACCCCCACCCTCACCCTCAGCCTAACCCTAAGTCTAAGCCTAACCCTCACCCTCACCCTAACTCTACCCCGAAACCTCACACTCACCATCAGCCTAAACCTAAGGCTAAGCCTAAGCCTAATCCTAACACTCTCACTCACCCTAACCATAACTCTAATCCTAACCCTAACCCTAACCCACACCCTCACCTTAACCCTCACCCTAACCCTAACACTAAACCTAAACCTAACCCTCACCCTCAGCCTTACCCGAATCCTACTTCTAAAACTAAACCTCACCCACATCTTAACGCTAACGCTAACCCTAACCCTAACCCTAAACCTCCCCCTAACTCTCAACCTAACGCTAACACTAACACTAACCCTAACCCTAAAACTCAACCTAACCCTCAACCTCACCCTAACCCTAACACTAACCCTATCCCTAACCCTCACATTAACCCTCTACCTAACCCTATATCTAACCCGAAACCTCACAATCACCCTAACCCTAACCCTAAACCCCACCTTAACCCTAACCCTAACCCTCACCCTCACCCTCAAACTCACTGTAACTATAACCTTAACCCTAACAATAACACTAACCCTAACCCGAACCATCACCCTAAACCTAATGCTCACCCCCACCCTCACACTCACCCTCACCCTAAACCTAACCATAACACTAACCCTAATTCTCACCCCCACACTCACCCTCACCCTAACCCTAAGCCTAAGGCTAACCCACACCCTCACCCTCACCCTAACCCAAGTCCTAAACCTAACCCTATCCCTAAACCTCAAACTAACCCTCACCCTCACCCTCACCCTAACACTAACCCTAACCCTAAACCTCACCTAAACTCTGCCCATAACCCTAACCCTAACCCTAACCCTAACCCTCAACCTAACCCTAGCCCTAACCCTAAACCTAACCCTAAGCCTAACCATAAACTTAACAGTAATGCTCAGCCTCACCCTCACCCTGACCCAAACCCTTAACCTAACCCTCACACTCACCTTCAGCCTAACCCTAAGCCTAACCCTAACCCTATCCCTAACTCTCATCGTAACCCTCACTCTAAACCTAAGCCTAACCCTCAATCTAACCCTAACCCTAACCCTAAAGCTAACACTAATTCTCAGCCTCACCCTCACACTAAACCAAACCCTAACCGTAAACCTCACCATAACCCTAAGCCTAATGGTAACCCTAACACTAACCCTCACCCTCACCCTCACACTAACCCTAATCCTAACCTAACCCTATCACTAAACATAACCCTCACCCTAACCCTCAGTCTAGCCCTCACCCTAACCCTAATCCTAACCCTAAACCTCATAGTAACACTCACCCTAACCCTAACACTAACCATCACCCTAACCCTAACCCTAACCCTCACCCTCATGCTCGGCCAAAGCCTATGCCTAAGCCTAACCCTAAACCTTACCCTCACCCTAACTCTAACATTAACCCTAATTCTACCTGTAAACCTCACTCTCACCCTAACCCTAACTCTCACCCTAACCCTAAAGCTAAACCTCATCCTAACCCTAACCTAACCCTCAGCATCACCCTCACTGTAACCATAACCCTACCCCTAAACATAACAATAACCCTAAACCTAACCCTAACCTCAACCTATCCATAACCCTCACCCTAACCGTAACCCTCGACCTAACACTTGCCCTCATCCTAACACAAAACCTAACCCTAACACTAACCCTCACACTAAATCTAACCATCACCCTAACCCTAAACCTCACCCTAACCCTAACACTAACCCTCACCCTCACCCTAGCCCTCACCCTAAACCTAACCCTCATCCTCACCCTAAACCTCACACTAACCGTAACACTAATCCTCAATCTAACCCTCACCCACATCCTTCCCATAACCCTAACCCTCACCATATCCCTAACCCTCACCCGACCGAAACCATTACACTCAGCCTAACACTCAAGTTTACCCTTACTGTCAACCCCACCCTAACCCTTACCATAACCCTAATGCTCACCTAACCCTCACCGTAACCCTAACTCTACCCCTAATCCTCACCCTCACCCTAACCCTAACTCAAAATCTAACCCTAACATTAAACCTCAACCTAACCCTAACCCTAACCCTCACACTAACCCTCACTATAAACGTAACCCTAACCCTAACCCTCACAATAACCCTAACCCTAACCCTCACCCTAACCATAACCCTCAACCTAACACTTACTCTCACCCTAACCCTAAACCTAACACTAACACTAACCCTTACACTAACCCTAACCCTCACCTTAATCCTAAATCTCACCCTAACCCTAACTCTAACACTAACCCTCACCCTCACCCTAGCCCTCAAACTAAGCCTAATTCTAACCCTCACCCTCAACCTAACCCTATCCCAATTCCTCACCCTAAACCTCACATTAACCCTAACCCTAATCCTTCATTTAACCCTCACCCTAACCCTAACCCTAAACCTATCTGTAACCCTCAACCTTATTTTAAACCTCACCCTCAGCCTAAACCTCCCCTTTACCCTTACCATTATCCTCACCTTAACCCTAAACCTCATCCTAACAGTTACCCTAACTGTAAACGTAACCATCAACCTAAACCTAACCCTCACCCTCACCCAAGCCCTCACCCTAAACCATCCTAATCCTAACCCTCATCCTAACCCTCACCCTAACTCTAACCCTAACCCTAAGCCATAACCTCAACCTAATCCTCACTCTAACCTTAACCCTAACACTAACCCTAACCATAAACCACAAGCTAACACTCCCCCTAACCCAAATCTAACCCTAAACCTCACCCTCACCCTAACTCTAATCCTACCCCTAACCCTAAACCTCACCCTAAACCTAACCCTAACCCTCACCCTCACCCTCACCCTCACCCTCACATTAACGCTAACCCAAACCCTAACAATAACACTAATCCTAACCCTAAACCTAACTGTAACCCTAACCCTAACCCTAATCCTAACACTCACCCTCACCCTCAGCCTAACCCTAAGTCTAAGGCTAACCCTAACCCTCACACTTACCCTCACCCTAACCCTAATCCTAACCCTAACCATAACCCTAAATCTTAACCTCAACCCAAGCCTCACCCTAACCCTAAACCTCACCCTCAACCACACCCTCACCGTAACTGTAACTCTAAAGCTAACCCTAACAAAAACCCTAAACCTAATCCTAACCCTCAACCTAACCATAAACCTCAGGTAAACCAAACCCTCACGCTAACACTTACCCTCACCCTAACACTAACCCTAACCCTAACACTAATCCTCACACTAACTCTAACCCTAACCCTAAACCTCAACCTAAACCTCACCCTCACCCTAACGCTAATCCGAACCCTAACCCTAAACCTCACCATAACCCTAACACTAACCCTCCCCCTCCCCCTCCCCCTCCCCCTCACCATAACTCTAACCATAACCCTAACAATAACAGTAATCCTAAACCTAAAAATAACCCTAAACTTAACCCTAACACTAATCCTAACACTCACCGTCTTGTTAACCCTAATCCTAACCCTAACCCTCAACCTAACCCTAATCCTCACCCTCACCATAACCCGAACCCTCAAACTAACCCTCCCCATATCCCTAAACCTAACCATAAATCTTAATCAAACACTAACCCTAAACTTCAGCCTCAAAATTGCCATCACCCTAAACCTAATCCCAACCCTAATGCTCATCCTTACCCTCACCCTAACCCAAAACCTAACCCTAAATCTCAACCTAACCCTAAACCTCAAGCTCACCGTAACCCTAACCCTAACCCTCACCATAACCCTAAACATAACTGAAACCTAACTCTCACCCTAACCCTAACGCTAACCCTCACCTAATCCTAAACCTAAACCTCACCCTAACACTAACCCTCACCCTCAACCACAGCCTAACCATAAGCCTATCCATAACCCTAACCCTAACCCTCACACTTACCCTAAACCTAACCCTAATCCTACTACTAACCCTAACTCTAACCCTCACCCTCAACCTAACCCTCACCTTAAGCATAAACCTAACATTAATCCTAAATCTAACCGTCAAACTCAGCCTCACCCCAACCCTAACTCTAAACCTAACCCTAACCATAAACCTCACCCTAACACTAAACTTAACCCTAACCCACACCCTCACCCTCAGGCTAATCCTAAGCCTAACCCTAACCCTAACCCTCACACACACCCTAACCCTAACCCTAAACCTCATCCTAACCCTAGACCTCACCCTCAACCTCAGCCTAACCCTAAGCCTATCCCTAATCCTAACCCTAACCCTCACACTCACCCTAACACTAACCCTAATCCTACTCCTAACCCTAACCCTAAACCTCACCCTCAACCTAACCCTCACCTTAAGCCTAACCCTAACCCTAACTCTAACACTAAACCTCACCCTAACCTTCACCCTAACCCTAACCCTAAACCTCATCCTAGCCCTAACCCTAATCTTCACCCTCACCCTCAGCATAACCTTAACCCTAACCCTAATGCTAACAATAACCCTAAACCTAACCCTAACCCTCACCCTAAACATAACCCTCACCCTAACCCTAACCCTGACTCTAACACTAACCCACACACTAACATTAACCGTAACCCTAACAATAACCCTCACACTAACCCTAAGCCTCACCCTAATCCTAAACCTCACCCTAACCCTAAACCTAATCCTAACCCTCACCCACACCCTAACCCTAACTCTAACCCTAATTCTAACACTTACCCTCACCCTAAACCTGACCCTCACCCTCACCCTAACCCTCCTCCTCATCCTAAACCTCACAGTAATCCTAACCCTAATCCTCAATCTAACCCTCACACTAAAGCTAAACCTAACCCTAACACTCACCCTTATCTTAACCCTCACCCTCAACCTAAACCTCACCTTTACCCTTACCATCATCCTCACCCTAACCCTAAGCCTAACCCTAAAACTAATCCTAACCCTCACCCTAACCGTAAACCTAACCATCACCCTAAACCTAACCCTCACCCTCAACCTCACGATCAGCATAAACCTAAGCCTAAGCCTAAGCCTAACCCTTACCCTAACCCTCACCCTCACCCTAGCCCTCACCCTAACCCTAATTCTAATCCGAACCCTCATCCTAAACCTCACCCTAAACCTAACCCTAACCATCACCCTAAACCTAATCCTCATCCCCACCCTAACCCTCAGTCTAAACCTAAGCCTAAGCCTCACCCTAACAATAACCCTCACAGACACCCTCACCCTCACCCTAATCCTAACCCTAACCCTAACAATAACCCTAAACCTCAACCTAACCCTCACCCTATCCTTAAACCTAAAACTAACCCTAACGCTAACCCTCGACCTAACCCTCCACCTAACCCTAAATCTAACCCTAAACCTCACACTCACCCTAATCCTAATCCTATCCCCAACCCTAAACCTCACCTCACCCTAACCCTCACCCTAACCATCACCCTCACCCTCAACCTCACCCTCACCGTAACTCTAACCCTAACAATAACACTAAACCTAACCCAAAATCTAACCCTAACCCTAAACCTAATCCTAACACTCAGCCTCATGCTAACCCTAATCTTAACCCTAACCCTCACCCTAACCCTAATCCTCACCCTCACGGTAACCCTGACCATCAAACTAACCATCACTCTAACCCTAACCCTAACCCTAAACTATAGTCTAACTCTAAACCTAACCCTCACCCTCACCCTAGCCTTCACTCTAAACCTAATACTAACCCTAATCCTCATCCTTACCCTCACCCTAACCCTAAGCCTCACCCTCACAGTAAGCCTAACCCTCATCCTAACCCTCACCCTAACCACAACCCTAACCCTAAACCTTACCCAAAAACAAACCCTAATCCTCACGCTCACCCTAGCCCTCACCCTAACCCTAATTGTAACCCAAATCTTCACCCTAACCCTCAAACAAACACTAATATTAACCCTCATCCTTACCCTAAACCTAAACCTCAACCTATCCCTAACACTGACACTCACCCTAACCCTAACCCTAACCCTCACCCTACCCCTAAACTTAACCGAACCCTAACTCTCACCCTAACCCTAACCATCACACTCACCCTCACCCTCAACATAACCGTAATACTAACCCTGACCTTATCACTCACACTAATCCCCAACCTAACACTAACCCTATCCCTAAACCCCACCCTAACCCTACCCCTAACCCTCACCCTCACCCTCAGCCTCAGCCTAACCCTAGCCCTAAACCTAACCCTAACCCTAACACTTAAACTCACCCTAACACTTACTCTAATCCTAATCCTAAACCTAACCCTAATCCTCACCCTCACCCTTACCTTCACCCTAACCCTAGCCCTCACCCTAACCCTAATCCTAAACCTCATCCTAACACTCACCCTAACACTAAGCCTAACCCTCATCCTCACTCTCACCCTAACCCTAATCCTAAACCTTACCCTAACCCTAACCCTCACCTTCAACCTCATCCTTAGCCTAACCCTTAACGTAAACCTAAACCTAACCTAACACACTCACTCACACTCACCTTAACCCTAATCCTAATCCTAACCCTCACCCTCACCCTTACTGTAACCCTAAGCCTAACCCTAACCAGAACCTTAACCCTCACACTCACCCTAACCCTTACCATAATCCTAATCCTAACCCTAAACCTAAGCCTCACACTCAGCCTCAGCTTAACCCTAAATCTAACACTATACCTCACACTCAAACTAACCCTAACCCTAAACCTAACCCTAAACCTCACCCTAACCCTAACCATAAACCTCAACCTCTTCCTAGCCCTCACTCTAACACTAATCCTAACCCTAACCCTAAAACTCAACCTAACACTAATCTTAACCCTAAACCTATTCCTAATCCTAACTCTAACCCTAACCCTCATCCTAACCCTAACCCTCACCCTCAACCTCAGCCTAACCCTAAGCCTATCCCTAACCCTAAACCTAACCCTCACACTCACCCAAACCCTAAACCTAATCCAACTCCTAACCCTAACTCTACCCTCACCCTCAACCTAACCCTCACCTTAAGCCTAACCGTAACATTAATTCTAAACCTAACTCTCACCCTCTGCCTCATCCTAACCCTAACTCTAACACTAAACCTCACCCTGACCCTAAACCCTAACCTTATAACTAAACCTCATCCTAGTCCTAAACCTAAGCCTCACCCTCACCCTCATCATAACCGTAACCCTAACCCTAATGCTAAAAATAATCCTAAACCTCACCCTAACCATAACACTCAACTTAACACTAATCCTCACCCTAACACTTACCTTCACCCTAACACTAACTCTAACCCTAACACTAACCCTGACACTAACCCTCACCATCACCCTAACCCTAAACGTCACCCTAACACTAACCCTAAACCTCACCCTCTTCCTAGCCCTCACCGTAACCCTAACCCTCATCCTCACCCTAAACCTCACACTAACCCTAACACTAATCCTCAATCTTACCCTCACCCTCACCCTAAAGCTAACACTAACCCTCACCCTAACCCTAACCCTAACCCTTACCATAACCATCGCCCTCAGCCTAACCCTCAAATTTACCCTTACCGTCACCCCGAAGCTAACCTGCACCCTAACACTAACTGTACTCCTAAACCTCACCCTCACCTTAACCCTAACTCTAACCCTAACCCTAACACTAAACCTCACCCTAACTCTAACCCTAACCTTAAACCCCAACCTCACACACACCCTAGCCCTTACTCTAACTCTAATCCTAACCCTAACCCTCATCCTAAACCACCGGCTAAAACTAACTGTCAACATCAACCTCACCCTCAGCCTAACCCTAAACCTAAACCTAACACACACACTCACCCTCACTCTAACCCAAATCCTATCCCTAACACTAACCCTAACCCTAACCCTCCCCCTAACTCTCACTCTAACCATAAACCTAAAACTAACACTTACCCTAACTCTCAACCTAAACCTCACCCTAACCCTAATTCTAAACCTAAACCTCAACCTCACCCTAACCCTAACACTAACCCTAACCCAAACCCTAAACCTCAACCTAACACTAATCTTAACCCTAAACCACACCCACACTCTCAGGCTAATCCTAAGAATAACCCTAACCCTAAACTTCACCCTAACCCTAAACCTCACTATCAACCTCAGCCTAACCCTAAGCCTATCCCTAATCCTAACCCTAACCCTCACACTCACCCTAACACTAACCCTAATCCTTCTCCTAACCCTAACCCTAACCCTCACCCTCAACCTAACCCTCACCTTAAGGCTAACCCTAACCCTAAATCTAACACTAAACCTCACCCTAACCCTCACCCTAACCCTAACCCTAAACCTCATCCTAGCCCTAAAACCTAACCCTCACACTCACCCTCACCATAACCTTAAACCTAACCCTAATGCTAACAATAACCATAACCCTAACCCTAACCATCACTCTAACCGTAACCCTAAACCTAACCCTAACCCTCACCCTAACACTTACCCTCACCCTAACACTAACCCTAACCCTAACAGTAAACCTCACACTAACCCTAAACATCACCCTAACCATAAACCTCACCCTAACACTAACCCTAAACCTCAACCTCTCCCTAGACCTCGCCCTAACCCTAATCCTCATCCTCACCCTAAAATTCACACTAACCCTAACCCTAAACCTCAACCTAACCCTGAAACTAACCTTAACCCTAACACTTGCCCTAATCCTAACCCTAGACCTAACCCTCCAACTAAATTTAAATCTATCCATAAACCTCACCCTCACCCTAACACTAACCCTAACCCTAACTCTAACCCTAATCCTCACCCTCACCATCACTCTCAACTTAACTCTAACCCTAACCCTAACAATAACAGTAATCCTAACCCTAAACCTAACCCTAACCCTAACCCTAACCCTAATGCTAACACTCAACCTCACCCTAACCCTAATGCTAACCCTAAACCTCACCCTAACCCTAACCCTCACCCTCACCATAAGCCTAACCCTCATCCTAACCCTCACCCTAACCGTGACCCTAACCCTAAGTGTTACCCTATCACTAACCCTAATCCTCTCCTTCACCCCAGCCCTCACCCTAACCCTAATCGTAAACCTAATCCTCATCCTAACCCTCACCTAAATCTAAGCCTAAACCTAACTCTAACCCCAACCCTCACTGTAACCCTAACCCTAACCCTAACACTAACACTAACCCTAAACTTAACCCTAAATCTAACCCGAATCCTCACCCTCACACTCACCCTAACCCAAACCTAACCCTCATCCTAACTCTAAGCCTAAACCTAACCCTAATCCTCAGCCTCAGCCTGACCCTAACAAAAAACCTAACCCTCATCCTAACTCTAAGCCTAACCCTAACCCTAATCTTAACACTCACACTCACCCTCACCCTAACTCTAAACCTAAGCCTCACCCTATCCCTAACCCTAACCCTCACTCTAACCCTCAGCCTAGCCCTCACCCTTACACTTATCCAAACCCTAAACCTCATCGTAACATTCACCCTAACGCTAAACCTAACCCTAACCCTCACCCAAACACGAACCTTAACACTCACACTCATGCTTGGCCTAAGCCTAAGCCTAAGCCTAACCTTAATCCCAATCCTCACCCTAACCCTAACTGTAACCCTAAACCTCACCCTCACCCTAAACCTCACCCTAACACTAACCCTAACCCTCACCCGCACCCGCACCATAACCGTAAACTTAAACCGAACCCTAACAATAACCCTAACCCTTATCCTAACGTTCACTCTAACCATAACCGGCACCCTGACCCAAACCCTCACCCTAAGACTTACGCTCACTGTAACACTAACCCTAACGCTAACACTAACCTCACACTAACACTAACCCTAAATCTAACCCTAAACCTCAACCACACCCTAACCCTAACCCGAACCATAACCCTAAAACTCACCCTAACCCTAACCCTCACAATCACCCTAAACATCACCCGAACCATAAATCTCAGCCTAACACTAACCCCAACCCTCACCCTAAACCTAGACTTCACCCTAACCCTAACCCTCATCCTCACCCTAAACCTCACACTAACCCTAACACTAATCCTCAATCTAATCCTCAACCTCACCGAAAAGCTAACACTAACCCTCACCCTAACCCTAACCCTCACCCTTACCGTAACCCTCACCCTCAGCCTAACCCTCGCCTTTACACTTACCGTCACCCCCACGCTAATGCGCATCCTAAATCTAACCCTTACCCTAACCCTAACTGTACCCCTAAACTTCAACCTCAACATAACCCTAACTCTAACACTAACACTAATACTAAATCTGAACCAAACCCTAACCCTAAACCTCACCCTCACCATAACCGTAACCCTAAGCCTAAAGGTAACAATAACCCTAACCCTAACCCTAACCCTCACACGAACCATAACCCTCACACTAACCCTAAACCTCACCCTAATCCTTAACCTCACCCTAACTCTAACCCTAACCCTAATCCTCACCCTGACCCTAGCCCTCACCCTAATTCTAACCATCACCCTCACCCTAACCCTAACCTTCATCCTCATTCTAAACCTCACACTAACCCTAATCCTAATCCTATATCTAACCCTCACCCTAACACTAACCCTAACCCTTACCTTGACCCCAAACTTTAACTTAACCTTCAACCTCAACCTAAACATCACCTTTACCCTTATCATCAAAACCCTAACCCTCACCCTAACCCTAAACCTCATCCTAACACTCACCCTAACTGTAAACCTAACCATCACCCTAACCCTAACACTCACCCTCAAACTCATGCTGAGCCTCACCCTAAGCCTAAGCCTAACTCTTACCCTAACCCTCACCCTAACCCTAGACCTCACCCAAACCCTAATCCTAACCCTAACCCTCATTCTAACCAATGACCTAATCCTAATCCTAACCATCACCCAAACACTAATCCTCACACCCACCCTCACCCTCAGCCTAACCCTAACCCTAACCCTAACCCTAACTCTAACTCACACTCACCCACACCCTCACCCTAATCCTAACCCTAACCCTAACAATAACCCTAAACCTCAACCTAACCCTCTCCTTAACCTTAACCCTAAAACTAACCCTAACCCTAACCCTCGACCTAACCCTCCAAATAACACTAAATCTAACCCTAAATCTCAGCCTCACCCTAACCCTAATCCTAACCCTAACCCTAAACCTCACCCTATCCTTATCCCTAACCCTCACCCTCACCCTCACCCTCATCCCAACTCTAACCCTAACCCTAACAATAACACTAATCCTAACCCTAAACCTAACACAAACCCCAACCCTAATCCTAACACTCACCTTCATGCTAACCCTAATCCTAACCCTAACCCTCACTCTAACCCTAATCCTCACCCTCACCGTAACCCTAACCCTCAACCTAACCCTCACCCTAACCCTAAAATTATACCTTAATCTAACACTAACCCCAACCCTCACCCTCACCCTAGCCCTAACCCTAACCCTAATCCTAACCCTAATCCTCATTCTTACCCTCACCCTAACCCTAAACTTAACCCTCACCCTAGCCCTAACCCGAAGCCTAATCCTCAAAGTAACCCTAAAACTCAAGCTCACAGTAACTCTAACCATAACCCTCACCCTATCTCTAAACATAATCGAACCCTAACTCTCACCCTAACCCTAACCCTCACCCTCAACCTCACCCTAATCCTAACTCTCACCCTAAACCTCACCCTAACCCTAACCCTCACCCTCACCCTCACCCTCACCATAACTCTAACCCTAACCCTAACAATAACACTACTCCTAACCCGAAACCTAACCCTAACCATAACCATAATCATAATCCTAACACTTACCCTCACACTAACCCTAATCCTAAAACAAACCCTCACCCTAACCCTAATCATCACCCTCACCGTAACCCTAACCCTCAACCTAACTCTCACCCTAACCCTAAACCTAACCCTAAACCTTAATCTAACACTAACCCTAACCCTCAACCTCAACCTAGGCCTCACCCTAACCCTAATCCTAACCCTAAACCTCATCCTTACCCTCACCCTAACCCTAACCCTAACCCTCACCCTAGCTCTAACCCTAACCCTAATCCTCAACGTAACCCTAAACCTCACGCTCACCTTAACCCTAAACATAAGCCTCACCCGAACAAACATAACCGAACCCTAACTCTCACCCTAACCCTAATCCTAACCATAAAACTTAATCTAACACTAAACCTAACCATAACCATCACCCTCAGCCTAACCCTAAGCCAAAACCTAACCCTAGCCCTACCTCGAACACTCACCCTAACCCTTACCCTAAACCTAACACTAACACTAAGCCTAACCCTCACCCTCAACCTAACCCTCACCCTAGCCCTAAATCTAACACTAACCCTAACCCTAACCCCCAACCTCAGCCTCATCCTACCCCTAACTCTAACCCTAAACTTCACCATCACCCTAACACTAACCCTACCCCTAACCCTAATCCTCATCCTAACCCTAACCCTAACCCTAAACCTCACCCTCACCCTAGCCTTCATCCTCACCCTAACACTAAACATAACCCTCACCCTAAACCTAATCCGAACCCTCACCCTCAACCTAACCCTAACCCGAACCCTCACGATAAGCCTTACCCTAACGCTCAACCTAACCCTAAACTTAACCCAAACACTAATTCTCACACTTACCATAATCCTAATGATCAAGGTAAACCTAACCCTAAACCTCATCCTCACTCTAGCCTCACCCAACCCTAATCCTAACCCTATCGCTTTTCCTAACTCTCCCCCTAACCCTTACTCTAACCCTCATCCTAACACTAACCCTAAGCCTCAAACTCACCCTCAGACTAACCCTAAGCCTAACACTAAAACTAATCCTAACACACAAACTCACCCTCACCCTAAACCTCACCCTAACCCAACCCTCATCTTAACCCTCCCCATAACCCTAACCCTAACCCTAACACTAACCCACACCCTCACCCTAGATCTAATTGTAAGCCTAACCCTAAATCTAACAATCACACTCACCGTAAACCTAACCCTAAACTGCAACCTAACACTAACCCTCACCCTCAACCTCAGCCTAACCGTAAGCCTATCCCTAACCCTAAGCCTAACCCTCCTCCTCCACCTCACACTAACCCTAATCCTAGTCCTCACCCTAACCCTAAACCTCACCCTCAACCTAACCCTCACCTTAAGCCTAAGCTTAACATTAATCCTAACCCTAAACCTCACCCTCAGCCTCACCCTAACACTAACTCTAACACTAAACCTCACCCTCACCCTAAACTTAAACCTCACCCTAGACCTCACCCTAACCTTAATCCTAACACTAACCCTCATCCTAACCCTCCCCCTATCCCTTACCCTAACGCTCACGCAAACCCTAATCCTCAACCTCACCCTCAGCCTAACATGAAGCCTAATCCTAAACCTAACACTAACATACACACTCAACCTCACCTTAACACTAATCCTAACCCTAACCCTCACCCTCACCCTCAGTGTACCCCTAAGCCTAACCCTAACCCTAACCCTAAACCTCACACTCACCCTAACCCTCACCCTAATCCTAATCCTAAACCTAAACCTAACCCTCACCCTCAGCTCACCTTAACCCTAACTCTAACCCTAAATCTCAGCCTCACCCTCACCCTAACCCTAAACCTAACCCTAAACCTCACCCAAACCTTAACCCTAAACTGCACCCTCACCCTAGCCCTCACCCTAACCCTAATCCTAATCCTAACCCTCATCCTAACCCTCCCCCAAACCTTAACCCTAACCCTCACCCTAAATTTAGCCCTCACACTTACCCTCACTCTAACCCTGACCCTTACACTAACCTAAAACCTTACACTAACTGGAAACCTAACACTCACCCTCAGCTTCAACCTAACCCTAACTCTATCCATAAACCTCACCCTCACCCTAACCCTAACCCTAACCCTAATCCTAACCCTAACCCTCACCCTAACCCTAACCCTCACCCTCACTGTAAACCTAACCCTCATCCTAACCCTCAGCCTAATCCTGTCCCAGCCCTAAACCTTAACCTAACACTAACCCTAGTTCTCACCCTCACACTATCCCTCACCCAAACACTAATCATAACCCTAATCCTCATCCTAACCCTCATCCTAACCCTCACCCTAATCCTATCCCAGTCCTAAACCTTAACCTAACACTAACCCTAGTTCTCACCCTCACCCTATCCCTCACCCTAACACTAATCATAACCCTAATTCTCATCCTAAACCTCATCCTAACCCTAAAACTAACCCTCATCCTTAACCTAACCCAAACCCTCAACCTAACCCTATCCCTAATGTTCACCATAACCCTAACCCTAACCCTCACCCTAACCCTGAAATTAACTGAACCCTAACTCTTACCCTAATCCAAACCCTCAACCTAACCCTATCCCTAATGCTCACCATAACCCTAACCCTAATCCTAACACTCACCCTAACCCTCACCCTAACACTAAACCAAACCGTCGCCCTCACTCTCACACTAACGCTAATCCAAACCCTAAACTTCACCCTCAACCTCACCCGTAGCTTAACTCTTAGCCTAAACCTAAACCTAACCCTAACACACACACTCACCCTCACCCTAACCCAAATCCTAACCCTAACCCTCACCATCACCCTAACTCTAACCCCAAACCTCACCTTCATCCTAATCCTCATTCTAACCCTAACTCAAACCCTAAACCTCACCCTAACCCTAACCCTATACCTCACCCTCACCTTAACCAAAACCCTAAACCTAACCCTAACAATAACCCTAAACCTAATCCTAACACTCACCCTAACCATAACCCTCACCCTAACCCAAACCCTCACCCTAACACTTGCCCTCACCCTAACACTAACCCTAACCCTAACACTAACCCTCACACTAACCCTAACCATAAACCTAACCCTAAACCTCAACCTAACCCTCACCCTCACCGTAACTCTAACACTAACCCTATCCCTAAACCTAACCCTAACCTTACCCTTAACCCTATATCTAACCCTAAACCTCACCCTCACACTAACCCTAAACCTCACCCTCACACTAACCCTAAACCTAACCCTAAACCCCACCCTAACCCTAAGCCTAACCCTCACCCGCACCCTCACCCTCAGCCTAACCCTAAGCCTAAGCCTAGCCTTCACCCTAACCGTCACACTCACCCTCACCCTAAATCTAATACTAAATCTAACACTATCCTTAAACCTCAACCTAACACTCACCATCCCATAACCCTAACACTAACAATAACCATAAACCTCACCCTAACCCTAACCCTAAACGTAACCCTAAACCTCAACTTAACCCAAACCCTAAACCTCACACTCATGCTAGCCCTCACCATAACACTAATCCTAAAACTGAACCTCATCCTAACCCTCACCCTCACACTAACCCTAAACCTCATCCGCACTCTAAACCTCACACTAACCCTAACCCTAATCCTCAATCTAAACCTCACCCTAACCCTAAACCTCACTATCAACCTCAGCCTAACCCTAAGCCTATCCCTAATCCTAACCCTAACCCTCACACTCACCCTAACACTAACCCTAATCCTTCTCCTAACCCTAACCCTAACCCTCACCCTCAACCTAACCCTCACCTTAAGGCTAACCCTAACCCTAAATCTAACACTAAACCTCACCCTAAACCTCACCCTAACCCTAACCCTAAACCTCATCCTAGCCCTAAAACCTAACCCTCACACTCACCCTCACCATAACCTTAAACCTAACCCTAATGCTAACAATAACCATAACCCTAACCCTAACCATCACTCTAACCGTAACCCTAAACCTAACCCTAACCCTCACCCTAACACTTACCCTCACCCTAACACTAACCCTAACCCTAACAGTAAACCTCACACTAACCCTAAACATCACCCTAACCATAAACCTCACCCTAACACTAACCCTAAACCTCAACCTCTCCCTAGACCTCGCCCTAACCCTAATCCTCATCCTCACCCTAAAATTCACACTAACCCTAACCCTAAACCTCAACCTAACCCTGAAACTAACCTTAACCCTAACACTTGCCCTAATCCTAACCCTAGACCTAACCCTCCAACTAAATTTAAATCTATCCATAAACCTCACCCTCACCCTAACACTAACCCTAACCCTAACTCTAACCCTAATCCTCACCCTCACCATCACTCTCAACTTAACTCTAACCCTAACCCTAACAATAACAGTAATCCTAACCCTAAACCTAACCCTAACCCTAACCCTAACCCTAATGCTAACACTCAACCTCACCCTAACCCTAATGCTAACCCTAAACCTCACCCTAACCCTAACCCTCACCCTCACCATAAGCCTAACCCTCATCCTAACCCTCACCCTAACCGTGACCCTAACCCTAAGTGTTACCCTATCACTAACCCTAATCCTCTCCTTCACCCCAGCCCTCACCCTAACCCTAATCGTAAACCTAATCCTCATCCTAACCCTCACCTAAATCTAAGCCTAAACCTAACTCTAACCCCAACCCTCACTGTAACCCTAACCCTAACCCTAACACTAACACTAACCCTAAACTTAACCCTAAATCTAACCCGAATCCTCACCCTCACACTCACCCTAACCCAAACCTAACCCTCATCCTAACTCTAAGCCTAAACCTAACCCTAATCCTCAGCCTCAGCCTGACCCTAACAAAAAACCTAACCCTCATCCTAACTCTAAGCCTAACCCTAACCCTAATCTTAACACTCACACTCACCCTCACCCTAACTCTAAACCTAAGCCTCACCCTATCCCTAACCCTAACCCTCACTCTAACCCTCAGCCTAGCCCTCACCCTTACACTTATCCAAACCCTAAACCAAATCGTAACATTCACCCTAACGCTAAACCTAACCCTAACCCTCACCCAAACACGAACCTTAACACTCACACTCATGCTTGGCCTAAGCCTAAGCCTAAGCCTAACCTTAATCCCAATCCTCACCCTAACCCTAACTGTAACCCTAAACCTCACCCTCACCCTAAACCTCACCCTAACACTAACCCTAACCCTCACCCGCACCCGCACCATAACCGTAAACTTAAACCGAACCCTAACAATAACCCTAACCCTTATCCTAACGTTCACTCTAACCATAACCGGCACCCTGACCCAAACCCTCACCCTAAGACTTACGCTCACTGTAACACTAACCCTAACGCTAACACTAACCTCACACTAACACTAACCCTAAATCTAACCCTAAACCTCAACCACACCCTAACCCTAACCCGAACCATAACCCTAAAACTCACCCTAACCCTAACCCTCACAATCACCCTAAACATCACCCGAACCATAAATCTCAGCCTAACACTAACCCCAACCCTCACCCTAAACCTAGACTTCACCCTAACCCTAACCCTCATCCTCACCCTAAACCTCACACTAACCCTAACACTAATCCTCAATCTAATCCTCAACCTCACCGAAAAGCTAACACTAACCCTCACCCTAACCCTAACCCTCACCCTTACCGTAACCCTCACCCTCAGCCTAACCCTCGCCTTTACACTTACCGTCACCCCCACGCTAATGCGCATCCTAAATCTAACCCTTACCCTAACCCTAACTGTACCCCTAAACTTCAACCTCAACATAACCCTAACTCTAACACTAACACTAATACTAAATCTGAACCAAACCCTAACCCTAAACCTCACCCTCACCATAACCGTAACCCTAAGCCTAAAGGTAACAATAACCCTAACCCTAACCCTAACCCTCACACGAACCATAACCCTCACACTAACCCTAAACCTCACCCTAATCCTTAACCTCACCCTAACTCTAACCCTAACCCTAATCCTCACCCTGACCCTAGCCCTCACCCTAATTCTAACCATCACCCTCACCCTAACCCTAACCTTCATCCTCATTCTAAACCTCACACTAACCCTAATCCTAATCCTATATCTAACCCTCACCCTAACACTAACCCTAACCCTTACCTTGACCCCAAACTTTAACTTAACCTTCAACCTCAACCTAAACATCACCTTTACCCTTATCATCAAAACCCTAACCCTCACCCTAACCCTAAACCTCATCCTAACACTCACCCTAACTGTAAACCTAACCATCACCCTAACCCTAACACTCACCCTCAAACTCATGCTGAGCCTCACCCTAAGCCTAAGCCTAACTCTTACCCTAACCCTCACCCTAACCCTAGACCTCACCCAAACCCTAATCCTAACCCTAACCCTCATTCTAACCAATGACCTAATCCTAATCCTAACCATCACCCAAACACTAATCCTCACACCCACCCTCACCCTCAGCCTAACCCTAACCCTAACCCTAACCCTAACTCTAACTCACACTCACCCACACCCTCACCCTAATCCTAACCCTAACCCTAACAATAACCCTAAACCTCAACCTAACCCTCTCCTTAACCTTAACCCTAAAACTAACCCTAACCCTAACCCTCGACCTAACCCTCCAAATAACACTAAATCTAACCCTAAATCTCAGCCTCACCCTAACCCTAATCCTAACCCTAACCCTAAACCTCACCCTATCCTTATCCCTAACCCTCACCCTCACCCTCACCCTCATCCCAACTCTAACCCTAACCCTAACAATAACACTAATCCTAACCCTAAACCTAACACAAACCCCAACCCTAATCCTAACACTCACCTTCATGCTAACCCTAATCCTAACCCTAACCCTCACTCTAACCCTAATCCTCACCCTCACCGTAACCCTAACCCTCAACCTAACCCTCACCCTAACCCTAAAATTATACCTTAATCTAACACTAACCCCAACCCTCACCCTCACCCTAGCCCTAACCCTAACCCTAATCCTAACCCTAATCCTCATTCTTACCCTCACCCTAACCCTAAACTTAACCCTCACCCTAGCCCTAACCCGAAGCCTAATCCTCAAAGTAACCCTAAAACTCAAGCTCACAGTAACTCTAACCATAACCCTCACCCTATCTCTAAACATAATCGAACCCTAACTCTCACCCTAACCCTAACCCTCACCCTCAACCTCACCCTAATCCTAACTCTCACCCTAAACCTCACCCTAACCCTAACCCTCACCCTCACCCTCACCCTCACCATAACTCTAACCCTAACCCTAACAATAACACTACTCCTAACCCGAAACCTAACCCTAACCATAACCATAATCATAATCCTAACACTTACCCTCACACTAACCCTAATCCTAAAACAAACCCTCACCCTAACCCTAATCATCACCCTCACCGTAACCCTAACCCTCAACCTAACTCTCACCCTAACCCTAAACCTAACCCTAAACCTTAATCTAACACTAACCCTAACCCTCAACCTCAACCTAGGCCTCACCCTAACCCTAATCCTAACCCTAAACCTCATCCTTACCCTCACCCTAACCCTAACCCTAACCCTCACCCTAGCTCTAACCCTAACCCTAATCCTCAACGTAACCCTAAACCTCACGCTCACCTTAACCCTAAACATAAGCCTCACCCGAACAAACATAACCGAACCCTAACTCTCACCCTAACCCTAATCCTAACCATAAAACTTAATCTAACACTAAACCTAACCATAACCATCACCCTCAGCCTAACCCTAAGCCAAAACCTAACCCTAGCCCTACCTCGAACACTCACCCTAACCCTTACCCTAAACCTAACACTAACACTAAGCCTAACCCTCACCCTCAACCTAACCCTCACCCTAGCCCTAAATCTAACACTAACCCTAACCCTAACCCCCAACCTCAGCCTCATCCTACCCCTAACTCTAACCCTAAACTTCACCATCACCCTAACACTAACCCTACCCCTAACCCTAATCCTCATCCTAACCCTAACCCTAACCCTAAACCTCACCCTCACCCTAGCCTTCATCCTCACCCTAACACTAAACATAACCCTCACCCTAAACCTAATCCGAACCCTCACCCTCAACCTAACCCTAACCCGAACCCTCACGATAAGCCTTACCCTAACGCTCAACCTAACCCTAAACTTAACCCAAACACTAATTCTCACACTTACCATAATCCTAATGATCAAGGTAAACCTAACCCTAAACCTCATCCTCACTCTAGCCTCACCCAACCCTAATCCTAACCCTATCGCTTTTCCTAACTCTCCCCCTAACCCTTACTCTAACCCTCATCCTAACACTAACCCTAAGCCTCAAACTCACCCTCAGACTAACCCTAAGCCTAACACTAAAACTAATCCTAACACACAAACTCACCCTCACCCTAAACCTCACCCTAACCCAACCCTCATCTTAACCCTCCCCATAACCCTAACCCTAACCCTAACACTAACCCACACCCTCACCCTAGATCTAATTGTAAGCCTAACCCTAAATCTAACAATCACACTCACCGTAAACCTAACCCTAAACTGCAACCTAACACTAACCCTCACCCTCAACCTCAGCCTAACCGTAAGCCTATCCCTAACCCTAAGCCTAACCCTCCTCCTCCACCTCACACTAACCCTAATCCTAGTCCTCACCCTAACCCTAAACCTCACCCTCAACCTAACCCTCACCTTAAGCCTAAGCTTAACATTAATCCTAACCCTAAACCTCACCCTCAGCCTCACCCTAACACTAACTCTAACACTAAACCTCACCCTCACCCTAAACTTAAACCTCACCCTAGACCTCACCCTAACCTTAATCCTAACACTAACCCTCATCCTAACCCTCCCCCTATCCCTTACCCTAACGCTCACGCAAACCCTAATCCTCAACCTCACCCTCAGCCTAACATGAAGCCTAATCCTAAACCTAACACTAACATACACACTCAACCTCACCTTAACACTAATCCTAACCCTAACCCTCACCCTCACCCTCAGTGTACCCCTAAGCCTAACCCTAACCCTAACCCTAAACCTCACACTCACCCTAACCCTCACCCTAATCCTAATCCTAAACCTAAACCTAACCCTCACCCTCAGCTCACCTTAACCCTAACTCTAACCCTAAATCTCAGCCTCACCCTCACCCTAACCCTAAACCTAACCCTAAACCTCACCCAAACCTTAACCCTAAACTGCACCCTCACCCTAGCCCTCACCCTAACCCTAATCCTAATCCTAACCCTCATCCTAACCCTCCCCCAAACCTTAACCCTAACCCTCACCCTAAATTTAGCCCTCACACTTACCCTCACTCTAACCCTGACCCTTACACTAACCTAAAACCTTACACTAACTGGAAACCTAACACTCACCCTCAGCTTCAACCTAACCCTAACTCTATCCATAAACCTCACCCTCACCCTAACCCTAACCCTAACCCTAATCCTAACCCTAACCCTCACCCTAACCCTAACCCTCACCCTCACTGTAAACCTAACCCTCATCCTAACCCTCAGCCTAATCCTGTCCCAGCCCTAAACCTTAACCTAACACTAACCCTAGTTCTCACCCTCACACTATCCCTCACCCAAACACTAATCATAACCCTAATCCTCATCCTAACCCTCATCCTAACCCTCACCCTAATCCTATCCCAGTCCTAAACCTTAACCTAACACTAACCCTAGTTCTCACCCTCACCCTATCCCTCACCCTAACACTAATCATAACCCTAATTCTCATCCTAAACCTCATCCTAACCCTAAAACTAACCCTCATCCTTAACCTAACCCAAACCCTCAACCTAACCCTATCCCTAATGTTCACCATAACCCTAACCCTAACCCTCACCCTAACCCTGAAATTAACTGAACCCTAACTCTTACCCTAATCCAAACCCTCAACCTAACCCTATCCCTAATGCTCACCATAACCCTAACCCTAATCCTAACACTCACCCTAACCCTCACCCTAACACTAAACCAAACCGTCGCCCTCACTCTCACACTAACGCTAATCCAAACCCTAAACTTCACCCTCAACCTCACCCGTAGCTTAACTCTTAGCCTAAACCTAAACCTAACCCTAACACACACACTCACCCTCACCCTAACCCAAATCCTAACCCTAACCCTCACCATCACCCTAACTCTAACCCCAAACCTCACCTTCATCCTAATCCTCATTCTAACCCTAACTCAAACCCTAAACCTCACCCTAACCCTAACCCTATACCTCACCCTCACCTTAATCAAAACCCTAAACCTAACCCTAACAATAACCCTAAACCTAATCCTAACACTCACCCTAACCATAACCCTCACCCTAACCCAAACCCTCACCCTAACACTTGCCCTCACCCTAACACTAACCCTAACCCTAACACTAACCCTCACACTAACCCTAACCATAAACCTAACCCTAAACCTCAACCTAACCCTCACCCTCACCGTAACTCTAACACTAACCCTATCCCTAAACCTAACCCTAACCTTACCCTTAACCCTATATCTAACCCTAAACCTCACCCTCACACTAACCCTAAACCTCACCCTCACACTAACCCTAAACCTAACCCTAAACCCCACCCTAACCCTAAGCCTAACCCTCACCCGCACCCTCACCCTCAGCCTAACCCTAAGCCTAAGCCTAGCCTTCACCCTAACCGTCACACTCACCCTCACCCTAAATCTAATACTAAATCTAACACTATCCTTAAACCTCAACCTAACACTCACCATCCCATAACCCTAACACTAACAATAACCATAAACCTCACCCTAACCCTAACCCTAAACGTAACCCTAAACCTCAACTTAACCCAAACCCTAAACCTCACACTCATGCTAGCCCTCACCATAACACTAATCCTAAAACTGAACCTCATCCTAACCCTCACCCTCACACTAACCCTAAACCTCATCCTCACTCTAAACCTCACACTAACCCTAACCCTAATCCTCAATCTAAACCTCACCCTAACCCTAATCCTAACCCTTACCCTAACCTGAAACCAAACCCTAACCCTCACCCTTATCTTAACCCTCACCCTCAGCCTAAACCTCACCTTTACCCTTACCATCATCCTCACCCTAACCCCCACCCTAAAACTAAACCTCATCCTAACCATCACCCTAACCCTAAACCTAAACATCACCCTAACCCTAACCCTCACCCTCAACCTCACGCTCAGCCTAACCCTAAGCCTAAGTTTAACTCTTACCCTAACCCTCACCCACACCCTAGACCTCACCCTAACCCTAATCCTAATCCTAACCCTCATCCTAACCCTCACCCTAGCCCCAACCCTAACCATCACTCTAAACCTAATATTCACCCCCACCCTCACCCTCAGCCTAACCCTAAGCCTAAGCCTAAGACTAAACCTAACCCTCACCCTCACACTCACACTCACCCTACTCCTAAAACTAACCCTAACCATAACCCTAAACCTCAACCTAACCCTCACCCTAACCTTAACCCTAAAACTAACCCTAACCCTAACCCTCGACCTAAACCTCCAACTAACCCTAAATCTAACCTAAACCTCAACCTCACCCTAACCCTAATCCTAACCCTAACCCTAAACCTCACCCTAAACCTAACCCTAACCCTCACACTCACCATAACTCTAACCCTAACCCTAAAAATAACACTAACCCTAACCAAAACCATCACCCTAAACCTAATCTTCACCCCCACTGTCACCCTCAGCCTAACCCTAAGCCTAAGCCTAGCCCTCACCCTAACGGTCACACTCACCCTCACCCTAACCCTAATACTAAACCTAACCCTATCCCTAAACCTCAACCTAATCCTCACCATCCCCTAACCCTAACACTAACAATAACCCTAACCCTCCCCCTAACCCTCCCCCAACACTAACTCTAACGTTAAACCTCACCCTCACCCTAACCCTAACCCTAAACCTCATGCTAAACCTCACCCTAACCCTAACCTTCACCCTCACCCTCAATCTCATCATAACTCTAAACCTAACCCTAAAAATAACACTAACCCTAACCCTAACCCTAACATTAACCATAATCCTCACTTTCAGCCTCACCCTCAGTGCAAACTTAACCCTAACCATAACACTAACAATAACCCTAATCCTAACCCTAACCCTAATCCTCAACCCCACCCTCACCCTCAGCCTAACCCTAAGCCTAACTCTAACCCTAACTGTAACCATAACCCTAACCCTAACACTAACACTAAAGCCAACCCTAAATCTATCCCTAATCCTCAGCATCACCCTCACCCTAACAAAAACCATAACCTTACCCTCACCCTAACCCTAAGCCTAACCCTAACACTGACCTTCAGACTTACCCTCAACGTAACTATAACCCTAAACCTAACCTTATCCCTAAACCTAATCCTCACCCTAACCCTCACCCTAGTCCTCACCCTAACACTAATCCTAACCCTAAACCTCATCCTAAACCTCACCCTAACCCTAACCCTAACCCTAACCCACACCCTAACCCTAACCCTAACCCTCACCCTCATGCTTGGACTAAGACTAAGCCTAAGCCTAAGTGTAACTCTAACCCAAACCCTCACCCTAACCCTAACCCTAACACTAATCCTAACTCTAACCGTAAAACTCACTCTCACCCTAACACTAACTCTAACCCATTCCCTAAACCTAAACCTCATACTAACTCTAACCCTAACTCTCACCATCACCCTCACCCTCATCCTCACCGTAACCGTAACCCTAACCCTAACAATAACCCTAACCCTAACCCTAACACTCAACCTAACCATAACCCTCACCCTGACCCTAACCCTCACCCTAACACTTACCCTCACCCTAACACTAACCCTAAATCTAACACTAACCCTCACACTAACCCTAATCATGACCCTAACCCCAAACCTCACCATAAACCTAAACCTAACCCTCACCCTCACCCTAGCCCTCACCCTAACCCTAACCCTCAACCTAATCCTAAACCTCACACTAACCCTAACACTAATCCTCAATCTAACCCTCACCCACACCCTTCCCCTAACCCTAACCCTCAACCTAATCCTAAAGCTCACCCCACTATAACCCTCAACCTCAGCCTAAACCTCACATTTACCCTTACCATCACCCCCACGCTAACCCTTACCCTAACCCTAAACCTCACCCTATCACCCTAACCCTAATGACACCACAAAAACTCAACCTCACCCTAACCCTAAACCTGACCGTAACCATAACCCTCAACCTCACCTTAAACCTTACACTAACCCTAACCCTAAACCTCAATTGAAACCTCATCATAACCCTAATCCTAACCCTTACCTAACCCTAAACCTAACCCTAACACTCACCCTTATCTTAACCCTAACCCCTAGCCGAAACCTCACCTTTACCCTTACCATCATCCTCACCCTAAACCTCCTCCTAACACTAAACCTCATCCTAACCCTCACCCTAAAAGTAAACCTAACCGTCACCCTAACCCTAACCATCACCCTCACCCTAGCACTCACCCTAATCCTAATCCTAACCCTAACCCTCATCCTAACCTAAACCTAAACCTCACCCTCACCCTCACCCTCACCCTAACCCTAATCCTAACCCCACCCTAACCCTAAACCTAAACCTAACCCTCACACTTACCCTAACCCTAAACCTAACCATCACTCTCAACCTCACCCTCAGCCTAACCCTAAGCCTAACCCTAAACCAAACCCTAACACACACACTCACCCTCACCCTAACCCTAATCCTAACCCTAACACTAACCCTAAACCCCCTCCTAACTCTCACCCTAACCCTAAACCTAACACTAACCCTAAACCTAACCCTCAAGCTAACCCTCACCCTAAACCTAACTCTAACCCTAAACCTCACCCTGACTCTAAACCTCACCCTAACCCTAACACTAACCCTCACCCTCACCCGTACCATAACCATAACCTTAAACCCAACCCTAACAATAACCCTAACCCTAATCCTAACCCTCACACTAACCATAACCCTCACCCTGACCCAAACCCTCACCCTAAGACTTACCCTCACTGTAACATTAACCCTAATGCTAACACTAACCCTCACACTAACACTAACCCTAAATCTAACCCTAAACCTCAACCTCACCCTAACCCTAACACTAACACGAAACCTCACCCTAAACCTAACCCTCACCCTCACTGTAACCGTAACACTATCCCAAACCCTAACAATAAACATAAACCTAACCCTAACACTCACCCTAACCATTACCCTCACCCTAACCCTAATGCTCATCCAAACACTTACCCTCAACCTAACACTAACCCTAACCCTAACACTAACAAACACACTAACCCTAAACATCGCCCTAAACCTCAGCCTAACACTAACCCCAACCCTCACCCCAACCCTAGACTTCACCCTAATCCTAACCCTCATCCTCACACTAAACCTCACACTAAACCTAACACTAATCCTCAATCTAACACTCAACCTTACCCTAAAGCTAACACTAACCCTCACCCTAACCCTAAACCTCACCCTTACCTTAACCCTCACCCTCAGCCTAACCCTCAACTTTACCCTCACTGTCACAACCACGCTACCCCACACCTAACCCTAACCCTCACCCTAACACTGACTGTACCCCTAAACCTCACCCTCACCATAACCCTAACTCTAACCCTAACACTAACACTAAACCTCACCCTAACCCTAACCCTAACCCTCACCATCACCGTAACCATAACCCTAACTCTAAAACTAACAATAACCCTAACCCTAACCCTCACACAAACCGTAACCCGCACCCTAACCCTAACCCTCACCATAACACATACCCTCACCCTAACACTAACGCTAATCCTAACACTAACCCTCACACTAACCCTAAACCTCACCCTAATCCTTAACCTCACCCTAACCCTAACCCTAACCTTAACCCTTACCCTAACCCTAAACTTAACCCTAACCCTCACCCTTATCTTAACCCTCACCCTCAGCCTAAACCTCATCTTTACCCTTAACATCATCCTCAACATATCCCTCACCCTAACCCTAACCCTCATCCTAACACTCACCCTATCCATAAACCTAAACATCACCCTAACCCTAACCCTCATTCTCAAACTCATGCTCATCCTAACCCAAAGCCTAAGCCAAAAACTTACCCTAACCCTCACCCTCACCCTAGCCCTCATCCTAACCCTAATCCTAATCCTAACACTCATCTTAACCCTCACCCTAGCCCTAATGCTAACCATCACCCTAAACCTAATCTTCACCCCCACCCTCACCCTCAGCCTAACCCTAAGCCTAAGGCGAAACCTAACCTTAACCCTAACACTCAACCTCACCCTCATCCTAATCCTAACACTAACACTAACCATAACCCTAAACCTCAATCTAACCCTCACCCTAACCTTACCCCTAAAAATAAACCTAACCCTAACCCTCGACCTAACCCTCCAACTAACCTTAAATCTAACCCTAAACCTCACCCTCACACTAACGCTAATCCTAACCTTAACCCTAAACTTCATCCTAACCCTAACCCTCACCCTCACCCTCACCCTCACCATAACTCTAACCCTAACCCTAACTATAACACTAATCCTAACCCTAAACCTAACCCTAACCCTCACCCTAACTGTAATCCTAACACTAAACCTCATGCTAACCCTAACCCTCACCCTAACCCTAATCCTCACCATCACTGTAACCCTAACCCTCAACCTAACCCTCACCCTAACCCTAAACCTAACCCTAAACCTTAATCTAACACTAATCCTAACCCTCAAGCTAACCCTAGCCCTCACCCTAACACTAATCCTAACCCTAAACCTCATCCTTACCCTCACCCTAACCCTAACCTTAACCCTCACCCTAGCCCTAACCGTAAGCCTAATCCTCAACGTAACCCTAAACCTCATGCTCACCTTAACCCTAACCCTAACCCTCACCCTAACCCTAAACATAACCGAACCCTAACTCTCACCCTAACCCAAACCCTAACACTCACCCTAAGCCTAACCCTCACCCTCACCCTAACCCTAATCCTAACCTTAATGCTAAACCTCACCCTAAACCTCACCCTCACCCTCACACTCACCCTCACCATAACTCGAACCCTAACCCTAACAATAAAACTAATCCTAAACCGAAACCTAACCCTAACCCTAACACTAACACTAATCCTAACACTCATCCTCAGGGTAAACCTAATCCAAAACCTAACCCTCACCCTAACCCTAATCATCACCCTGACCGTAACCCTATCCCTCAAACTTACACTCACCCTAACCCTAACCCTAACTCTAAAAGTTAATCTAACACTAACCCTAAAACTCACACTCACCCTAGCCCTAGCCCTCACCCTAACCCTAATCTTAACCCTAATCCTCATCCTAACCCTCACCCTAACCCTAACCTTAACCTTCTCCCTAGCCCTAACCCTAAGCCTCACCCTCAACATAACCCTAAACCTCATGCTCAACTTAACCCTCACCCTAACCCTAACCCTAACCCTAAACCTTAATCTAACACTAACCCTAACCTTCATCCTCACCCTCACCCTCAGCCTAACCCTAAGCCAAACCCTAACCCTATCCCTAATGCTCACACTCACCCTAACCCTTACCCTAAAACTAATCCTAACCCTAAGCCTAACCCTCACCCTCAACCTAATTCTCACCCTAACCCTAAATCTAACACTAAGCCTAACCCTAACCCTCAATCTCAGTCTCATCCTACCCCTAACTATAAATATAAACATCACCCTCACCCTAACACTAACCCTACCCCTAAACCCAAACCTCACCCTAACCCTAACCCTAACCCTAAACCTCATCCTCACCCTAGCCCTCACCCTAACACTAATCCTAACCCTAACCCTCATCCTAACCCTCACCCTAACACTAACCATAACCCTCATGCTCACCCTAACCCTAATCCGAGCCCTCACCCTCAACCTAACACTAACCCTCACCCTTACCTTAACCCATACCTTAACCCTCAACCTAACCCTAAACTTAACCCGAACACTAACTCTCACCCTTACCATAATCCTAACCCTCAAGCTAACCCTAACCCTAAACCTCATTCTCACCCTAGTCTCACCCAAACCTAATCCTAACCCTGTCCCTTTTCCTAACCCTCCACCTAACCCTTATACTAACTCTCACCCTAACACTAACCCTCAGCCTCACCCTCACTCTCAGCTTAACCCTAAGCCTCAGTCTAACCCTAACTCTAACCCTAAACCTCACCCTCACCCTAACCCTAACCCAAACCCTAACCCTAAATCTCACCCTAACCCTAACCCTAAACCTCACCCTCAACCTAGCCCTAAACCTCACCCTCACCCTAGCCCACTCCCTTATCCTCATCCTAACCCTAAACCTCACCCTAACCCTCCTCCTAACCTTAGCCCTAACCCTCACCCTAACCCTAACCCTCATCCTCACACTCACCATAAACCTGAACCTTACCCTAACCCTAAACCTAACACTAACTGTCACCCTAACACTCACCCTCAGCTTCACCCTAACCCTAACACTAACCCTAAACCTCACCCTCATCCTAACCCTTACCCTAAAACTAAACTTAACCCTCACTCTAACCCTAACCCTCACCCTCACCGAAACCCTAACCCTCATCCTAACCCTCACTCTAACCCTAACTATAACCCTAAAACTTACCCTAACACTAACCCTAGTTCTCACCCTCACTTTAGCCCTTACCCTAACACTAATGGTAACCCTAATCCTCATCCTAACCCTCACCCTAACTCTAAAACGAACCCTCATCCTTATCCTAACTAAATACATCAACCTAACCCTAAACATAACGCTCACCATAACCCTAACCCTAATCCTTACACTGATCCTAACCCTCACCCTAACACTAAACCAAACCCTCGCCCTCACGCTCACACTAACCCTAATCCTACCCCTAACCCTCACACTCAACCTCACACTTTGCCTAACCCTTAGCCTAAACCTAAACCTAACCCTAACACACACACTCACCCTGACCCTAAAGATAATCCTAATCCTAACCCTCACCCTCACCCTAACTAACCGTAAACCTCACCTTCATCCTAACCCTCACTCTAACCCTAACCCAAACCCTAAACCTCACTCTAACTCTAACCTTAAATCTCACCCTCACTGTAACCAAAACCCTAAACCTAACCCTAACAATAATCCTAACCCTAATCCTAACACTCACCTTAACCATAATATTCACCCTAACCCAAACCCTCAGCCTAACACTTACCCTCATCCTAAAACTAACCCTAACTCTAACAATAACCCTCACACTAACCCTAACCATAACGCTAAACCTAAACCTCAACCTAACCCTCACCCTCACCGTAACTCTAACACTAACCCTATCCCTAACCCTAACCCTAACCCTCCCCCTAACCCTATATCTAACCCTAAACCTCACCCTCACACTAACCCTAAACCTAACCCTAAATCACACCCTAACCCTAACCCTAACCCTCACACGCACACTCACACTCACCGTAACTATAACCCTAACCCTAACAATAACACTAACCCTAACCCAAACCATCACCCTAACCCTAATCCTCATCCCCTCCCTCACCCTCAGCCTAACCATCAGCCTAAGCCTAGCCCTCACCCTAACCTTCACACTCACCCTCACCTTCACCCTAATACTAAACCTTACCCTATCCCTCAACCTCAACCTAACCCTCAACCTCCCTGTAACCCTAACACTAACAATAACGCTAAACCTCCTCCAACCCTCAACCTAACACTAACTCTAACCCTAAACCTCACCCTCACCCTAACCCTAACCCTAAACCTCACGCTAAACCTCACCCTAACCCTAACCCTCACCCTCACCCTCAATCTCACCGTAACTCTAAACCTAAACCTAAAAATAACACTAAGCCTAACCCTAAACCTAACCCTAACCCTCACCCTCATGATTGCCCTAAGCCTAAGCCTAAGCATAACTCTAACACAAACCCTCACCCTAACACTAACCCTAACACTACCCCTAACTCTAACCGTAAACCTCACTCTCACCCTAACCCTAACTCTAACCCTTACCATAAACCTAAACCTCATACTAAACCTAACCCTAACCCTCACCCTCACCCTGACCGTAACCGTAACCCTAACCCTAACCCTAACAATAACCAAACACTAACCCTAACCCTCAACCTAACCGTAACCCTCACCCTAACAATAAGCCTCACCCTAACACTTACCCTCACCCTAACACTAACCCTAACCCTAACACTAACCCTTACAATAACCCTAATCATCACCCTAACCCTAAACCTCACCCTAAACCTAAACCTAAACCTCACCCTCACCCTAGCCCTCCCACTAACCCTAACCCTCATCCTCACCCTAAACCTCACACTAACGCTAAAACTAATCCTCAATCTAACCCTCACCCACACTCTTCCCCTAACCCTAACCCTCACCCTAACCCTCACCCTCACCCCAATGTAAGCCTCACCCTCAGCCTAACCCTCACGTTTAACCTTACCATCACCCCCACACTAACCCTTACCCTAACCCTAACCCTCAACCTAACCATCACCCTAACCCTAATGCCACCCCAAAACCGCACCCTCACCATCACCCTAACCCTAACCCTCTTCCTCACCCTAAACCTTAAACTAATCCTAAACTTAAACCTAAATTTAACACTCATCCTAAACCTAATCCTAACCCTTACCCTAACCCTTAATCGAAACCTCACCCTAACACTCACCCTAACCATAACTGTTACACTAAGCTTAAACCTAACCCTCAACCTCAGCCTCACCCTTATCCTAACTCTAACCCTAAAACTCATCCTCACCCTAAACCTAACCCTAACCCTAAACCTTACCCTAACCCTAACCCTAAACCTCAACCTCACCCTAGCCCTCACCCTTATCCTAATACTAACCCTCATCCTATCCCTCACCCTAACACTAACCCTAACCCTCACCCTCACCCTCACCCTAACCCTAATCATAACCCTAACCCTCAACCTAAACCTAACCCTCACCCTCACAGTAACCTTTACCCTAACCGTCACCCTGACCCTAACTTAACCCGAACCCTATCTCTCACTGTAAACTTAACCCTCACCCTAACCCTCATCTTAGCCCTCACCCTAACCCTAATCCTAAACAAAAACCTCATCTTAACCCTCACACAAACCCTAACCCTAACCCTCACCCTATCCCGAACCCTAACCCTTCCCCTGATGCTCAGCCTAGGCCTAAGCCTGAGCCTAACCCTAACCCTAACACTGACCCTAACTCTAACCCTAAATCTCACCCTCACCCTCACCCTAACCCTAACCCTATCAATAACCCTAACCCTAACCCTAAGCCTCACCCTATCACTAATCCTCACCCTAACCCTAACCCTTACACTAACTCCAACCCTCACCCTAACACTTACCATCTCCCTAACACTAACATTAACCCTAACACTAACCCTCACACTAACCTTAAACATCACCCTAACGCTAAACATCAACCTAACACTAATCCTAACCCTCACCTTCATCCTAGCTCTCACCCTAGCCCTAACCCTCATCCTCACCCCAAACCTTACACTAACCCTAACACTAATCCTCACACTAACCCTCACCATCACCCTAAACCTAACACTAAACCTCACTGTAACTCTAACCCTCACCCTTACCATAACCCTAACCCTCACGTTTACCCCTAACGTCAGCCCCACCCTAACCCGCACCCTAAACCTAACCCTCACTCACCCTAACTCTCACGCTAACCCTAACTCTACCCCTAAAGCTCACCCTCACCCTAACCCTAACTCTAACCATAACCCTAACACTAAACCTCACCCTAACCCTAACACTAATCCTCACCCTCACCCTCACTGTAACCGTAAAACTTTCCCTAAACCTAACGTTAAACCTAACCCTAATGCTAAAACTCACCCTAACCATAACACTCACCCTACCCCTAACCCTCACCCTAACACTTACAATCACCCTATCAATAACCCTAACCCTAACACTAACCCTCACACTAACCATAACACCCTAATCCTAAACATCACCTTAACCCTAACCATGAACATAACACTCACCCTCACCCTAGCCCTCACCCTAACCCTAATTCTAACCGTCACTCTTACCCTAACCCTAACCCTCATCCTCACCCTAAACCTCACACTAACCCTAACCCTAATTCTCAATCTAACCCTCAACCTCACCCTAACCCTAACCGTTACCCTAAACCTAAACCTAACCCTAACACTCACCCTTATCTTAACCCTCACCCTCAGCCTAAACCTCACCTTTACCCTTACCATCATCCTCACCCTAACCCACACCCTAACCCTAAACCTAAACATCACCCTAACCCTAAACCTCACCCTCAACCACGCCCTCAGCCTAACCCTAAGCCTAAGCCTAACCCTTAACCTAACCTTCATCCTCACCCTAGACCTCACCCTAACACTAATCCTAAACCTAACCCTCATCCTAACCCTCACCCTAACCCTAAAGCTAACAATCACACTAACCCTAATCCACACCCCCATCCTCAACCTCAGCCTATCCCTAAGCCTAAGCCTAACCCTAACCCTCACACTCACCCTAACCCTAATCCTAACCCTAACCCTAAGCATAACCCTAAACCTCATCCTAACCCTCATCCTAACCTTAACCCTAACACTATCCCTAACCCTTACCCTTGACCTAACCCTCCAAGTAACCCTAAATATAACCATAAACCTCACCCTCAACTTAAACCTAATCCTTACCCTAACCCTAAACCTTAACTTTTCCCTAACCCTAACCCTCACCCTCATGCTCAGCCTAAGCCTCAGCCAAAGCCTAAAGCTAACCCTAACCCTAATGCTCACCCTAATCCTAACACTAATCCTAACCCTAAATCTCACACTAAATCTAAACCTAAACCTCACCCTCACCATAGCCCTCACCCTAATCCTAATCCTAACCCTTATCCTATCCCGCACCCTAACACTAACCCTAACCTTCACTCTCACACTCACTCTAAACCTAACCCTCAAACTAACCCTAACCCTCACCCTCACCGTAACCCTTACCCTAAATGTCACCCTGACACTAAACTTAAGCCAAACCCTAACTCTCACCCTAACCCTAACCCTAACCCTAACCCTCACACTCACCTCACCCTAACACTAATCCTAAACCTATCCACATCCCTAACCCTAACCCTCACACTAACCCACACCCTAGCCCTCACCCTAACCCTAATCCTAACCCTAAACCTCATCCTAACACTCACCCTAACGCTAACCCTAACCCTCACCCTATTCTGAACCCTAACCTTCACCCGGATGCTCGGCCTAAGTCTAAGCCTAAGCCTAACCCTAACCCTAACGCTTACCCTAACCCTAACCCTTACACTAACCCTAACTCTAACCCTAAATCTCACCCTCAACCTAACCCGAACCCTATCAATAACCCTAAACCTAACCCTAACCCTCACCCTCACCCTAACCCTCACCCTAAAAATAACCGTCAACCTAACCGTAACCCTCACCCTAACACTAACTGTCACCCTAACACTAACCCTCACACTAACCCTAAACATAACCCTAACCCTAAAACTCACCCTAACACTAACCCTAACGCTCAGCCTCACCCTAGCTCTCACCCTAACCCTAACCCTCATCCTCACACTAAACCTCACACTAACCCTAACACTAATCCTCAATCTAACCCTAACCCTAATCCTAACCCTAACCCTAACCCTAACCCTAAACCTCAACGTAACTCTCACCCTAACCTTAACCCTAACACTAACCCTAAACCTGACACTCACCCTAACCCTAACAATAACCCTAACCCTAAACCTCACCCTAATACTAACCCTAAACCTCACCCTCACCCTAGGCCTCACCCTAACCCTAATTCTAACCCAATACCTCTTCCTTACCCTCACCCTAACAGTAAACCTAAACCTCACTCTAACCCTAACCCTAATCCTAACCCTAACCCTCAACCTAACCCTAACCCTCATTCTCACTGTAAGCCTTAATCTAAACCTCACCTTAACCCTAAACTTAATGCGAACCCTAACTCTCACCCTAACCCTAACCCTAACCCTCAACTTAACCCTAACCGTCAACCTTACCGTAACACTCATCCTCAACCTAACCCTCACGTTTACCCTTACCCTCACCCCTACCCTAAACCTCACCCTAACCCTAACACTCACCCTAATCCTCAGCCTAAAACTAACCCTACCCCTAAACCTCAGCCTCACCCTAACAATAACTCTAACCCTATCCTTAACACTAAACCTCACCCTAAACCTAACCTTTACCTTCAAACTAACCCTAACCCTCACCCTCACCCAAACCCTCAGCCCAAAACTAAGGCTAACCCTAACCCTAATGGTAACCCTCACACTCAACCTAACCCTAACCCTAAATCTAACAATAACCTTAATCCTAACCCTAACCCGCACCCTAACCATAACCCTCACCCTAACCCTACCCCTCACCCTAACACTAAATCTCACCCTAAAACTAACCCTAACCCTAACACTAACGGTCACACTAACCCTAACCCTCACCCTAATCCTAAACCTCAACTTAAACCTAACCCTAATCCTAACCCTCACCCTCACCCTAGACCTCACCCTAACCCTAACAATAACCCTCACCCTCACACTAACCCTAACCCTCATCCTCACCCTAAACCTCACACTAACCCTAACCCTAATCCTCAATCTAAACCTCACCCTAACCCTAAAACTACCCTAACCCTCACTCTTAACTTAACCCTCACCCTCAGCCTAAACCTCACCTTTACCCTTACCATCATCCTCACCCTAAACCTCACCCTAACCCTAAACCTCATCCTAACCCTCACCCTAAAACTAAACCTAACCATCACCCTAAACCTAACCCTCACCCTCACCCTAAACTTCACCCTAACACTAATCCTAATTCGAACCCTCATCCTAACACTCACCCCAACCCTAACCCTAACCGTCACCCTAAACCTAATCTTCATCCCCACCCTCACCCTCAGCTTAACCCTAAGCCTAAGCCTAAGCCTAACCCTAACCCTCACACTCACCCTCATGCTCACCCTAATCCTAACCCTAAACATAACCACAACCCTAAACCTCAACCTAACCTTCACCCCATCCTTAACCCTAAAACTAACCCTAACACTAACCATCGACCTAACCCTAAAACTAACCCTAAATCTAACCCTAAACCTCAAGCTTACCATAACACTAATCCTAACCCTATCCCTAAACCTCACCCTAAACCTAACACTCACCCTCACCCTCATCTTCACCCTCACCATAACTCTAACCCTAAACCTAACAATAACACTAATCCTAACCCTAAACCTGACCCTCACTCTAACCCTAACCCTAATCCTAACACTCACCCTCATGCTAACCCTAATCCTAACCCTAACCCTCACCCTAACACTAATCCTCACACTCACCTTAACCCTAGCCCTCAAACTAACCCACAACCTAACCCTAAACCAAACCCTAAACCTTAATCTAACACTAACACTAACCCTCACCCTCACCCTAGCCCTCACCCTAAGCCTAATCCTAACCCTAACCCTCACTCTAACCCTAAACTTAACCCTCACCCATAACCTAACCCTAACCCTAACTCTCAACCTAACCCTAAACCTCAAGCTAATCGTAACCCTGACCCTAACACTCACCCTAACCCTAAACATAACCGAACCCTAACTCTCACCCTAAACCTAACCCTAACCCTCACCCTAACCCTAACCCTTACACTCACCCTCACCCTCAGCCTAACCCTAAGCCTAACCCTAAGCCTAACCCTAACGCACACACTCACCCTAATCCTTACCCTAAACCTAATGCTAACTCTAAGCCTAACCCTCAACCTCAACCTAACCCTAAATCTAACACTAATTCTAACCCTAAACCAAGACCTCAGCCTCACCCTACCCCTAACTCTAAACCTAAAACTCACCCTCACCCTAACATTAACCCTAACCCTAAACCTCACCCTAACCCTAAACCTAAACCTCACCCTCACTCTAGCCCTCACCCTAACCCTCACCCTAACACTAAACCTAACCCTCAGCCTCACCCTCACCTTAACCCTAATCTGAACCCTAACCCTCAAACTAACCCTCACCCTCAGCCTCACTGAAACCCTTACCCTAACACTCAACCTAACCCTAAACTTAAACCGAACTCTAACTCTCACCTTAACCTAACCCTAACTCTCACCCTAACCCTCACCCTAAAGCTCACCCTCACCCTAGCCCTCACCCAACCTTAATCCTAACCCTAACCCTCTTCTTCACCCTCCCCCTAACCCTTACCCAAACCCTCACCCTAACCCTAACCCTTACCATCAACCTCAACCTCAGCCTAACCCTAAGCCTAACCCTAAACTTAACCCTAAATTGAACCCTCACCCATACCCTAACCCTAACCCTAACTCTCAACCTAACCCTAAACCTCAAGCTCATTGTAACCCTGACCCTAACCCTCACCCTAACCCTAAACATAACCGAACCCTAACTCTCACGCTAACCCTAACCCTAACCCTCACACTCACCCTCACCCTCAGCCTAACCCTAAGCCTAACCCTAACCCTAACCTTAACACACACACTCAACCTAACCCTTACCCTAAACCTAATCCTAACTCTAAGCCTAACCCTCAACCTCAACCTAACCCTAAATCTAACACTAATTCTAACTCTAACACACACACACTCACTCTCACCCTAACCCTAATCCTAACCCTAACACTCCTCCTAACCCTCCAAATAACCCTAACCCTCACCTTAACCCTAACCCACACCCTCACCCTAAACCTAATCCTAAGCATAACCCTAATCCTAACCCTCACACTCACCCTAAACCTAACCCTAAAACTCACCCTAAAACTAACCCTCAACCTCAACCTCAACTTAACCCTAAGCCTATCCCTAACCCTAACCCTAACCCTTACACTCACCCTAACACTAAACTAATCCTACTCCTTACCCTAACTCTAACCATCAGCCTCATCCTAACACTCACCATAAGCCTAACCCTAACATTAATCCTAACGCTAACTCTCACCCTCAGCCACACCCTAACCCTAACTCTAACACTAAAACTCACCCTGACCCTAACCCTAACCCTAATCCTATAACTAAACTCATTCTTGCCCTAACATTAACCCTCACCCTCAACCTTACCACAACCTTAACCCTAACCCTAACACTAACAATAACCCTAACCTAACCCTAACCCTTACCCTAACCCTAACCTTCAACATAACGCTTACCCTCACCCTAACACTAACCCTAACCCTAACACTAAACCTCACACTAACCCTAAACATTACCCTAACCATAAACCTCACCCTAACATTAACCCTAAAACTCACCCTCTCCCTAGACATCGCCCTAACCCTAATCCTCATCCTCACCCTAAACTTCACACTAACCCTAAAACTAATCCTCAATCTAACCCTCACACTCACCCTATCCCTAACCGTAACCCTCAACCTAACCTTAAACCTCACCCTTCCTGTAACCCTCAACCTCAGCCTAACCCTCAACTTTACTCTTACCGTCACCTCCACCCTAACCCTCACTCTAACCCTAACCCTCCCCCTACCCCTAACTCTAGCCCTAAACCTCAACCTCACCCTAACCCTAACACTAACCCTGAGCCTAAAGCTAACCCTCACCCGAACCCTAAGTGTAACCATCACCCTAACCCTAATCCTCACGGCCACTCTCACCCTCAGCTTAACCCTAAGCCTAAGCCTAAGCCTAAACCTAAACCTCACACTCAGGCTCACCCTAACTTAATCCTAACCCCAACCCTAACCCTAACCGTAAGCCTCAACCTAAATCTCAACCTAACCTGAACCCTAACACTTACCCTAACACTAACCCTCGACCTAACCCTCCAAATAAACCTAAATCTAAACATAAACCTCACTCTCACCCTAACCCTAATCCTAACCCTAACCCTAAACCTCACCCTAATCCTAACACTCACCCTCACCCTCACCCTCAACATAACTCTAACCCTAACCATAACAATAACAGTAATCCTAACGCTAAACCTAACATTAACCCTAACCTAACCCTAATGCTAACACTCAACCTCACCCTAACCCTAACCCTAAACCTAAACTTAACCCTAACCCTAACTCTCACTGTAACCCTAACCCTCATCCTAACCCTCACCCTAACCCTAACCCTAACCCTAAACCTTACCCTAACACTAACCCTAATCCTCAGCTTCACCCTAGCCCTCACCCTAGTTGTAAACCTAATCCTTATCCTAACCCTCACCCTAACTCTAAGCCTAACCCTAATCCTAACCCCAAAAGTAAATGTAACCCTAACACTAACCCTAACACTAACCCTAACCCTAAACCTAACCTTAAATTTAACACTAAACCTAATCCTAATCCTCAGCCTCCACCTCACCCTAATCCAAACCCTAAACCCAACCCTCATCCTAACTCTAAGGTTAACCCTAACCCTAATCGTAACCCTCACACTCACCCTCAACCTAACCCTAATCCTAAACCTAACCCTATAAATAACCCTAAACCTCACCCTAACCTTCAAACTAGCCCTCACCCTTACACTTATCCTAACCCTTACCCTCACCCTAACCATAACCCTCACCCTAACCCTAACCCTCACCCTAACACTTACCCTCACCCTAACACTAAGCCTACCCCTAACACTAAACCTAAACATCTCCCTAAACCTAACACTCACCCTAACACTAACCCTAACCCTCACCTTCACCCTAGCCTTCATCCTAACCCTAACCCTCACCCTCACCCTCACCCTCAACCTCAGGTTAAACCTAAGCCTAACCCTAAACCTTACCCTAACCCTCACACTCACCCTAACCCTAATCCTAATCCTAATCCTCACCCTCACCCTAATGCTCACCCTAAACCAAACAATAACCCTAACGCTAACCCTCACCCTCAGCCTCACCCTAACCCTAACTCTAACAGTAAACCTCACCCTCACCCTAACCCTAAACCTAAGCCTAACCTTAAACTTCACCCTCACACTCACCCTAGCCCTTACCATAACCCTAACACTCACCCTAACACTTCCCCTAAACCTTACCCTCCCCCTCAACCTCACCCTCAGCCTAAAGCTCACACTAACCCTAAACCTAAACCTAACACACACACTCACCCTCACTCTAATCATAATCCTATCCCTAAACCTAACCCTAACCCTAACCCTCCCCCTAAGACTCACCCCAACCCTAACCCTAAAACTAACCCTTACCCTAACCCTCAACCTAAACCTCACCCTAACCCTAACTCTAACCCCAAACCTCACCCTCACCCTAACCCTAACACTAATCAAAAACCTAAACTTCACCCTAAAACTAACCCTAAACCTAACCCACACCTTCACGCTCAGCCTAATCCTAAGCCTAACCCTAAACCTACCCCTCAGACTCCCCCAATCCCTAACACTAAACCTCACCCTAACCCTAACCCTCACCCTCACCCTCAACCTCACCCTAACCCTAAGCCTATCATTAACCCTAACCCTCTCACTCACCCTTACACTAACCCTAATCCTACTCCTAACCCTAACCCTAACCCTCAACCTCACCCTAACCCTAACACTCACCCTCACCCTCACCCTCACCATAACTCTAACCCTAACCCTAACAATAACAGTAATCCTAACCCTAAACCTAACCCTAACCCTAACCCTAATGCTAACACTCAACCTCACCCTAACCCCAATCCTAACCCTAATGCTAACCCTAATCCTAACCATCACCCTCACTGTAACACTAACCCTCATCCTAACCTTCACCCTCACCCTAACCCTAACCCTAACCGTAAACCTTACCCTAACACTAACCCTAAACCTCACCTTCACGCTAGCCCTCACTGTAACCCTAATTTTAACCTAATAATCATCCTAACCCTCACCCAATCTCTAAGCCTAACCCTAACCCTAACCCTAAGCCCAACCCCCACTGTAACTCTAACACTAACCAAAACACTAACACTAACCCTAAACCTAATCCTCAGCCTCACCCTCACCCTAACCCACAACCTAAACCTAACCCTCCTCTTAACTCTAAGCCTAAATCTAACCCTAATCCTAACCCTCACACTCACCCTCACCCTAAACCTAATCCTAAACTTAAGCCTATCCTTAACCCTAACACTCACCCTAACACTTAGCCTAGCCCTCACCCTTACACTTATCGTAACCCTAAACCTCACCCTAACCATAAACCTCAACCTAACACTAACCGTCATCCTAACGCTTACCCTCAAGCTAACACTAACCCTAACCCTAACACTAACACTCACACTAACCCTAAACATCACCCTAACCCTAAACCTCACCCTAACACTAAACCTATCCCTCACCCTCACCCTAGCCTTCACCCTAACCCTAATTCTCATCCTGACCATAAACCTCACACTAACGCTAACACTAATCCTCAATCTAAACCTCAACCTCACCCTAACACTAACCCTAACCCAAACCCAAACCCTCAACTTAACCCTCACCTTAACTAACCCTAAACCTCACCCTCACACTAAACCTGAACCTAACCCTAACCCTAAACCTCATCCTCACCCTCACTGTAACCGTAACCTTAAACCGAACCCTAACAATAACTCTAAACCTAATCCTAACCCTCACCTTAACCATAACCCTCACCCAAACCCAAATCCTCACCATTACCCTTACCCTCACCCTAAAACTAACCCTAACCCTAACACTAACTCTCACCCTAACACTAATCCTAAATCTAACCCTCACACTAACCCTAACGCTCATCCTAATCCTAACCCTCACCCTCACTCTCACCCTCATCATAACTCTAACCCTAACCCTAACAATAACACTAATCCTAAACCTAAACTTAACCCTAACCCTAACCCTAACTGTAATGCTAACACTCACGCTCATGCTAACCCTAATCCTAACCCAAACCCTCACCCTACCCCTAATCCTCACCCTCACTGTAACCCTAACCCTCAACGTAACCCTCACCCTAACCCTAACCCTAACCCTAAACCTTAATATAACACTAACCCTAACCCTCACCCTCAACCTTGCCCTCACCTTAACCCTAATCCTTACCCTAATCCTTATGCTTACCCTCACCCTATCCCTAACCTTAACCCGGACCCTAACCCTAACCCTAAACCTAACCCTCAACCTAACCCTAACCCTCACGCTCACCATAACCCTAAACCTCACCCTCACCCTCAGCCTAACCCTAAGCCTAACTGTAACCCTCACACTCACCCTAAACCTTACCCTAATCCTAATCCTAACCCTAACCCTAACTCTCACCCTTAGCTTCACCTTAACCCTAACTCTAACCCTAAACCTCACAATCTCCCTAACCCTAACCCTAACCATAACCTTAAACCTCACCCTCACATTCACCCTAGCCCTTACCCTAAGCCTAATCCTAACCCTAAACCCCATACTAACCCTCCTCATAACCCTAAGGCTCAGCTTCAACTTCAACCTCTGCCTAATCCTAAGCCTGACCCTAAACCTAAACCTAACACACACACTCCCCATCACTCTAGCCCTAATCCTATTCCTAAACCTAACCCTAATCCTAACCGTCCCCCTAACTCTTACCGTAACACTAACCCTAAAACTAACCCTTATCATAACCCTCAACCTAAACCTCACCCTAACACTAACTCTAACCCTAAACCTCACCCTCACCCTAACCCAAACTCTAACCCTAACCTAACACTAAACCTCACCATCACCCTAACCCTCCCCCTAACTGTAACCCTAACCTTAACCCTAACAATAATCCGAACCCTAACCCTAACCCTCAACCTAACCATAAACCTCACCGTAACCCTAACCCTAACCCTAACCCTCATCCTCACTTTAACCTCACACTAAACCTAACCCTAATCCTCAATCTAACCCTCACCGTAACCCTAACCCTAGCCCTTACTATAACCCTAAATCTAACTCTTACGCTCACCCTTACCTTAAACCTCACCCTCAGCCTAAAACTCACCATTACACTTAACATCATCCTCACCCTAAACCTCCCCCTAAACCTAAACCTCATTCTAACTCTAACACTAAACGTAAACCTAACCATCACCCTAACCCTAAACCTCACCCTCAACCTCACACTCAGCCTAACACTAAGACTAAGCCTTACACTTACTCTAACCCTCACCCTCACCCTAGCCCTCACCCTAACCCTAATCGTAACCCTAACCCTCATCCTAACCCTCACCCTAACCCTAACCCTAACCCTCACCCACACCCTCACACTAACCCTAATCCTAACACTAACACTCAAAATAACCCTAAACCTCACCCTCACTGTAACCCTTACCCTAACAATCACCCTGACCCTATACTTAACCCGAACCTTAACGCTCACCCTAAACAAAACCCTAACCCTAACCCTAAAACTTACCCTCACCCTAACCCTCACACTAACCCTAATCCTAACCTTAACCGTCATCCTAACCATACCCCTAACCCTAACCTTAACCCTCACCCTAACCCTAACCCTCACCCTCAACCTCACCCTCAGCCTAACCCTAAGCCTAAACCTAAACCTAACACTAATACACACACTCACCCTCATCCTAAACGTAATCCTAAACTTAACCCTAACCCTAACACTCCCCCTAACACTCACCCTAACCCTAACCCTAACACTAACCCTAACCCAAACCCTCAACCTAACCCTCACCTGAACTAAACCTAAACCTCACCCTCACACTAAACCTCACCCTAACCCTAAGCCTAAACCTCAACCTCACCCTCACTGTAACCGTAACCTTAAACCGAACCCTAACAATAACTCTAAACCTAATCCTAACCCTCAACTTAACCATAACCTTCACCCAAAACCAAATCCTCACCATAACCCTTACCCTCACCCTAAAACTAACCCTAACCCTAACACTAACCCTCACCCTAACACTAACGCTAAATCTAAACCTGAACCTCACCCTCAATCTAACACTAACCCTAACCCTAACCGTAAAACCCACAGTAACGCTAACCCTAACCCTCACCTGCACCCTCACCCTCACCGTAACTCTAAATCTAACCCTAACAGTAACACTAATCCTAACCAGAACCATCACCCCAACCCTAACCCTCACCCTCATGCTCGGTCAAAGCCTAAGCCTAAGCCTAAGCCTAAGCCTAACCCTCACCCTAACCCTAAATCTATCACAAACCCTAACTCTAACCATAACACTCACTGTCACCCTAACCATAATTCTAACCCTAACCCTAAACTGAAACCTCATCGTAACCCTAGCCGTAACCCTCACCCTCACCCTCACCTTAACCATAACCCTAACCCTATCCCTAAAAATAACCTTAACCATAACCCTAACCCCCACCCTAACCATAACCCTCAACCTAACCCTAACCCTCACCCTAACACTTAGCCTAACCCTAACAATAACCCTAACACTAACACTAACCCTCAGACTAACCCAAACCATCACCCTAACCCTAAACCTCACGCTAACCCTTTCCCTAATCCTCACCCAACCCTAGCCCTCACCCTAAAACTAACCCTCATCCTCACCCTATCCCTCACCCTCACCCTCAACCTCAGCCTAACTCTAACCCTAACCCTAACCCTCACCCTAACACTAACCCTCACCCTAACCCTAACCCTAAACCTAACACTAAACCTAACCCTAACCCTCACCCTCAGCCTCACCCTAACCCTAACTCTAACCCTAAGCCTCACCCTCACCCTAATCCTAACCCTAACCATAAACCTCACCCTAACTCTAAGTCTAAACCTCACCCTCACCCTAGCCCTTGCCCTAACAGTAATCCTAACCCTATCCCTCATCCTAACCCCCCCCTAACCCTAACCCTAACCCTAACCCTAACCCTAACCCTAACCATCACCCTCACCCTCAGCCTAAATCTAAGCCTAACCCTAGACCTAACACTAACAAAAAAACTCACCCTCACCCTAATTAATCCTATCCCTAACCCTAACACTAACCCTTACTCTTACCCCAACTCTCACCCTAAACCTAACCCTAACCGTCACCCTAAACCTAACTCTAACCATAAACCTCACCCTCACCCTAACCCTAACTCTACACCTAAGCCAAACCCTAAACCTCAACCTAACCCTAACCCTCACCTTCACCCTCACTGTAAATGTAACCGTAACCCTAAACCTAAACCTAACAATAACCCAAACCCTAACCCTAACCCTCACCCTAACCATAACCGTCACCTTAACCCATAACCTCACCCTAACACTTACCCTCACCCTAACACTAACCCTAACATTAACACTAACCCTCACACTGACCCTAAACCAAACCCTAACCCTCAACCTCAACCTAACACTAATCCTCACCTTAACCCTCCCCCTAACCCTATATCAAAACCTCAACTTCACCCTCACCCTAACCCTAACCCTAACCCTAACACTAACACTAACCCTAAACCAAACCCTAAACCTAACCCTAAGCCTCAGCCTCAACCTCACCCTAACCCAAACCCTAACTCTCATCCTAACTCTAAGCCTAAGCCTAACCCTAATCCTAATCCTCACACTCACCCTCACCCTAACCCTAATCCTAAACCTAACCCTATCCCTAATCCTAACCCTCACCCTAACACTCAGCCTAGCCTTCACCCTTAAACTTATCCTAACCCTAAACCTCAACCTAACTCTCAACCTGACCCTAAACCTAACCCTAACCCTCGCCGGAACCCTCACCCTCACCCTCACCCTCATGCTCGGCCTAAGGCTAAGCCTAACTACCCTAACCCTAACCCTAACCCTAACCCTAACACTCACCCTAACCCTAACTCTAACCCTAACCCTAACCCTAATCCTCAAGCTCAACCTCACAGTAGCCGTAACCCTACCCCTAAACTTAACAATAAACCTAACCCTAACCCTAACCCTAACCCTCACCCTAACACTTACCCTCACCCTAACACTAACCCTAACACTAACCCTCACACTAACCCTAACCATCACCCTAACCCTAAACCTCACACTCACCCTACCCTTCACCCTAACCCTAACCATCATCCTCACCATAAACCTCACACTTACCCTAACACTAATCCTCAATCTAACCCTCACCCTCACCCTAACGCTAACACTAACCCTCACCCTAACCCTAACCTTCACGCTTACCAGTACCCTCACCCTCAGCCTAACCCTCAACTTTACCCTTACTGTCAACCCCAGGCTAGTCAGCACCCTAAACCTAACCCTAACTGTACCCCTGAATCTCACCCTCATCATAACCCTAAGTCTAACCCTAACCCTAACACTAAACCTCACCCTAACAATCACCTTAACCCTAAACCTCATCTTAACCCTCACCCTACCTGTAAACGTAACCATCACCCTAACCCTAAACCACACTTTCAACCTCACGCTCAGCCTAAACCTAAGCCGAAGCCTAAGCCTTACACTAACCCTCACCCTCACCCTAGCCCTCACCCTAAAACTAATCATAATCCTAACCCTCATCCTAACCCTCACCCTAACCCTAACCCAAACCCCCACACTCACCCTCAGCCTAAACCTAACCTAATCCTAACCCTATCCCTAAACCTCACACTCACCCTCACCCTCACCCTAATCCTAACCCTAACCCTAACCGTAACACAAAACCTCAACCTAACCCTCACCCTAACCTTAAACCTGAAACTAAACCTAACCCTCACCCTAGACCTAACCCTCCAACTAACACTAAATCTAACCCTAAACCTCACCCTCACCATAACCCTAATCCTAACCCTAACCCTAAGCCTAAACCTCACCCTCAACTTCACCCTCACAATAACTCTAAACCTAACCCTAACAATAACACAAATCCTAACCCTAAACCTAACCCTAACCCTAACCTAAACCTAATGCTAACACTCACCCTCAAGCTAACCCTAATCCTAACCCTTACCCTCAAACTAACCGTAATCCTCACCCTAACCCTAACCCCAAATCTTAATCTAACACTAGCCCTAACCCTCAACCTCACCCTAGACCTCACCCTCACCACAATCCTAACCCAAAACCTCATTCTTAACCTCACCCTAAACCTAACTTTAACTCTCACCCTAACCCTAACTCTAACCCTAACTCTCAACCTAACCCTAACCCTCACACTCACCCTAAACCTAACCCTGACCCCCACCCTCACGCTCAGTCTAACCCTAAACCTAACCCTAACCCTAACCATATCGCTCACTCACCCTAACCCTTACCCTAAACCTAAACCTAACCCTAAGCCTAACCCTCACACTCAACCTAACCCTCCACCTAACCCTAAATCTAAAACTAACACTAATCCTAACCCCCAAACTGAGCCTCACCCTAAACCTAAATCTAATCCTAAACCTTAAACTTACCCTAACCCTAACACTAAACTTAAACCTAAACAGCACCTTAACCCTAACCCTAAACCTCACCCTAGTCCTCACTCAAACCCTAATCCTAACCATAACCCTCATCATAACCCTCACCCTAACTCTAAACATAACCATCACCGTCACCCTCACCTAACCCCTAACCCGACCCCTAAACCTCAACCTAACCCTAACCCTCACACTCACCATAACCCTCAAACTAAGCCTAAACTTAACCCGAACCCTAATTCTCACCCTTACCCTTACCCTAACCCTCACTCCAAACCTAACCCTAAAACTCACCCTCACCCTAGACCTCACCCAACCCTAATCCTTACACTAACCCTCTTCCTAAGCCTCCCCCAAAACCTTACCCTAACCCTCACCCTAACCCTAACCCTAACACTCAAACTCACGCTCAGCCTAACCCTAAGCCTATCCCTAACCCTAACCCTAACACACACACTCACCCTCACCCTAACCCTAATCCTAACACTAACCCTCATCCTAACCCTCCCCATAACCTTTACCCTCATCCTAACCCTAACCCACACCCTCACCCTCAGCCTAAACCTAAGCCTAACCCTAACCCTAACCCTAACACTCAAACTCACGCTCAGCCTAACCCTAAGCCTATCCCTAACCCTAACCCTAACACACACACTCACCCTCACCCTAACCCTAATCCTAACACTAACCCTCATCCTAACCCTCCCCATAACCTTTACCCTCATCCTAACCCTAACCCACACCCTCACCCTCAGCCTAAACCTAAGCCTAACCCTAACCCTAACCCTCACACTCACCCTAACCCTAACCCTATACCTCACGCTAACCCTAACTCTAACTCTCAACCTCAGCCTAACCCTAAGCCTATACCTAACCCTAACCCTAACCCTCACACTCACCCTAATCCTAACCCTAATCCTACTCCGAACCCGAACCCTAACCCTCACCCTCAACCTAACCCTCACCATAAGCCTAACCCTAACATTAATCCTAACCCTAACCCTCACCCTCAGCCTAAACCTAACCCTAACTCTAAAGCTAAACCTTACCCTAACACTAACCCTAAATCTAACCCTAAACCTCACCTTCAAAATAACCATAACCCTAACCCTAAGCGTAAACCCCACACTAACCCTAAACCTAACCCTCACCTGCACCCTCACCCTACCTATAACTCTGACCCTAACACTAACAATAACACTAATCCTAATCAGAACCATCACCCGAATCCTAACCCTCACACTCATGCTGGGCATAAGCCTAAGCCTAAGCCTAAGGCTAACCCCAACCCTAACCCTAACCCTAACCCTATCACAAACCCTAACTCTAACCCTAAAACTCACTGTCACCCAAACCCTAATTCTATCCCTAACCCTAAACCTAAACCTCATCCTAACACTAACCGTAACCCGCACCCTCAACCACACCGTAACCATAACCCTAAGCCTAACCCTAACAACAAGCTTAACCATAACCCTAACGCTCACCCTAACCATAACCGTCACCATAACCCATAAACTCACCCTAACACTTACCCTCACCCTCACACTAACCCTAACACTAACACTAATCCTCACACTGACCCTAACCCTAACCCTAATCCTCAACGTCAACCTAACCCTCACCCTCAACCTAAACCTAACACTACCCCTAACCCTAACCCTCCCCCTAACCCTATATCCTAACCTCACCCTAACCCTAACCCTAACCCTAAACCTAACACTAACAGTACCCCTAAACCTAACCCTAAACCTAACCCTAATCCTCAGCCTCAACCTCTTCCTAACCCAAACCCTAACCCTAAACCTCATCCTAACTCTAAGCCTAACCCTAACCCTAAACCTAACCCTCACATTCACCCTAACCCTAATTCTAAACCTAAACCTATCCCTAACCCTAACCCTCACCCTAACTCTCAGCCTAGCCCTCACCCTTAAACTTATCCTAACCCTAAACCTCAACCTAACTCTCAACCTAACCCTAACCCTCACCCAAACCCTCACCCGAACCCGAACCCTCATGTTCGGCCTAAGCCTAAGCCTAAGCCTAAGCCTAAGCCTAACCCTAACCCTCACCCTAACCCTAATCCTCACCTTCACTGTAACGCTAACCCTCAACCTAATCCTCACCCTAAACCTAACCCTAACCCTAAACCTTAATCTAACACTAACCCTAACCCTCAACATCACTGAAGCCCTCACCCTAAACCTAATCCTAACCCTAATCCTCATCCTTAACCTCAACCTAACCCTAACCCTAACCTTAACCCTCACCCTAACACTAAATCTAACCCTAACTCTCAACTTAACCCTAACCCTCACGCTCACTGTAACCCTAACCCTAACCCTCAACCTAGCCCTAACCCTCACACTCACCCTAAACCTAACCCTCACCCCCACCCTCACCCTCAATCTAACCCTAAGTCTAAACCTAACACTAACCATATCGCTCACACTCACCATAACCCTTACCCTAAACCTAATCCTAACCCTAAGCCTAACCCTCACACTCAACCTAACCCTCACCCTAACCCTAAATCTAACACTAACACTAACCCTAACCCTCAAACTCAGCCTCACCCTAACCCTAACTGTAACCCTAAACCTTACACTCACCCTAACCCTAACTCTAAACCTAATCCTAAACCTCACCCTAACCCTAAACCTAAACCTCACCCTCACCCTAGACCTCACCCTCACCCTAATCCTAAATGTAACCCTCATCCTAACCCTGACCCTAACACTAAACCGAACCCTCACCGTCACCCTCACTCAACCCCTAATCCGAACCCTAACCCTGAACCAAACCCTAACCCTCACCTTCACCATAACACTTACCCTAGCGCTCAACCTAACCCTAAACTTAACCTGAACCCTAAATCTCACCCATCACCTAACCCTAACCCTCAAACTCACCCTCAGCCTAACCCTAAGCCTAACCTTAAACCTAACCCTAACACACACACTCACACTCACCCTAACCCTAATCCTAACCCGAACCCTCATCCTCAACCTCCCCATAACCCTAACCCTCAACCTAAGCCTAACCCTCACCCTGACCCTCACACTCACCCTAACACTAACCCTAATCCTAATCCTAACCCTAACCCTAACCCTAACCCTCAACCTAACCCTCAATTTAAGCCTAACCCTAACATTAATACTAAACCTATCCCTCACCCTCAGCCTCACCCTAACCCTAACCCTAACCCTACCCATAAACCCCAGTCTAACCCTAACCCTAAACCTCACCTGCACCCTCACCTTCACCGGAACTCTAACCCTAACACTCACAATAACACTAATCCTAACCAGAACCATCACCCTAACCCTAACCCTCACCCTCATGCTCGGCCTAAGCCTAAGCCTAAGCCTAAGCCTAACCCTATCCCTCACCCTAACCCTAACCCTATCACAAACCCTAACTCTAACCCTAAACCTCACTGTCACCCTAACCCTAATTGTATCCCTAACCCTAAACCTAAACCTCATCCTAACCCTAAATGTAACCCTCACCCTCACCCTAACCATAACCCTAACCCTAACCCTAACAATAACCTTAACCATAACCCTAATCCTCACCCTAAACATAACCCTCAACTTATCCCTAACCCTCACCCTAACACTTACCCTAACCCTAAAAATAACCCTAACCCTAACACTAACACAAACCATCACCCTAACCCTAAACCTCACCCGATCCCTAACCTTAAACCAACCCTAGCCCTCACCCTAACCCTAACACTCATCCTCACCCTAACCCTCACCCTCACGCTCACCCTCAGCCTAACCCTAATTCTAAACCTAACCATAACCCTCACCCTAACCCTCACCCTAATCCTAACCCTAATCCTAACACTAACCCTAACCCTAATCCTCACCCTCAGCTTCAACCTAACCCTAACTCTAACCCTAAACCTCACCCTCACCCTAAACATAAACCTCACCCTAACTCTAACCCTAAATCTCACCCTCACCCTAGCCCTTGCCCTAAAACTAATCCTAACCCTAAACCTAATCCTAACCCTCCCCCTATCCCTAACCCTAACCCTAAACCTAACCATCACCATCACCCTCAGCCTAAACCTAAGCGTAACCCTAGACCTAACCCTATCAAACACACTGACCCTCACCCTAACCCTAACCTTAATCCTATCCCTAACACTAACACTAACCCTTACCCTCCCCCTAACTCTCAAAGTAACCCTAAACCTAAGCGTCACCCTAACCCTAACTCTAACCCTAAACCTCACCCTCAACCTAACCCTAACCCTAACCCTAACTCAAACCCTAAACCTAAATCTAACCTTCATCCTCACCCTCACCGTAACAGTATCCCTAAACCTAAACCTAACAATAACCCTAACCGTAACCCTAACCCTCACCCTAACCATAACCGTCACCATAACCCATAACCTCACCCTAACACTTACCCTCACCCTAACACTAACCCTAACACTAACACTAACCCTCACACTGACCCTAACCCTAACCCTAACCCTAAACGTCAACCTAACCATCACCCTCAACCTAAACCTAACAATACCCCTAACCCTAACCCTCCCCCTAACCCTATATCCTAACCTCACCCTAACCCTAACCCTAACCCTAAACCTAACACTAACAGTACCCCTAAACCTAACACTAAACCTAACCCTAATCCTCAGCCTCAACCTCATCCTAACCCAAACCCTAACCCTAAACCTCATCCTAACTCTAAGCCTAACCCTAACCCTAATCCTAACCCTCACACTCACCCTAACCCTAATCCTAAACCTAACCCTATCCCTAACCCTAACCCACACCCTAACCCTCAGCCTAGCCCTCATCCTTAAACTTATCCTAACCCTAAACCTCAACCTAACTCTCAACCTAACCTTAACCCGAACCCGAACTCAAACCCGAACCCTCACCCTCATGCTCGGCCTAAGCCTAAGCCTAAGCCTAAGCCTAACCCTAACCCTAACCCTCACCCTAACCCTAATCCTCACCTTCACTGTAACCCTAACCCTCAACCTAATCTTCACCCTAACCCTAACCCTAACCCTAAACCTTAATCTAACATTAACCCTAAACCTAACCCTCACCCTAACCCTCCCCCTAACCATATATCTAAACGTCACCCTAACCCTAACCCTAACCCTAACCCTAACACTAACAGTACCCCTAAAACTAACCCTAAACCTATCCCTAATCCTCAGCCTCAACCTCTACCTAACCCAAACCCTAACCCTAAACCTCATCCTAACTCTAAGCCTAACCCTAACCCTAATCCTAACCCTCACACTCACCCTCACCCTAACCCTAATTCTAAACCTGAACCTATCCCTAACCCTAACCCTCACCCTAACCCTCAGCCTAGCACTCACCCTTAAACTTATCCTAACCCTAAACCTCAACCTAACCCTAACCCGAACCCGAACCCGAACCCTCATGCTCGGCCTAAGCCTAAGCCTAAGCCTAAGCCTAAGCCTAACCCTAACCCTCACCCTAACCCTAATCGTCACCTTCACTGTAACCCTAGCCCTCAACCTAATCCTCACCATAACCCTAACACTAACCCTAAACCTTAATCTAACACTAACCCTAACCCTCAACCTCACTCAAGCCCTCACCCTACCCCTAATCCTCATCCTTACCCTCACCCTAACCCTAACCTTAACCCTCACCCTAACCCTAACTCTAACCCTAACTCTCAACCTAACCCTAACCCTCACGCTCACTGTAACCCTAACTCTAACCCTCAACCTAACCCTAACCCTCACACTCACCCTAAACCTAACCCTCACCCCCACCCTCACCCTCAATCTAACCCTAAGTCTAAACCTAACCCTAACCATATTGCTCACACTCACCCTAACCCTTATCCTAAACCTAATCCTAACCCTAAGCCTAACCCTCACACTCAACCTAAACTTCACCCTAACCCTAAACCTAACACTAACCCTAACCCTAACCCTCAAACTGAGCCTCACCCTAACCCTAACTGTAACCCTAAACCTTACACTCACCCTAACCCTAAACCTAATCCTAAACCTCACCCAAACCCTACCCCTAAACCTCACCCTCACCCTAGCGTTCACCCTCACCCTAATCCTAAACGTAACCCTCAACCTAACCCTGACCCTAACACTAAACCGAACCCTCACCGTCACCCTCACTCAACCCCTAATCCGAACCCTAACCCTCAACCCAACCCTAACCCTCACCTTCACCATAACCCTTACCCTAACGCTCAACCTAACACTAAACTTAACCCGAACCTTAAATCTCACCCATCACCTAACCCTAACCCTCAAACTCACCCTCAGCCTAACCCTAAGCCTAACCCTAAACCTAACCCTAACACACACACTCACCCTCACCCTAACCCTAATCCTAACCCGAACCCTCATCCTCAACCTCCCCATAACCCTAACCCTCAACCTAAGCCTAACCCTCACCCTGATCCTTAGCCTAATCCTAACCCTAACCCTAACCCTCACCCTCACCCTAACCCTAACCCTAATCCTAATCCTAACCCTAACCCTATCCCTAACCCTCAACCTAACCCTCACCTTAAGCCTAACCCTAACATTAATCCTAACCCTATCCCTCACCCTCAGCCTCACCCTAACCCTAACCCTAACCCTAACCGTAAACCCCAGCCTAACCCTAACCCTAACCCTCACCTGCACCCTCACCCTCACCGGAACTCTAACCTAACACTCACAATAACACTAATCCTAACCAGAACCATCACCCTAACCCTAACCCTCACCCTGATGCTCGGCCTAAGCCTAAGCCTAAGCCTAAGCCTAACCCTAACCCTCACCCTAAACCTATCCCTATCACAAACCCTAACTCTAACCTTAAACCTCACTGTCACCCTAACCTTAATTCTATCCCTAACCCTAAACCTAAACCTCATCCTAACCCTAAATGTAACCCTCACCCTCAACCTAACCATAACCCTAAACCTAACCCTAACAATAACCTTAACCATAACCCTAATACTCACCCAAAACATAACCCTCACCCTAACCCTAACCCTCACCGTAACACTTACCCTAACCCTCAAAATAACCCTAACCCTAACACTAACCCTCACATTAACACTAACCATCACCCTAACCCTAAACCTCACGCTAACCCGATCCCTAGCCCTCAACCTAACCGTAATTCTAACCCTCACCCTCAACCTAAACCTAACGCTCATCCTCACTCTAAACCTCACACTAACCTTAACCCTAATCCTCAATCTTACAATCACCCTGACCCTAACCTGACCCCTTACTCTAACCCTAAACCTAAACCTAACCCTCACCCTTATCTTAACCCTCACCCTCACCCTAACCCTCACCTTTACCCTTACCATCATCCTCACCCAAACCCTCACCCTAACCCTAAACCTTATTCTAATCCTCAACCTCACCATAGCCCTCACCCTAACCCTAATACTAAACCTAACCCTCATCCTAAATTTAAACCTCACCCTAACCCTAACCATCACCCTAACCCTAATCCTCACCTCTACCCTCACCCTAAGCCTAACCTTAAACCTAAGTCAAACCCTAACCCTAACCCTCACACTCACTGTAAACCTAATCCTCACCCTAAAGCTAACCCTAACCCTAAACCTTAAGCTAACACTAACCCTAACCCTCACCCTCACCTAGCACTCACCATAATGCTAATCCTAACCCTAATCATCATCTTTACCCTCACCCTAACCCTAAATTCAACCCTCACCCTAACCCTAATACTAACCCTAACCCTCAACCTAACCCTAACCCTCAAACTCATCCTCACCCTCATCCTAACCCTAATCCTAACGCTAAGCCTAACCCTCACGAACAACCTAACACTCACTCTAACCCTAACTCTAACATTAATCCTAACACTAAACCTCACCCTAACCCTAACCCTCAACCTCAGCCTCACTCTAACCCTAACTCTAACCCTAAACCTCAACCTCACCCTAACCCTAACCCTAAACCTAACAGTAAACCTCACCCTAACCCTAACGCTAAACATCACCTGCCACTAGCCCTCACCCTAACCATAATCCTAACCCTAACCCTCATCCTAACCCTCACCCTAACACTAACCCTAACACTAAACCTCACCCTAACCCTAATCCTAACCCTAACTCTCAAAATGACACTAACACTCACCCTCACCGAAACCCTTACCCTAACCCTAACCCTAACCCTAAACTTTACCCGAACCCTAACTCTCACACTAACCCTAACCCTAACCCTCACCCTAACCCTAATCCCCACCCTTGCCATAACCCTCACACTCAGCGTAACCATCGTTTACCCTTACCTTCACCCCCACCATATCCCTCACCCTAACCCTCAACCTAAAACTCACCCTAACTCTAACTCTACCCCTAAACCTCACCCTCCATCTAACCCTAACTCTAACACTAACCCTAAGACTAAACCTCACCCTAACCCTAACCCTAACCCTCAAACTGACCCTGACCCTGACCCTCACCCTCACCCTCAGCCTAAACCTCAGGCTAACCCTAACCTTAACCTAACCCTAACCTCACACTCACCCTAACCCAAGCCTGAATTCTAATCCTAACCCTAATCCTAACCCTCACCCTCACCCTCAGCCTCAGCCTAACCCTAATTCTAACCCTAAACCTCACCCTCACCTAACCCTAAGGCTAACCCTAACCATAAACCTAACCCTAACTGTAATCCTAACCCTCCCCCTAACTCTCACCCTAACCCTAAACCTAACACTAACCTTAACCCTAAACCTCAACCTAACATTCACCCTAACCCTAGCTCTAACCCTAATCCTCACACTTACCCTAACCCTCACTCTAACCCTAAACCAAACCCTAAACCTCACCCTAACCCTAACCCTAACCCTCACACTCACCTTAACCGAAACATTAAACCTAACCCTAACAATAACCCTAATCCTTATCCTAAACCTCACCTTGACCATAACCCTCACAATAACCCAAACCCTCAACCTAACACCAACCCTCACCCTAAAACTAACTTTAACCCTAACATTAACCCTCACACTAACCCTAATCCTAACCCTAACCCTAAACCTCACGCAAACCCTAACAATAACCCTATCCCTGATCCTCACCCTTTCCCTCCCCTAACACTATATCTAACCCTAAACTAACCATAATCCTAACCCAACCCTAAACCCCACCCTAACCCTATCCCTAACCCTCACCCCCACCTTCACCCTCACAGTAATTCTAATCCTAACCCTAACAATAACACTACCCCTAACCCTAACCATCACCCTAACCTTAATCCTCACTCCCACCCTCACCCTTAGCCTAACTGTAAGCCTAAGCCTAATCCTCACCCTAAATCTCAGACTCAGCCTCACCCTAACCCTAACCCTCACCCTTACCTTAAGCCTCACCCTCATCTTAACAGTCACCCTCAGCGTAAACCTCACCTTTACCCTTACCATCATCATCACCCTAACCTCCCCCGAACCCTAAACCTCATCCTAAACCTCACCCTAACAGTAAACCTAACCATCACGCTAAACCTAACCCTCACCCTCAAACTCACCCTCAGCCTAACCCGAAGCCTAAGCCTAAGCCTTACCCTAACCATCACCCTCACCCGAGCCCTCACCCTTACCCTAATCCTAACCATCACCATAACCCTAATCCTCACCTCCACCCTCACCCTCAGCCTAACCCTAAGCCTAAGCCTAGCCCTAACCCTAATCCTCACCCCCACCCTCACCCTTAGCCTAACCATAAGCCGAAGCCTAATCCTCACCCTAAACCTCACACTCAGTCTCACCCTAACCCTAATCCTAAACCTAACCATATCCCTAAACCTCAACCTAACCCTCACCCTCACACTTACCCTAACACTAACCCTAACCCTAAACCTCACCCTATCCCTCCCCCTAACCCTAACCATAAGCATAACCATAACCATAACCCTCACCTTCAGCCTCATGCTCACCGCAAACTTAACCCTAAGCATAACACTAATAATAAACCTAACCCTAACCCTAACCCAAACCCTAACTCTAATCCTCAACCCCAGCCTGACCCTCATCCTAAGCCTAAGCCTAATAATAACTCTAATCCTAAACCTAACGCTAAAACTAAACCTAATACTCAGCCTCACCCTCACACTAACCCAAACCCTAACCCTAACCCTCACCCTAACTCTAAGGTTAACTCTAACCCTAAACCTCACACTCACACTCACCCTAACCCTAATCCTAAACCTAACACTTTCCCTAACCCTAGCCCATACCCTAACCCTAATCCTATCCCTCACCCTTACCCTAATCCGAACCCTAAACTTCAATCTAACCTTCACACTAACCTGAACCATAACCCAAACCCTAACCCTCACCCTCATGCTCGGCCTAAGCCCAAGCCTAAGCTTAAGCCTATACCTAAACCTAACCCTCACCCTAACCCTAACACTAACACTAACCCTAACTCTAACCCTAAATCTCACCCTCACCCTAACCTTAACTCTAACCCTAACAGTAAAACTAAACCTCATCCTAACCCTAAACCTAACCCTAACCCTAAAACTAACACTAACCATAACCATAACCCTAACCCTAACTATAACCCTAACCCTAACCCTCACACTCACCCAAACCATAAATCTCACCCTAACCCTAACCCTCACCCTAACATTAACCCTAACGCTAACACTAATGCTCACAATAACCCTAAGCATCACCCTAACCGTAAACCTCACCCTAACACTAACCCTAACCCTCATCCTCACCCTAAACCTCACACTAACCCTAACACTAATCCTCAATCTAACCCTCACCCTCACCCTAACCCTAACACTAACCCTCACCCTAACCTTAACCCTCACCCTTACTGTAACCCTCACCCTCAGCCTAACCCTCAAATTTACCCTTACCTTCAACCCCACCCTAACCCTCACCCTAACCCTTACTCTACCCCTAAACCTCACCCTCACCTTAACACTAACTCTAACCCTAACCCTAACACTAAACTTCACCCTAACCCTAACCCTAACTCTCACCCTCACACTCACCGTAAACGTAACCCTAACCCTAACCCTAACAATAACCCTAACCCTAACACTCACCCTAACCATAACCCTCACCCTAAATCTAACCTTCACCCTAACACTTACCCTCACCCTAACACTAACCGTAACCCGAATACTAACCCACAACCTAGCCCTCACCCTAACGCTAATTCTAACCCTCACCCTCAACCTCACCATAATTCTAACCCTAACCCTTACAATAAAACTTCCCCTAACCTTAATCCTAACCCTAACCATAACCATAACCCTCACCCTCAGCCTCAACCTCAGCCTAACCATAAGCATAAGCCTAACCCTAACTCTAACCCTAACCCTAACCATAATCCTAACCCTAACCCTAAATCTAACCATAACCATAACCCTAAACCTAACCCTAATACTCAGCCTCACCCTCATCCTAACCCAAACCCTTACCCTAACCCTCACCCTAATCCTAAGCCTAACCTTAACCTAACCCTCACACTCACCCTCACCCTAACCCTAATCCTAAACCTAACATTTTCCCTAACCCTAACCCTCACCCTAACAATCAACCTAACATTCACCCTCACCCTCAACCTAACCCTCACCCTAACCATAACCCTCACCCTAACCCTAACCCTCACCCTACCACTTACCGGAAACCTAACACTAACCCTAACGCTAACACTAACCGTCACACTAAACCTAACCCTCACCCTAGCCCTCACCCTAACCCTAATTCTAACCCTCACCCTCACCCTAAACCTGACCCTCATCCTCACCCTAAACCTCACACTAACCCTAACATTAATCCTCATTCTAACCCTCATCCTATCCCTAACCCTAACACTTACACTAACCCTAAACCTAACCCTAATCCTCACCCTTATCTTAACCCTCAACCTCAGCATAAACCTCACCTTTATGCTTACCATCATCCTCACCCTAACCTCACCTTAACCCTAAACCTCATCCTAACCCTCACCCTTACCGTAAACTTAACCATCACCCTAACCGTAACGCTCACCCTCAAACTCACACTTAGCCTAACCCTAAGCCTAAGCCTAAGCCTTACCCTAACCCTCACCCTCACCCGAGCCCTCACCCTTACCCTAATCCTAACCATCACCCTAACCCTAACCCTAAGCCCATCCTCACCCTCAGCCTAACCCTAAGCCTAAGCCTAAGCCTAAACCTAACCCTCACACTCACCCTCACCTTCACCCTAATCCTAACACTAACCATAACCCTAACCCTAAACCTCAAACTAACCCTCACCCTAACCTTAACACTAACATTAACCCTAACCCTAACCCTCGACCTAACACTCCCCCTAACCCTAAATCTAAACCTAAACCTCACCCTCACACTAACCCTAATCCTAACCCTAAACCTAAACCTCACCCGAACACTCTCCCTAACCCTCACCCTCATTCTCACCCTCACCCTCACTGTTACTTTGACCTTAACCCTAACAATAACACTAATCCTAACCCTAAACCTAACTCTAACCCTAACCTTAATCCTAACACTCACCCTCACCCTAAGCCTAATACTAACCCTAAACCTCACCCTAACCCTAACCCTCACATCACCGTAACCCTAAATCTCATCCTAACCCTCACACTAACCCTAACCCTAACCGTAAACCTCACCCTCACCCTAACCCTAAACCTCACCCGCCCCTAGTCTTCACCCTAACCCTAATCCTAACCCTAACCCTCATCCTAACCCTCACCCTAACACTAACCCTAACCCAAACCCTCAAGCTAACCCTAATCCTAACCCTAACTCTGAAACTGACACTAACCCTCACCCTCACCGTAACCCTTACACTAACCCTAACCCTAACCCTAAAATTGACCCGAACCCTAACTCTCACACTAACCCTAACCCTCACCCTCACCCTAAACCTAACCCTCACCCTTGCAATGACCTTGACACTCAGCCTAACCCTCACGTTTTCCCTTACCTTCATCAACATTCCTAACCCTCACCCTAACCCTAACACTCAACCTAACCCTCACCCTAACCCTAACTCTACCCCAAAACGTCACCCTCACCCTAACCCTAACTCTAACACTAACCCTAACACTAAACCTCACCCAAACCCTAACCCTAACCCTCAAACTAATCCTAACCCTCACCCTCACCCTCACCCTCAGCCTAAACCTGAGGCTAACCCTAACCCTAACCCTAACCCTCAAACTCACCCTAAACCTAACCCTAATCCTAATCCTAACCCTAATCCTAACCCTCACCCTCACCCTCAGCCTCACCCTAACCCTAACTCTAACCCTAAACCTCACCCTCACCTAACCCTGAGGCTAACCCTAACCATAAACCTAACCCTAACTGTAATCCTAACACCTCCCCCTAACTCTCAACCTAACCCTAACACTAACGCTAACCCTAACCCTAAACCTCAACCTAAATTTCACCCTAACCCTAACTCTAACCCTAAACCTGACATTCACGCTAACCCTGACTCTAACAATAACCCAAACCCTAAACCTCGCCCTAAACCTAACCCTAACTCTCACCTTCACCCTCACTGTAACTGAAACACTAAACATAACCCTAACAATAACCCTAATCCTTATCCTAAACCTCACCCTAACCATAACCCTGACAATAATCCAGACCCTCACCCTGACACCAACCCTCACCCTAAAACTAACCCTAACCTTAACACTAAGCTTCACACTAACCCTAATCTTAACCCTAACCCTAAACCTCAACCTGACCCTCACCCTCACCATTACCCTAACAATAATCCTATCCCTGACCCTCCCCCTAACCCTATATCTAACCCTAAACCTCAGCCTCACTCTAACCATAGCCCTAAACCTAACCCTAATCCTCAGCCTCACCTTCACACTAACCCAAACCCTAACCCTAACCCTCACCCTAATTCTAAGCCTAACCCTAACCATAAACCTCACACTCACCCTCACCCTAACCCTAATCCTAAACCTAACCCTAGCCCTAACCCTAGCCCTCACGCTAACCCTAAACCTAGCCCTCACCCTTACCCTAATCCTAACCCTAAACCTCAATCTAACCTTCACCCTAACCCGAACCCTAACCTGAACCCTAACCCTCACCCTCACCCACACCCTCACCCTCACAGCAAACTTAACCCTAAACATATCACTAACAATTACCCAAACACTAACCCTAACCCTAACCCTAATCCTCACACGCACCCTCACACTCAGCCTAACCCTAAGCCTAACCCTAACACTAACCCTCACTTTAACCCTAACCCTAACCCTAACCTAAAAACCTAACCCTAACCCTAACACTAAACCTAACCCTAATCCTCACCCCCACCCTCACCCTAACCCAAACCCTAACCCTAACCCTCCCGCTAACAATAACTCTAATTCTAAACCTCACCCTCACCCTAACCCTTACCATAAACCTATCCCTAAACCGCACCCTAACCCTAACCCTCACCCTCAAACTCATCCTCACCGTATCTCTAACCGTAACCCTAAGAATAACACTAACCCTAACCCTAACCATAACCCTCACCTTCAGCCTCATGCTCACCTCATGCTCACTTAACCCTAAGCATAACACTAACAATAAGCCTAAACCTAGGCCTAACCCTAAACCTAACTCTAATCCTCAAACCCACCCTCACCCTCATCCTAAACCTAAGCCTTAGCCTAACTTTAACCCTAACTCTCACCATAACCCTAACCCTAACCCTAACCCTAACACCAACCCTAACAATAAAACTAACCCTAAAAATAAGCCTAATCCTCAGCCTCACCCTCACACTAACCCAAACTCTAACCCTAACCCTCACCCTAATTCTAAGCCTAACCCTAACCCGAAACCTCACACTCACCCTCACCCTAAACCTAATCCTAAACCTAACCCTATCCCTAACCCTAGCCCTCACCCTAACCCTAAACCTAGCCCTCACCCTTACCCTAATCCTAACCCTAAACCTCAATCTAACCTTCATCATAACCCGAACCCTAACCCGAAACCAACCCCTCACCCTCATGCTCGGCATAAGCCTAAGCCTAAGCCTAAGCCTAACCCTAACCCTCACACTAACTGTAACACTGACACTAACCCTAACTATAACCCTAAATCTCACCCTCAACCAAACCTTAACTCTAACACAAACCCTAAAACTAAACTTCATTCTAACCCTAACACTAAACATAACCATAACCATAACCCTAACTCTAACCATAACCATAACAATAACCCTAACCCTCACACTCACCCTAACCATAACCCTCACCCTAACCCTAACCCTCAACCTATCCCTTAAACTCATGCTAACCCAACCCTCACACTAAGCCTAAACCTCAACCTAACCCTAACTCTCTCCCTCATCATCACCCTAAACTTCACCCTCACCCTAACCCTCACCCTCACCTTCATCCTCACCCTAACCTAAAACCTAACCCTAACCCTCACCCTAACCCTAATCCTCACACTAACCCTAACCCTTACCCTTATCCACACACTAACCCTCACCCTAACCCTAACCCTAAATCTAAGTCTCACCCTCACCCTAACCTTCACCTTCACCCTAACCCTCACCCAAACCTAAACCCTCACACTCACCCTAAACCTCACCCTCACCCTAAAGCTAACACTAAACCTAAACCTCACCCTAACACTCACACTAAACCTAACCCTCACTCTCACCATAACCCCAACACTAAACCTTACCCTAACCCTTACCCTAACACTTACCCTCACCATAACCCTAACCCTAATCCTCACAATAACCCTAACACTAACCCACACACTAAAACTCACCCTAAACCTCACCCTCACACTAAACGTAACCCTCACCCACACCCTCACCTTCAGCCTAACCCTAACCCTAACCCTAATCCTAACCCTGAACCTCACCCTCACCCTGAACTTAACCCTAATCCTCAACCTCACCCTCACCCTAAACCTAACCGTAAACCTATCACTAACCCTCACCCTAAACCTAACCCTGAAACTAACCCTCAATCTAACACATACCCTCACCCTCACCCAAACCCTCAACCTAACCCATTCCCTAAACCTCACCCTCACCCTAAACCTCACACTAAACCTTACACTGACCCTCACCCTAACCCTAACGCTAATCCTAACCCTAAACCTCACCATCACCCTAAACCTAACCCTAAATTTATCCCTAACCCTAACCCTAAACCTAACCCTAACATTAAACCTAACACTCACTCACACCATCAATCTAACCATAACCCTAACCGTATCCCTAAAACTAACCCTCACCCTAACACGCACCCTAAAACATACCCTCACCCTAATCCTAATGCTAACCCTAACCCTAACACTAACACTAACCCTAACCCTAAGCCTAACCCTATCCCTAAACCTAATCCTCACCCTCACCCTCACACTAACCCAAATCCTAACCCTAACCCTCACCCTAACTCTAAGCCTAACCCTAACCCTAAATCTCACACTCACACTCACCCTAACCCTAATACTAAACCTAACGCTATCCCTAACCCTAGCCCTCACCCTAACCTTAACCCTAGCCCTCACCCTTACCCTAATCCTAACCCCAAACCTCAATCTAAACTTTGCCCTAACCTGAACCCTAACCCGAACCCTAACCCTCACCCTCATGCTCGGCCTAAGCCTAAGCCTAAGCCTAAGCCTAACCCTCACCCTAACCCTAACAGTAACACTAACCCTAACTCTAACCCTAAATCTCACTCTCACCCTAACTTTAACTCTAAACCTAACCCGAAAACAACAATTCATCCTAACCCTAACGCTAACCCTAACCATAAACATAACCCTAACCTAACCCTAAACCTAACATTAACCCTAACCCTAACCCTCACACTCACCCTAACTATAAACCTCACCCTAACCTAACCCTCAGCCTTACACTTACCCTCATCCTAACATAAACCCTAATGCTAAAACTAATGCTCACACTAACCCTAAGCATCACCCTAACCGTAAACCTCACCCTAAAACTAACCCTAACCCTCATCCTCACCCTAAACCTCACACTAACCTTAACACTAATCCTCAAACTAAACCTCACCCTCACCCTAATCCTAACACTAACCCTCACCCTAACCCTAACCCTCACCATTACTGTAACCCTCACCCTCAGCCTAGCCCTCAACTTTACCCTTACCTTCAACCCCACCCTAACCCACACCCTAACCCTAACCCTCACCCTAACCCTCACCCTAATCTTAACTCTACCCCTAAACCTCACCCTCACCTTAACCCTAACTCTAACCTTAACCCTAACACTAAACTTCACCCTAACCCTAACCCTAACTCTCACCCTCACATTCACTGTAACTGTAACCCTAAACCTAACCCTAACAATAACCCTAACCCAAACCCTCACCCTAACCATAACCCTCAGCCTAATCCTAACCCTCAACCTAACACTTACCCTCACCCTAACCCTAATCCTCACACTAACCCTAACCCTAACCCTCACACGAACCCTCACCCAAACACTAACGCTAACCCTCTCACCCTCACCTTAACCCTTACCCTATCCCTTAACATCATGCTCACCCAAAACTCACACTAAGCCTAAACCTCAACCTAACCCTAACCCTAACCCTCACCATAACCCTCAACTTCACCCTCACCCTAAACCTCACCCTCACCCTCACCCTGAACCTAACCCTAAACCAAAACCTAACCTTACCCCTCACACAACCTTAAACTTAACCCTCACCCTCACCATAACTCTAACCCTCATCCTAACCCTAATCCGTACACTAACCCTAAACCTAACCCTAACCATTATCCTCACACTAACCCTCACCCTAAACCTAACCCTAACTCTAAGTCCCACCCTCCCCCTAACCTTCATCTTCACCCTAACCCTCAGCCAAACCCTAACCCTCACACTCACCCTAACCCTCACCCTCACCCTAAAGCTAACACTAAACCTAACCCTCAACCTAACACTCACACTAAACCTAACCCACACTCTCACCCCAACCCTCACACTAAACCTTACCTTAACCCTAACCCTAACCCTTACCCTCACCCTACCCCTAACACTAACCCTAATCCTCACACTAACCCTAACACTAACCCACACACTAAAACTCACCCTAATCCTCACCCTCAACCAAACCCTAACCCTCACCCACACCCTCACCTTCAGCCTAAGCCTAACCCTAACCTTAACCCTAATCCTAACCCTGAACCTCACCCTCACCCTGAACCTAACCCTAACCCTAAACCTCACCCTCACCCTCACCCTAACCCTAACCGTAAACCTAACACTAACCCTCACCCTAAACCGAACCCTAAACCTAACCCTCAATCTAACACATACACTCACTCTCACCTTAACCCTCACCTTAACACTCACCCTAAACCTCACCTCACCCTAAACTTCACCCTAAACCTTACCCTCACCCTAACCCTAACCCTAACCCTAACCCTCACCGTCACCCTAACCCTAACCGTATCCCTAACCCTAACCCTAACCTAAAAAGTAACCTTCACTCTCACTGTCACTCTAACCATAACCCTAACCGTATCCCTAACCTTCACCCTAAAGCTAACCCTCACCCTAACCCTCACCCTAAAGCATACCCTCACCTAATCCTAACCCTAACCCTCAACCTAACCCTAATCCTCTCCCTAAACCTCATCCTCACCCTAAAACTCATCCTAACCGTTACACTCACCGTAAATCTAACCCTAAACGTACCCCTCACCCGATCCCTCACCCTAACCCTAATCCGCAACCTAACGCTAACCCTAACACTAACCCTCACCCTCACCATAGCCCTCATCTTAACCCTAATCCTAACCCTAAACTCACCCTAACCCTAACCCTCACCCTCAAACTAACCCTCACCCTCATCTTAACCCTCACTCTCACCCTAACCCTCATCCTAAACATAACCCTAACCCTAACCCGAAACCTCACCCTAACCCCCATCATAACCCTAAACCTAACCCTAACCCTGACCCTAACCATTACCCTCAACTTCACCCTACCCCTCACACTAACCCTAACCCTACCCCTAACCCTAATCCTAACCCTCATCCTCACATTAACCCTAAAACAAACCCTAAACCTTACCCTCACACTAAACCTTACCCTAACATTAACCCTAACATTAAGTCTCACCCTCACCCTAACCCTCACCCTAACCCTTACCCTCATGCTCACCCAACCCTCACACTAACCCTAAACCTGAACCTAACCTTTAACCTAACCCTCAACCTCACTCTAACCCTAACCCTAATCCTAACCCTAAACCTCATCTTCACCCTCTCCCTTACCCTAAACCTAACCCACACCATAAACCTCACCCTCACCCGAACCCTCACACTTACCCTCACCCTAACACTCACCCTAACCCTAACCCTAACCCTAATGCTAACCCTAAAGCTCAACCATACCCTAACTCTCACCCTAACCCTTACCCTCACCCTAAACCTAACCGTAAACCTAAACCTAACCCTAACACTCACCCTCACCCTCATCGTAACCCTAACCCTAACCCTATCCCTAACCCTCACCCTAATTTTAATCCTCACCCTAACCCTCACCCTAACACATACCCTCACCCTAACCCTAACCCTAAACCTCACCCTAACCATCACCTCTCAACCTAAACCTCATCCTACAACTTACCCTCACACTAAACATAACCATAACCTTAACCCTAATCCTCAAACTAACACTAACCCTAACCCTAACCCGAACCCGAACCCTAACTCTCACCCGCAACATAACCCGAACCCTTACCTTCACCCTAATGTTCACCTTAACCCTAAACCTCACCTCACCCTAACCCTCCCCGTCACCCTAACCCTCACCCAAACCCTAACGTCACACTCACCCTAACCCTCACCAACTTCCTAACCCTCACCCTTTCCCTAAATATCACCCTTACACTAACCCTCACTTAACCCTAACCCTAACGCTGACCCTAAGCCTCAACCACACCATCACCCTCACCCTATGCCTAACCCCAAACCTAATCCTAATCCTAAACCTAACCCTCTCACTCACCCTCACGCTAACCCTAATGCTAACCCTAACCCTAACCCTCACCCTAACCCTCACCCTCAACATAACCCTAACCCTAAACCTCACCCTCAACATAACCCTAACCCTAACCGTCACCCTAATGCTAACCCTAACCCTCACCCTCACCCTAAAGCTAACCCTAACCCTCGTCCTCACCCTAAACCTCACCATCACCCTAACCCTCACCCAAACCCTAACCCTCACAATCACCCTAACCCTCACCCTCACCTTAACCCCCACCCTTTCCCTAAATATCACCCTAACACTAACCCTCACCCTAACCCTAATCCTGACCTGAAGCCTCACCCTAACCATCACCCTAACCCTAACTCTAACCGTAAACCTAACCCTAATCCTAAACTTAACTCTCTCCTTCACCCTCATGCTTACCCTAATGCTATCCCTAACCCTAACCCTTACCCTAACCCTAAACCTAACCATAACCCTAACAATAACCCTAATACTAACATTAAACATATCCCTAACCCTCACCCTCACCCTAACACTCACCCTCACCCTCAACCTAAACCTAACACTAAACCTAACCCTCACCCTAACACACTAAACCTAACACACACTCTCACCCTAACGCTCACACTAAACCTTACCTTAACCCTAACCCTAACTCTTACCCTCACCCTAACCCTAACCCTAACCCTAATCCTCACACTAATCCTAACCCTAACCATAACCCTAATACTAACCCTCACCCCAACCCTCACCCTCACCCAAACCCTCACTGTCACCCTAACCCTAACCCACACACTAACCCTCACACTCACCCTAACTGTCACCCTCACCATAAGTATCACTCTAAACCTAACCCTCACCCTAACCCTCACCCTAAGCCTCACCCTCACCATGACCCTCACCCTAAGCCTAACCGTAAACCTAACCATAATTCTAAATCTAAACCTCTCCCTCACCCTCATGCTAACCCTGATGCTAACCTTAACCCTAAACCTCACCATAACCCTTACTCTCACCCTAACCCAAACCCTAATACTCACACTAACACTAACCCTCACCCCAAACCTAACCCTAACCCTCACCCTCACTCTAACCCTAACCCTCAGTCTTACCCTCACCCTCAGCCTAACCCTGACCCTAACACTAATCCCAGCAGTGAACCTCACCGTCACCCTTCACCTAACCCTAAAACTAACCCTCACCATCATCGTCACCCCAACCATAACCCTAAGCCTATCCCTAACCCTCATCCTAACCCTAACCCTAACCCTCACTCTAACACATAACCTCACCCTAATCCTAACGCTATCCCTCACCCTAATCCTCACGCTCTCCCTAAACCTCAGCCTCACCCTAAACCTCACCCGAAACTTTACCCTCACCATAACCCTAACCCTAAACCTATCCCTCACCCGAGCCCTCAACATAACCCTAATCCTCACCCTCACCCTAGCCATCATCATATCCCTAAACCTATCCCTAACCCTATCCCTAACCCTCACCCTAACCTTCACCCTCACCCTAACCCTAAACCTCATCCTAACCATAAACCTAACCCTAAACCCATCCCTCATCCTAACCCCCACCATAAACCTAAACCTAACCCTAACCCTGACCCTAACACTAACAATAACCTAACCCTCAGCCTCACACTAACCCTTACAGTCACAGTCACCCTACCCCTCACACTAAACCTAACCAACACCCTAACCCTAACCCTAATCCTCACACTAACCCTAAACCTAACACTAACCCTCACATGAACCCTCACCCTAACCCTAACCCTAAACCAAACTCTCACCCTCACCTTATCCCTCACCCTATTCCTTAACCTCACACTCACCCAACCCTCATACTAAGCCTAAACCTCAACCTAACACTAAACCTAACCCTCACCCTCACCCTCAACTTCACCCTCACCCTAACCCTCACTCTCACACTCAACCTCAACCTAACCCAAAACCGAACCCTGACCCTAACACTAACAATAACCTAACCCTCAGCCTCACACTAACCCTTACCCTCACAGTCACCCTACCACTCACACTAAAACTAACCATCACCCTAACCCTAACCCTAATCCTCACACTAACCCTAAACCTAACACTAACCCTCACATGAACCCTCACCCTAACCCTAACCCTAAACCAAACTCTCACCCTCACCTTAACCCTCACCCTATCCCTTGACCTCACACTCACCCAACCCTCATACTAAGCCTAAACCTCAACCTAACACTAAACCTAACCCTCACCCTCAGCCTCAACTTCACCCTCACCCTAACCCTCACTCTCACACTCAACCTCAACCTAACCCAAAACCGAACCCTGACCCTAACACTAACAATAACCTAACCCTCAGCCTCACACTAACCCTTACCCTCACAGTCACCCTACCACTCACACTAAACCTAACCATCACCCTAACCCTAACCCTAATCCTCACACTAACCCTAAACCTAACACTAACCCTCACATGAACCCTCACCCTAACCCTAACCCTAAACCAAACTCTCACCCTCACCTTAACCCTCACCCTATCCCTTAACCTCACACTCACCCAACCCTCATACTAAGCCTAAACCTCAACCTAACACTAAACCTAACCCTCACCCTCACCCTCAACTTCACCCTCACCCTAACCCTCACTCTCACCCTCAACCTCAACCTAACCCAAAACCGAACCCTAACCCTCACCCTAACCTTAACCCTCACACAACCTTAAACCTAACCCTCACCCTCACCCTCACCCTAACCCTAACAATAACCCTATCCCTAACCCAAATCCTCACCCTCACCCTCACCCTAAACTTGACCCTAACCCTAACCCTAACAATAACTCTAAACCTAACCCTAACCCTCACCTTAAACCTAAAACTAACCCCACCCCTCAGCCTAATCCTCATCCTAAACCTAAACCTAAACCTAAACCTCACCCTATCCCTAAACATCACCCTAACCCTAAACCTTAATCTAACACTAACCCTAAAACTCACCCTCTACCTAGCCCTCAACCTATCCCTAGTCCTCATCCTTACCCTCACCCTAACTCTAACCTTAACCCTTACCCTAACCCTAATCCTAAGCGTAACCCTCACCCTAACCCTAACATTCAAGCTCACCATAAACCTAACCCCAACCCTAACCCTAACCCTAAACTTAACCAAACCAAAACTCTCAATGTAAACTTAACTCTAACCCGCACTCTCAACCTTATCCTCAGCCTAACCCTAAGCCTAACCCTAACCCTAAACCTCACACTCACCCTAACCCTTTTGCTAACCCTAATCCTAACCTTAAGCTTAACCCTCACCATCAACCTAACCCTCAGCCTAACCCTTACTCTAACACTAACCCTAACACTAACCCTCAATCTCAGCCTCACCCTAACACTAACTCTAACCGTAAACCTCACCCTCACCCTAACCCTAAACCTAACCCTAAACCTCACCCTAATGCTACCTCTAAAGCTCAACCTCAAACTAGCCCTCACCCTAACCCTAATCCTAACACTAACCCTCAACCTAACCCTAACCCTCACCCTCACCATAACCCTTACCCTAATCCTCAACCTAACCCTAAACTTAAACCCAACCCTAACTATCAACCCACCCTAACACCAGCCCACACCCTAACCCTAACCCTCACCCTTACCGTAACCCTCACCCTAACCCAAACCCTAAGCTTACCGACACCCTCACCCTAACACTAACCCTAACCCTAACCCTAAACCTCACCCTAACGCTAACCCTAAACCTCAACCTCAAACTCGCACTCACCCTAACCCTAACCCTCATCCTAACCCTCACCCTAACACTAACCCTAAACTTCACCCTCATCCTAACCCTAATACAACATTAACCCTCAACCTAACCCTAACCCTCACCCTCACCTTAACCCTTACCCTAACCCTCAACGTAACACTAAACTTAACCCTAATCCTAACCCTCGCCCTAATCCTAAAACTCACCCTTACCGTAACCCTCACCCTCAGGCTAACCCTCAACTTTAACCTTACCGACACCTTCACCCTAACCTTACCGACACCCTCACCCTAACACTAACCCTAACCCTAACCCTAAACCTCACCCTAACGCTAACCCTAAACCTCAACCTCAAACTCGCCCTCACCCTAACCCTAACCCTCATCCTAACCCTCACCCTAACACTAACCCTAAACTTCACCCTCATCCTAACCCTAATACAACATTAACCCTCAACCTAACCCTAACCCTCACCGTCACCTTAAACCTTACCCTAACCCTCAACGTAACACTAAACTTAACCCTAATCCTAACCCTCGCCCTAACCCTAAAACTCACCCTTACCGTAACCCTCACCCTCAGGCTAATCCTCAACTTTAACCTTACCGACACCCTCACACTAACCCTAACCCTAACCCTAATCCTAAACCTCACCCTAAACCTAACCCTCACCCTCACTCTCAACTTCACCATAAATCTAACCCTAACCCTAACAATAACACTTACCCTAACCCTAACCATAACGCTCACCCTCAGCCTCAACCACACCCTAAATGTAAGCATAAGCCTAACCCTAATATTAACCCTCACCAAAATCCTAACCCTAACCCTAACCCTAACCCTAACCCTCACTCTAACCATAAACCTCAACCTAACCCTAACCCTCACCCAACCACTTACGGTCAACCTAACCCTAACTCTAACGCTAACACTAACCGTCACACTAAACCTAACCCTCATCCTAGCACTCACCCTAACCCTAATTCTAACCCTCACCATCACCCTAAACCTGACCCTCATCCTCACCCTAAACCTGTCAATAACCCTAACACTAATCATCAATCTAACCCTCATCCTATCCTTAACCCTAACCCTTACACTAACCCTAAACCTAACCCTAACACTCACCCTTATCTTAACCCTCACCCTCAGCGTAAACCTCACCTTTACGCTTACCATCATCCTCACCCTAACCTCACCCTAACCCTAAACCTCATCCTAACACTCACCCTAACCGTAAACCTAACCATCACCCTAAGCCTAAACCTCACCCTCAACCTCACCCTCAGCCTAAACCTAAGCCTAAGCCTAAGCCTTACCCTAACCCTTACCCTGACCCGAGCCCTCACCCTTACCCTAATCCTAACCATCACCCTATCCCTAATCCTCACCCCCACATTCACACTCAGCCTAACCCTAAGCCAAAGCCTAAACCTTACCCTAAACCTCACACTCACCCTCACCCTCACCCTAATCCTAACACTAACCATAACCCTAACTCTAAACCTCAAACTAACCCTCGCCTTAACCTTAACCCTAACTCTAACCCTAACCCTCGACCTAACACTCCCCCTACCCCTAAATCTAACCCTAAACCTCACACTCACCCTAACCCTAATCCTAACCCTAACCCTAAACCTCACCCTAACCCTCACGCTAAACATCACCCTCACCCTCACCCTCACTCTCTCTGTTACTCTAAAAATAACCTTAACAATAACACTAATCCTAACCCTAAACCTAACCCTAACCTTAATCCTACCACTCATCCTCACCCTAACCCTAATAATAACCCTAAACCTTACCCTAATACTAACCCTCACATCACCGTAACCCTAACTGTCATCCTAACCCTCAACCTCACCCTAACCCTAAACCTAATCCTCATCCTAACACTAACCTTCACCCTCATCCTCAACCTAGCCCTCGCCCTAACCCTAATCCTAACCCTAATCCTCATCCTAACCCTCACCCTAAGCCTAACCCTAACCCTCACCCTAACCCTAATGTTAACCCTAACACTCACCCAAACCCTCAACATAACCCGAACCCTAAGTCTCAAAATAACCCTGAACCTAACCTTCACCCTAACCCTAACCCTCACCCTCACCCTCACCCTCAGTCTAAACCTAGCCTAACCCTAATCCTAAAGCTAACCCTCACACTCACCCTGACCCTTACCCTAAGACTAATCCTAACCCTAAGCCTAACCCTCACCCTCACCCTAACTCTCAACCTAACCCAAAATCTAACACTAACCCTAACCCTAAACCTCACCCTCAGCCTCACCCTAAGCCTAATTCTAACCATAAACCTCACCCTCACCCTAACCCTAATACAAACCCTAAACCTCAACCTAACCCTAATCCTCACCTTAAAACTCACCCTCAACCTAAACCTAAGCCGAACCCTAAACCTAACCTTAACACACACACTCACCCACACCCTAAACCTAATCCTAAACCTAACCCTAACCCTAACCCTAACCCTCCCCCTAACTCTCAACATAACCCTAACGTGAACACTAACCCTAACCCTCAACCTAACCATCACCCTAACCCTAACGCTAACCCTAAACCTCCTGCTCACCCTGAACCTAACTCTAACCCTAACCCAAACCCTAAAACTCAACCTAACCTTAAACCTAACCCTAACCCTAAACCTAAACCTAAACCTCATCCTAAACCTAACCCTAACTCTCAACCTCACCCTCACCATAACCATAACCCTAACCCTAACTCTAACAATAACCCTCACCGTAAACCTAACCCTCACCTTAACACTTACCCTCACACTAACACTAACTCTAACTCTAACACCAACCCTAAACATTATTCTAACCCTCACCCTCACTCTAACCCTCACAATCACCCTAGCCCTCACCCTAACACTAACACTCATCCTCACCCTAACCCTCACACTCACCCTCACCCTCAGCCTAACCCTAAACCTAATCCTAATCCTAAACCTATCCCTCACCCTCACCCTTACCCTAAACCTAACCCTAAAACTAACACTAACCCTAACTCTAAACTTCACCCTCAGCCTCACCCTAACCCTAAGGCTAATCCTAAACCTCACCGTCACCCTAACCCTAACCCTAACCCTAACCATAAACTTCACCCTAACCTTAACCCTAAACTCACCCTCACCCTAGACCTTACCCTAACCCTAATCCTAACCCTAACCCTCATACTAACCCTCCCCCTAACCCTAACCATAACCCTCACCCTAACCCTCAACCTCACCCTCAACCTCAGCCTAAACCTAAGCCTAACCATAGACCTAATCCTAACACACATACTCACCCTCAACCTAATCCTAATCCTATCCCTAACCCTAACTGTAACCCTCCCCCTAACTATCACCCTAACCCTAACCCTAACCCACGCCCTAAGTCTAACTATAACCCTAAACCTCACCCTCACCCAAACCCTAACTCTAACCCTAACCCCAACCTAAACCTCAACCTAATCCTAACCCTAACCCTCACCCTCACAGTAACCGTAACCCTAAACCTAACCCTAACAATAACCCTAACCCTAATCCTAACCTTCACCCTTACCATAACACACACCCTAACCCATATCCTAAACCTAACACTTACCCTCATCCTAACACTAACCCTAACCCTAACACTAACCCTCACACTAACCCTAACCTTAATCCTAACCCTAAACCTCAACCTAACCCTCACCCTCAACCTAACCCTAACACTAACCCTAGTCCTAACACTCACCCTAACCCTCCCCCTATCTGTATATCTAAACCTCACCCTCAAACTAAGCGTGAGCCTCACCTTTACCCTTACCATCATCCTCACCCTAACCTCATCCTTACCCTAAACCTCATTCTAGCACTCACCCTAACTGTAAACCTAACCCTCACACTAACTCTCACACTCACCCTCAACCTAACCCTAATACTAAAGGTAACCCTATCCCTCAATCTCAACCTAACCTTCACCCTCACACTAACAAAACACTAACCTTAACACTAAACCTCCCCCTAACCCTCCCCCTAACCCTAACTCTATCCCTAAACCTCACCCTCACCCTAACCCTAACCCTTATCCTAAACCTCACCATAACCCTAACCCTCAAACTCACCCTCAACCTAACCGTAACTCTAACCCTAACGGTAACAATAACACTAACCCTAACCCTAACCCTAAGGATAACGGTCACACTCAGCCTCACCCTCACTGCAAACTTAAACCTAAACATAACCCTAACAATAAACCTAACCCTAACCCTCACCATAACCCTAACACTAGCACTAACCCTAACACTAAACCTAACCCTAAACCTAACCCTAATCGAGAGCCTCACCCTCACCCTAACCCAAACCCTAACCCTAACCCTCACCCTAACTCTAAGCCTAACACTAACGCTAAAACTATCTCTCACACTCGCCCTAACCCTAAATCTAATCCTAAACCTAACCCTATCCCTATCCCTAGCCCAAACCCAAAACCTCACCCTAGCCCTCACCCATACCCTAATCCTAACCCTAAACCTCATCCTAACCCTCGCCCTAACACTAACACTAACACTCACCCTAATCCGAAGCCTAACCCTAACACTAACCCAAACTCTAACCCTAAATCTCACCCTCATCCTAAACCTAAATCTAAACCTACCCTAAACCTAACCGTCATCCTAACCCTAACCCTAACCCTCACCCTCACTGTAACTGTAACCCTAACCCTAACCCTAACCCTAACAATAACCCTAAACCTAACCCTAAACCTCACCCTCACCCTAACTCTAAACTTAAACCAAACCCTAATTCTCACCATAACCCTAACCTAACCCTCACCCTTATCATAACCCTCAACCTCACCCTCAGCCTCAGCCTAAACCTAAGCCTAACCCTAACCCCAACCCTAACCCTCACACTCACCCTAACCCTTACCCTAATCCTTATACTAAACCTAAGCCTAACTCTCACCCACAACCTAACCCTCACCCTAACCCTAACTCTAACACTAACCCTAATCATAGCCTCAACCTCAGTCTCAACCTAACCCTAAATCTAACCCTAAACCTCAACCTCACCCTAACACTAACCCTCACCCTAAATCTAAACCTCACCCAAACCCTAATCCTAAACCTCACCCTCAGCCTAACCCTCACCCTAACCCTAATCCCAACCCTAACCCACATCCTAACCCTCACCCTAACACTAACCCTAACCCTCACCCTCACCCTAACCCTAATCCTAACCCTAACCCTCAACCTAACCCTAACTCTCACCCTCACCATAACCCTTACCCTAACCCTCACCCTAACCCAAAACTTAACCTGAACCCTAACTCTCACCCTAACCCTAAACCTAACACTCACCCTAACCCTCACCCTTACAGTAACCATCACCCTTAGCCTAACCCTCACGTTTACCCTTAACATCACCCCCACCCTAACACTCACCCTAAGCCTAACTCGCAACCTAACCCTCAACCTAACCCTAACTCTACCCATAAACCTCACCCTCACCCTAACCTTAACTCTAACACTAACCCTAACACTAACCTGAACTCTTACCCTCACCCTCACACTCAGCCTAAACCTAAGGCTAACCCTAACCCTCACACTCACCCTAACCCTAACCCTAATCCTAATCCTAACCCTAAACCTAACCCTCACCCTCTCGCTCAACCTCAACCTAACACTAATTCTAACCCTAAACCTCAACCTCACCCTAACCCAAAGGCTAACCCTAAACCTAACCGTAACCCTAACCCTCCCCCTAACTTTCACCCTAACTCTCACCCTAACACTAACACTAACCCTCAAACTCAACCTAACCCTCACTCTAACCCTAACCCAAAGCCTAAACCTCACCCTAACGCTAACCCTAAACCTCAACCTCAAACTAGCCCTCACCCTAACCCTAAACCTAACCCTAACCCTCATCCTAACCCTCACCCTAACACTAACCCTAACCTTCACCCTCACCCTAACCCTAATCCTAACACTAACCCTCAACCTAACCCTATCCCTCACCCTCACCGTAACCCTTACCTAACCCTCAACCTAACCCTAACCTTAAATCTAACCCAAAACTTCACCCTCACCCTAAATCTAAACCTCACTCTAACCTTAACACTAAACCTCACCCTCACCCTAGCCCTCACCCTAAACCTAATCCTAACCCTAACTCTCATCCTAACCCTCACCCTAACACTAACCCTAACCTTCAACATCACCCTAAATCTAACCCTAACCCTAACCCTAACCCTAAACCTAAAACTAACCCTAACCCTAAACCTCATCCTAACCCTCACCTGAACCCTAACTCTAACCCTAAAGCTCACACTCACCCTAACCCTAACTCTAACCCTAATCCTAACACTAAACCTCCCCTAAATCTAACCCTCATCCTCACCCTCACCGTACACCTAACCCTAAAACTAACAATAACCCTAAAACTAACCCTAAACCTCATCCTAACCATAACCCTCAACCTAACACTAACCCTCACGCTAACACTTACCCTCACCCTAACACTAACCCTAACTCTAACACTAACCCTCACAGTAACCCTAACTCTCACCCTAACCCTAAAACTCACCCTAACCCTAACCCTAACATTCAGCCTCACCCTAGCCCCCACCCTAAACATAATTCTAACCCTAACTCTCATCCTAACCCTAACCCTCATCCTCACCCTAAACCTCAAACTAACCCTAACCCAAATCCTCAATCTATCCCTCATGCTGACCCTAACACTCACCCTAACCTTAACCCTCATCCAAACACTCACCCTAACCAAAACCCTTTCCATAACCCTAACCCTAACCCTAACCCTCACCCTCAAACCTCAGCCTAAACCTAAGCCTAAGCCGAACCCTAACCCTAACCCTAAAACTAACCCTCAACCTAACCCTAACCCAAACCCTAACCCTAACACTAACACTAAACCTAAACCTAACCCTAAACTTAACCCTAAATCTAAACCTAATCCGCAGTCTCACCCTCACCCAAATCCAAACCCTAACCCTAACCCTCACCCTAACTCTAAGCCTAAACCTAACCCTAACCCTAACTCTCACACTCACACTCACCCTAACCCTATTCGTAAACCTAACCCTATCCCTATCCCTAGCCCTCACCCTAACCCTCACCCTAGCCCTCATGATTACTCTAATCCTAACCCTAAACCTCATCCCAAACCTCACCCTAACCCTAACTCTAACCCTCACCCTAACCCGAAGCCTAATCCTCACCCTTATGCTCGGCCTAAGCCTAAGCCTAACATTAACCCTCACCCTAAACCTAACACTAACACTAACCCTAACTCTAACCCTAAATCTCACCCTCATCCTAAACCTCACTCTAAACCTAACCCTAAACCTAAACCTCATCCTAAACCTAACCCTAACCCTCACCCTCACTGTAACTGTAAACCTAACCCTAACCCTAACCCTAACAATACCCTAACCCTAACCTCACTCTAACACTAAACCTAACCGAAACCTAACTCTCACCCTAACCCTAACCATAACGTTCACCCTTACCCTAACCCTCACCCTCGCCCTCACCCTCAGCCTAAACCTAAGCCTAACCCTAACCCTAACCCTCACAGTCACCCTAATACTTACCCTTATCCTATTCCTAAACGTAAGCATAACCCTCACCCTTAACCTAACCCTAATCCTCACTGTAACCCTAAACCTAACCCTAACCCTAACCCTAAACCTAACCCTAATCCTCAGCCACACCCTCACCCTAACCCAAACCCTAACCCTAACCCTCACCCTAACCCTAAGCCTAACCCGAACCCTAAACCTAACGCTCACACTCACCCTCACCCTAAACCTAATCCTAAACCTGAACCTATCCCTAACCCTAACCCTCACCCTAAGCCTCACAATAGCCCTCACCCCAACCCTAATCCTAAACCTAAACCTCATCCTAACCCTAACCCTAAACCTCACCCTAACCCTAAACTTAACCGAACCCTAACTCTCACCCTAACCCTAAACCTAACCCTCACACTTACCCTAACCCTCAACCCCACCCTCACCCTCAGCCTAAATCTAAGCCTAACCCTAAACCTAACCCTAACCCTCACACTCACCCTAAACCTTACAGTAATCCTAATCCTAAACCTAAGCCTAACCCTCAACCTCTACCTAACCCTCACCCTAACCCTAACTCTAACACTAACACAAACCCTAACCCTCAACCTCAGTCTCAACCTAACCCTAAATCTAACCCTAAAACTCATCCTCATCCTACCCCTAATCCTAACCCTAACCCTAAACCTCAACCTAACCCTAACCCTAAATCTCACTCTCACCCTAGCCCTCGCCCTAAAACTAATACTAATCCTAACCCTCAATCTAACCCTCACCCCAACATTAACCACAAACCTCACCCTTACACTTATCCTAATCCTAACCCTAACCCTCAACCTAACCCTAACTCTCACCCTCACTCTAACCCTTACCCTAACCCTCACCCTAACCCTAAACTTAACCTGAACCCTAAATCTCATCCTAACGCTAACCCTAACCCTAACCCTCACCCTTAGACTAACCCTCACGTTTATCCTAACCGTCACCCCCACCCTAAACCTCTCCCTAACCCTAACACTCATCCTAATACTCAACCTAACCCTAACTCTACCCTAAACCTCACCCTCACCCTAACCCTAACTGAAACACTAACCCTAACACTAAAAAACACCATAACCCTAACCGTCAAACTAACCCTAACACTCACCCTCACCCTCACCCTCAGCCTAAACCTGAGGCTATCTCTAACCTTCACACTCCCCCTCTCCCTAACCCTAATCCTAATCCTAACCCTAACCCTAACACACACTCTCACCCTAACGCTCACCCTAACCCTCACCCTAACCCTAACTCTAACACTAACACTTAGCCATACCCTCACCCTAACACTCACCCTAACCCTATCTCTAACCCTAAAACTCAAACTCATACTGACCCTAACCCTAACTCTAAACCTCACCCTAACCCTAACCCTAAAACTCACCTTTACCCTAGCCCTCACCCTAACCCTAATCCTAAACCTAACCTTCATCCTAACCCTCGCACTAACCCTAACCCCAACCCTCACCTGAACCCTAACCCTAAACCTAAAACTAACCCTAACCCTAACCCTCATCATAACCCTCACCTGAACCCTAACTCTAACCCTAAACCTCACACTCACCCTAACCCAAACGCTAACACTAATCCTAACCCTAAACCTCCCCTAATTCTAACCCTCACAGTACCCCTAACCCTAAACCTAATAATAACCCTAAAACTAACCCTAAACCTCACCCTAAACTGAACCCTCAACGTAACACTAACCCTCAGGCTAACACTTACCTTCACACTTACACTAAACCTAACTCTAACAATAACCCTCAGAGTAACCCTAACTCTCACCCTAACATTAACCCTAACCCTCAGCCTCACCCTAGCCCCCACCCTAAACTTAATTCTAACCCTAACCCTCACACTAACCCTAACCCTCATGCTCACCCTAAACCTCACACTAACCCTAACCCTAATCCTCAATCTATCCCTCACCCTCACCCTAACACTCACTGAAAACCTAACCCTACTCTTACTCCTAACCCTAACACTCACTCTCAGATAAACCCTCACCCTAACCCTAACCCTAACACTCACCCTAACCCTAATCCTGAGCCTCAGCCTCATGCTAACCCTAAATATAACCCAAAACCTCACCTTCTCCCTAACCCTAAACCTAACCCTAAACTTCAACCTAACTCTAACCCTAAACCTCACCCTCACCCTAACCCAAACCCTAACACTAACCCTAAACCTCAACCTAAACCTCACCCTAACGAAAACCCTCAGCCACACCCTCACCACAAACTTAACCCTAACCATAACATTAACAATAACCCAAAACCTAACCGTAACACTAATCCTCAACCCCACCCTCACCCTTAACCTAACCCTAAGCCTAACCCTAAACCTAACCCTCACAATGAAAGCCTAACCCTAAACCTAAACCTAAACCTCACCCTAACCCTAACCCTAAACCTTATCCTAATACTCATCCTCAACCTCACCCTAACCCAAACCCTAAACTTAACCCTCACCCTAAACCTAAGCCTAATCCTAACCCTAACACTAACCCTCACCCTCACCCTCACCCTAATCCTAATCCTTACCCTAACCCTATCCCTAAGCCTAACCCTCACCATAACCCTCACCCTAGCCCTAAGCCTAACCCTAATGCTAACCTTAAACCTCATCCTAACCCTCACCCTAACCCTAACACTAACCCTCAACAAAACCCTAACCTTAACCCTCAACTTCATGCTCGGCCTAAGCCTAAGACTAATCCTAACCCTAAACCTCACTGTAACCCTAACTGTAACACTAAGGCTAACTCTAACCCTAAACCTCACTCTCACCCTAACCCTAACTCTAACCCTAACCCTAAACCTAAACTTCATCCTAACCCTAACCATAACCCTCACTCTCACCCTCACATTAACTGTAACTCTAACCCTAACCCTAACAATAACCCTAATCCTAACCCCAACCCTCACCCTAACCATAACCTTCACCCTAACCCAAACCCTCACCCAAAAAATACGCTCACCCTAACACTAACCCTAACACTAACACTAACCCTCACACCAACGCTAACCCTAACCCTAAACCTCAAAATAACCCTCACTCTCACACTAACATAACACTAAACCTAAACTTAACCTTCACCATCAACCTATATGTAACCCTAAACCTCACCTCACCTTAACCCTAAACCTAACCCTAGCCCTAAACCACACCATAAAACTAACCCAAACCCTCACCTGCACCCTCACCCTCACCATAACTCTAACAATAACAGTAATCCTAATCCTAAACCTAACCCTAACCCTAAGCCCAACCCTAATCCTAACACTCACCCTCACCCTAACCATAATCCTAACCCTAAACCTCACCCTAACACTAACCCTAACCCTCACCCAAACCCTAGCACTCACCCTAACCCTAATCCTAACCCTAATCCTCATCCTAACCCTCACCCTAACCTTAAACCTAACCTTCACCCGCACCCTCATCCTCACCCTAACCCTAACCCTAACCCTAACAATAACACTAACCCAAACCCGAACCATCACCCTAACCATAATCCTCACACCCACCCTCACCCTCAGCCTAACCCTAAGCCTAAGACTAACCCTCACCCTAACCCTCATACTCACCCTCACCCTAACCCTAATCCTAAACCTAACCGTATCCCTAAACCTCAACCTAACCCTCCCCTCCCCCTAACCCTAACACTAACCCTCACCCTAACCCTCCCCCTCACCCTAAATCTAACCCTAAATTTCACCCTCACCCTAACACTAACACTAACACTAACCATAAAACCTCACCCTAAGCCTCCCCCTCACCAAAAACCTCACCCTCACCCTCAACCTTACCATAACTCTAACCCTAACCCTAACAATAACACTAACCCTAACCCTAACCCTGACCCTAAACCTAACCATAACCCTCACCCTCTGCCTCACCCTCACCACAAACTTAACCCTAACCATAACACTAACAATAAACCTAACCCTAACCCTAAACCTAAACCTAATCCGCAACCCCACCCTCACCCTCACCCACAGCCTAACCCTAAGCCTAAGCCTAACCCTAATCCTCAGCCTCACCCCCAACCTAACCCAAACCCTAACCCTAAGCCTCACCCTAAGCCTAAGCCTAAACCTAACCCTAACCCTCACCCTAACACTTACCCTCACCCTAACACTAAACCTAACTCTCACACTAACCCTCACAGTAAACCTAACTCTCACCCTAAACCTAAACCTCACCCTAAACCTAACCCTTTCCCTCAGCCTCACCCTAGCCCCCACCCTAACTTTAATTCTAACCCTAACCCTTACGCTAACCCTAACCCTCATCTTCACCCTAAACCTCACACTAATCCTAGCACTAATCCTCAATCTATCCCTCACCCTCACCATAACCCTCACTCTAACCCTTACCCTAACAATCACCCTAATCCTAACCCTCACCCTTAGTGGAACTCTCACCCTCAGCGTAACCCTCACCATTACTCTGACTGTCATGCTCACCCTAACACTCACCCTAACCCGAACCCTCATCCTAACCCGAACCCTAACCCAAACCCTAACCATAACCCAAAACCTATTCCTCACCCCAACCTCACCCTCATCCTAACCTTAAGCCTAAGCCAAACCCTAGCCATAACCCTCACCCTCAGCCTCACTCTCACTGCAAACATAACCCAAAACATAACACTAACAATAACCCTAATTTTAACCCTAAACCTAACCCTAATCCTCACCCCCACCCTCACCCTCAGCCTAACCCTAGGACTAACCCTAACCCTCACTGTATCCCTAAACCTAACCCTAACCCTAACCCTAAACCTAACCCTAAACCTAACCCTAACCCTAAACCCAACGATCACACTCACCCTCACCCTAAACATAATCCTAAACCTAACTTTATCCCAAACCCTAACCCTCACCCTAAGCCACACCCTAGCCCTCACCCTAACCCTAATCCTAAAACTAAACCTCATCCTAACCCTAAACCTAACCTTCACCCTAACCCTAACCCTCACCCTCATGCTCTGCCTAAGCCTAAGCTTAACCCTAAGCTTAACCCTAACCCTAACCCTCACCCTAACCCTAGCTCTAACCCTAATCCTAAACATAAACCTTATTCTAACCCCAAACCTAACCCACACCCTTACAATCACCGTAAACATAACCCTAAACCTTACACTAACAATAACCCTAACCCTAACCCTAACACTCACCCTAACCATAACCGTAACACTCACGCTAAACCTAACCATTATTGTAACACTACCCCTAAACCTAACACTAACCCTCACCCTACCTCTAACTCTCATCCTCACCCTAAACCTCACACTAACCCTGACACTAATCTTCAATCTAACCCTCAACCTCACCCTAACCCTAACACTAAACCTCACCCTAACCCTAACCCTAACACTAACACTAACTCTAACCCTAAACCTCACTCTCACCCTGACACTAACTCTAACCCTAACCATAAACCAAAACCTCATCCTTACCCTAACCCTAAGCCTCACTCTCACCCTCACCTTAACAGTAACCCTAACACTAACCCTAACAATAACTCTAACCCTAACCCTAACCCTCACCCTATCCATAACCCTCACCCTAACCCAAAGCCTCACCTTAACACTTACCCTCACCCTAACACTAACCCTAACCTTAAAACTAACGCTCCCCCAACCCTATATCTAACCCTAAACCTCACCATCACCCTAACCCTAACCCTAACCCTAACCCTAAACTCCACCGTAACCCTAACCCTAACCCTCACCCACAACCTCACCCTCACCATTACTCTAACCCTAACCCTAAAATTAAACTAACCCTAAAAATAACCATCAACCTAACCCTAATCCTCACCCCCACCCTCACACTCAGCCTAAGCCTAAGCCTAAGGCTAACCCTAACCCTAACCCTAACACTCACCCTCACCCTAACCCTAATCCTAACCCTAATCCTAACCCTAACCCTAAACCTCAAACTAACAGTCACGCTAACCTTAACCCTAACACTAACCCTAACCCTAACCATCGAACTAACCCTCCCCCTAACCCTAAACCTAACCCTAAACCTCACCCTCACCCTAACCTAAACCTAAACCTAACCCTATCCAAAACCTCAAGCTAACCTTCACCCTCACCCTAACCCTAACGCTAATCCTAACCCTAAACCTCACCCCAACCCTCCCTCTAACCCTAACTCTAACCCTAAACCTCACCCTCACCCTCACCCTAATCCTCAAACTAACCATAAACCTCACCCTAACCCTAACCCTAAACCTCACCCTCACCCTCACCCTAACCCTAAACCTAAAGCTTAAACCTCACCCTAAACCTCACCCTAACCCTAACCCTCACCCTCACCCTCAAATTCACAGTAACTCTAACCCTAACCCTAACAATAACACTAACTCTAACCCTAACCCTAACCCTAACCTAACATAACCCTCACCCTCAGCCTCAACCTCACCGTAACTCTAACCCTAACCATAACACTAACAATAACCCTATCCCTAATCCTCACCCCACCCTCACCCTCAGCCTAACCCTAAACCTAAACCTAACCTTAAACCTAACCCTAATCCTCAGCCTCACCCTCACCCTAACCAAACCCTAACGCTGACCCTCACCCTAACCCTAACCCTCACACTCACTCTCACCCTAACACTAATCCTAAACCTAACCCTACCCCTAACCCTAACCCTCACACTAAGCCTCACCCTAGCCCTCAACATAACCCTAATCCTAACTCTAAACCTCATCCTAACACTCACCCTAACCCTAACCCTAACCCTCACCCTCATGATAGGCCTAAGCATAAGCCTAAGCCTAAGCCTAACCCTAACACTAACCCTAACACTAACATTAATTCTAACCCTAAACCTCACTCTCACCCTAACCCTAACTATAACCCAAACCTTAAACATAAACCTCATCCTAATCGTAACCCTTACACTCACCCTAACACTTACCCTAATCCTAATCCTAACCCTAAGCCTAACCCTCACCCTCACCCTAAACCTCACCCTAACCCTAACTCTAACACTAACCCTATCAATAACCCTAATCCTCAGCCTCACCCTAACAATAACTATAACCCTAAACCTCACACTAACCCTAACCCTAAACCTAAACCTCAACCTAAACCTCACCCTAACCCTAACCCTAACCCTCACCCTCAACCTGAAAGTAACTTTAACCCTAAACCTAACTCTAACCCTAACCCTAACCATAACCCTCAACCTCAGCCTCATCCTCACTGCAAACATAACCCTAAACATAACACTAACAATAACCCTAACCCTAACCCTAACCCTAATCCTCACCCCCACTCTCAACCTCAGCCTAACCCTAAGCCAAAACCTAACCCTAACATTAACCCTAACCCTCAGCATAATACTAACTTTAACCCTAATGCTAAACCTAACCCTAACCCTAACCCTAAACCTAACCCTAATCCTCAGCCTCACCCTCAGCCTCACCCTAACCCAAACCCTAACCCGAACCCTCACCCTAACCCTAAGCCTAATCCTAACCCTAACCTAAACCTCACAGTCACCCTCACCCTAACCCTAATCCTAAATGTAACCCTATCCCTACCCCTAACCCTCAACCTAAGCCTCACCCTAGCCCTCACCCTAACCCTAACCCTAACCCTAAATCTCATCCTAAACTTCACCCTAACCCAAACCCTAACCCTCACCCTAACCATAACCATAACCCGCAAGCTCATGTTCTGCCTAAGCCTAAGCCTAAGCCTAAGCCTAGCCCTAACCCTAACCCTCACCCTAACCCTAACCCTAACACTAACCCTAACCCTAAACCTAATCCTCAATCTAACCCTCACCCTAACAATAACCCTAACCCTAAATCTAAACATAAACCTCACCCTCAGTCTAAACGTCACCTTTACCCTTACCATCATCCTCACCCTAACACTAAACCTCATCCTAACCTTAACCCTAACCGTAAACCTAACCATCACCCTAACCCTAACCCTCACCCTCAACCTCATGCTCAGCCTAACCCGAAGCCTAAGCCTAAACCTTACTCTAAACCTAACCCTAATCCTCAGCCTCACCCTCACCCTAACCAAACCCTAACCCTGACCCTCATCCTAACCCTAAGTCTAACACTAAACCTCACCCTGACCCTAACCCTAAACTTAGCCCTATGCCTCAACCTCAACCGAACCCTAAACCTAACCCTGACCCTCACCCTATCCCTCACACTAACCCTAAACCTCATTCTAACCATAACCCTCACCCTGAACCTAACCCTCACCCTAACACTTACCCTCAGGCTAACACTAACCCTAACCCTAACACTAACCATCACACTAACCCTAACCATCACCCTAACCCTAAACCTCACTCTAACATTAACCCTAACCCTCACCCTCACCCTAGCCCTCACCCTAACCCTAACCCTCATCCTCACTCTAAACCTAACACTAATCCTCAATCTAACCCTCACCCTCACCCTCACCCTAAACCTAACACTCACCCTAACCCTAACCCTCACCCTTAACGTAACCCTCACCCTCAACTTAATCCTCAACTTTACCCTTACCGTCACCCCCACCTTAACCCTGACCCTAACCCTAACCATCACCGTAACACAAACTCCACCCTTAAACCTCAACCTCACCCTAACCCTAACTCTAACCCTAACCCTAACACTAAACCTCAACCTAACCCTAAACCTAACCCTGACCCTCAACCTCACGCTCAGCCTAACCCTAACCCTAAGCCTACCTAAACCTAACCATAACCCTAACCCTCACACTCATCGTAATCCTTACCCGAATCCTAATCCTAACCCAAACCCAACCCTAACCCTCACCCTAACATTAAGCCTAACCCTAACCCTAACCCTAATCCTCAAACTCACCCTCACTCTTACCCTTATCCTAAACCTACCCCTACCCCTAACCCTAACCCTCATCCTAACCCTCAGCCTAGCCCTCACCCTAATCCTAATTCTAATCCTAAACCTCATCCTAACACTCACCTTAACAATAACCCTAACCCTCACCCAAACCCGAACCCTAACCCTCACCCTCATGCTTGGCCTAAGCCTAAGCCTCAGCCTAAGCCTAAACCCAACCCTAACCCTCATCCAAAACTAAGCCGAACACTAACTCTAACCCTAAATCTCACCCACACCCTAACCCTAATCCTAACCCTAAACCTAAACCTCATCCTAACCCTTACTTTAAACCTCAACCTCACCCTACACCTCACCCTAACCCTAATCCTAATCCTCATCCTAACACTCACCCTAACACTAACCCTAACCCTAAACCTCACCCTCACCCTAATACTAACCCTAACCCTCAACCTAACCCTAACCCTCACCTTCAAGGTAATCCTTACATTAACCCTCACCCTAAACCTAAACTTAATCTGAAACCTATCTCTCACCCAAACCCTAAATCTAAACCTAACCCTAACAATAATCCTAAATCTAAATCTCACCCACACCCTTCTCCTAACCCTAACCCTCACCGTAACCCTAACCCTCACCCCACGGTCAACCTCACCCTCACCTTAACTCTCACGTTAACCCTTACCATCACCCCAAACCTAACAATTACTCTAACGATAACTCTACCCCTAAACCTCACCTCACCCTAACCCTAACTCTAACCCTAACCCTAACCCTGAAGCTAACACTAAACTTAACATTAACACGAACCCTAACCCTAACCCTCAACCTAACCATAACCCTCACCCTAACCCCAACCCTCACACTAACACTTACCCTCAACCTAACCCTATCCTTAACCCTAACACGAACCCTAAACCTAAACCACGAACTAACCCTCCCCCTAACCCAAATCTAACGCTAAACCTCACCCTCACCCTAACCCTCATCCTACTTCTAACCCTATACCTCCCCCTAATTGTAATCTTAACCATCACCCTCAACCTCACCCTCACCCTCACCTTAACTCTAACCCTAACCCTACCAATAACACTATTTCTAACCCTAAACCTAACCCTAACCCTAACCATAACTCTAATCCTCACACTCACCCTCACCCTAACCCTAACACTAACCCTAACCCTCACCCAAACCCTAAGCCTCACCTTCACCATAACCTTAACCCTCATCCTAACCCTCACCCTAACCCTAAACCGAACCCTAAACCTCACACTAACACTAACCCTCATCCTCACCCTCACCCTAGCCCTCACCCTAACCCTAATCCTAACCCTAATTTTCCTCCTAAGCCTCAGCCTAATCCTAAACCGAACCCTCACCCTAACCCTAACCCTAAACATCAACCTAACCCTAACCCTGAAGCTCACCGTAACCCTAACCATAACACTCAACCTAACCCTAACCCTCATTCTAACACTTACCCTCACCCTAACACTAACCCTCACCCTAACAATAACCCTCACATTAACCTTAACCCTCAACCTCACCCTAGCCCTCACCCTAAACCTAATGCTCAATCTAACCCTCAACCACACCCATCCCCTAACCCTATCCCTCACCCTAACCCTAACCCTCACCCTTACCGTAACCCTCGACCTCAGCCTAACCCTCAGGTTTACCCTTACCGTCACCCCCAACCTAACCCTCAACCTAACACTAACCCTCAACCTAACCCTCACCCTAACCTTAACTCTACCCTAAACCTTACTCTCACCATAGCCCTAACTCTAACCCTAACCCTAACACTAAACCTCACCCTAACCCCAACCCTAACCCTCACCCTAAAGCTAACCCTCATTCTCAACCTCACCCTCAGCCTAAACTTGAGGCTAACACTAATCCTAACCCTAACACTCACAATCACTCTAACACTAACCCTAATCCTAATCCTAAACCTAACCATAAACCTCACCCTCAGGCTAACCCTCAACCTAAACCTAACCCTAACACTAACCCTAAACGTAACCCTCAACCTCAGCCTCAACTTAACCCTAAATCTAACACTAAACCTCACCCACATCCTAACCCTAACTCTAAACCTAACCCTAACCCTAACCCTCCCCAAACTCTCAACCTAACCCTAGCACTAATACTAATCCTAACCGTAAACCTCAACCTAACACTCACCCTAACGCTAACTCTAACCCTAAACTTCAGCCTAAACCTAACTCTAACCCTAAACGAAACCTTAAACCTCAACCTGACCCTAACCCAAACCCTAAACATCACCCTAACCCTAACCCTCACCCTCACACTCATAGTAACTGTAACCCTAACCCAAACCCAAACCCTAACCCTCACACTAACCATAACCCTCACCCTAACGCTAAACCTCACCCTAACACTTACCCTCAACCTAACACTTACCCTCACCCTAAAACTAACCTTAACCCTAACACGAACACTAATCCAACCCACGAAATAACCCTCTCCCTAACCCAAATCTAACCCTAAAAGTCACCCTCACCCTAACCCTAATCCTACCCCTAACCCTAAACATCACGCTAACCCTAACCCTAACCCTCACCCTCACCCTCACCTTAACTCTAACCCAAACCCTAACAATAACACTAATTCTAAACCTAACCTAAACCTAACCCTAACCCTAATCCTAACTCTCACCCAAACCCTAACCCTCACCCGCAGCATAACCTTAACCGGCATCCAAACCCTCACCCTAACCATAAACCTAAGCCTAAACCTCACTCTAACACTAACCCTAACCCTAACCCTCACCCTAGCCCTCACCCTAACCCTAATCCAAACCCTAATTCTCCTCATAACCCTCAGCCTATACGTAAACCTAACCCTCACCCTAACCCTAACCCTAAACATCAACCTAACCCTAACACTCACGCTCACCGTAACCCTAATCATAACCCTCACCCTAAACCTAACCCTCACACTAACACTTACACTCACCCTAACACTAACACTAACACTAACACTAACCCTCACACTAACCCTAACCATCACCCTAACCCTAAAACTCAGCCTAACTTTAACCCTAAACCTCATCCTCACCCTAGCCCTCACCCTAATCTTAATCCTCAATCAAACCCTCACCCACAACCTTCGCCTAATCCTAACACTCACCCTAACCCTAACCCTCACCCTTACTGTAACCCTCACCATCATCCTAACCCTCAGGTTAACCCTTACCATCACCCCCAACATAACCCTCACACTAACTCTAGCTCTGAACCTAACCCTCACCCTAACCCTAACTCTATCCCTAAACCTTACCCTCAACCTAACCCTAACTCTAACCCAAACCCTAAAACTAAACCTCAACCTAACCCTAACACTTACCCTCACTCTAAACCTAACCCGCACCCTCACCCTAGACCTCACCCTAACCCTAACCCTAAACACACGACTCACCCTAAACATAACCCTCACTGTAACCCTAACACTCACACTAACAAAACCCTAACCCTCACCCTCACCCTCACCCTCACCCTCACCCTAACCCTAAACCTCACCATCACCCTAAACCAAACCCTAATCCTAACCCTCATACTAACCCTAAGCCTAACCCTAACCCTAACCCTAACCCTCACACTCACCCTCAACCTAAACCTAACCCTAATCCTAAACCTAACCCTCACCCTTACCCTCACCTTCACCCTCAATGTAACTCTAACCTTAACCCTAACAATAACACTAATCCTAACCCTAAACCTAACCTTAACCCTAATCCCATCCCTAACTCTCACCCTCAGCCTCCCCCTCACTGCAAATATCAACATAATCATAACAATAACAATAATCCTAAACCTAACCCTAATCCTAAACCTCACCCTCACCCTAACACTAATCCTAACCCTAAACCTCACCCTAACCCTAACCCTAACCCTCACCGTAAACCTAACCCTCATCCTAACAGTCACCCTAACCCTCACACAAACGCTAAACCTCACCCTAACACTAACCTTAACACTCACCCTCACCCTAGCTCTCACCCTAACCATAATCCTAACCCTAATCCTCATCCTAACTCTTATTCTAACCCTAACCCTAATCCTCACCCTAACCCTAATCCAAACCCTAACCCTCACCCTCAACATAACCCTAACCCTAACCCTCACCCTAACCCTAAACTTAACCAGAACCCTAACTCTCACCCAAATGCTAACCCTAACCCGAACCCTAACCCTAAACCTCACCCTCATCCTCACCCTCACCAAAACACTAATCCTAAACCTAAACCTTTCCCTAACCTTAACCCTCACCCTAACCCTCACTCTAACCCTACCCCTAACCCTAACCCAAACACTAACCATCACACTAACCCTCACTTTAACACTAACTCTAACCCTAAACTTCAGGCTCACCCTAACCCTCACTCTCACCTTCATGCTCAGCCTTTCCCTAAGCCTAACACTAACCCTAACCCTAACCCTCAAACTCATCCTCACCCTAACCCTAATCCTAATCCTAACCCTAAACCTAACCTTCACCCTAACCCTAACCCTCACCCTAACCGTAACCCTAACACTAACCCTAAACCTAAACCTCACGCTATCCCTCACCCTAACACTAACTCTAACCCTAAAACTCACCCTCACCCTCACCCTAACCCTAACCTTAAACATAACCCTCACTCTAGCCCTCACCCTAAGCCTAACCGTAACCTGAACCCTAACCATCACCCTAAACCTACCCCTAACCCTAAACCTAAACCTCACCCTAACCCTAACACTTACCCTCACACTCACCCTAGCCCTCACCTTAACCCTCATTTTATCCCTAACCCTCATACTAACCCTCACCCTCTCCCTAACCTAAACCTCACCATAACCCTAAACCTAATTCTATCCCTCAACCTAACCCTAAACATGACCCTCACCGTAACTCTAACCCTAACACTCACCCTAACCCTAAACCTAACCCGAAAACTAAACCTCACCGTAACCCTCACCCTAACCCTCACCATAACCCTAGACATCATCCAAACCATAATCCAAACCCTAACCCTCATCCTAACCCTAAGCCTCATCCTAACCCTCACCCTAACCCTAAACCTAACCCTCACCTAACCCTAAACCTCACACTCAACCTCACCCTTAGCCTAACCCTAAACCTAACCCTAAACCTAACCGTAAACCTAACCCTAACCCACACATTCACCCTCACCCTCACCCTAATCCTAACCCTAACCCTAATCCTAACCCTCACCCTCAACCTAGCCTTCACCCTAACCCTAATCCAAGCCCTAACCCAAACTCTAACCTTAACCCTAACCCTAAACCTCACCCTAAACCTCCCCTCCCCCTCCCCCTCACTGTAACTCTAATACTAACCCTAACAATAACACTAAAACTTATCCTAACCCTATCCCTATCCCTCACCGTAACCCTAACCCTTACCCAAACTCTCACCCTAACCCTAACCCTCAACCTAAACCTCACCCTAACCCTAACTCTAACCCTAAAGCTCAACCTCACCCTAACCCTACTTCTAACCCTAACCCTAACACTAAAACTCACCCTAACCAAAACGCTAACCCTCACTCTAACCCTACCGCTCACCCTCACCATAACCCTAACCCTAACACTCACCCTAACTCTAAAATTAACCCTAACCATAAACCTCACCCTCATGCTAAACCTAACCCTCAGGCTCACCCTAGACCTCACCCTAGCCCTAATTACAAACCTAAACCTAAACCTCACCTTAACCCTCACCCCAACCCTAAAACCCTAACAATCACCCTAACCCTAACACTCAACCTCACGTTAACCCTAACCCTAACCCTAAACCTCACCCTCCCCTAACCCTAACCCTAACCCTCACCCCCATCCTAACCCTCACCCTAACCCTAACTGTAACCCTAACACTAACCCTAAACCTAACCCTCAAACTCAGCCTCACGCTAACCCTAACTCTAACCCTAAACCTCAACCTCACCCTGTCCCTAAAGCTAAAACTCACCCTAAACCTCACCGTCACCCTAGTCCTTACCTTAACCCTAATCCTAATCCTAACCCTCATCCTAAACCGCCCCTTAACCAGAACCTTAAACCTCAACCTAACCTTAACCCTCACCCTCAATCTCACCCTCACCCTACCCTAAGCCTAACCCTAAAAAACACACTCACCCTTACCTTAACAATAATCCTATCCCTAACCCTAACCCTAACCCAAACCCTCTCCTTAACACTCACTCTAAACCTAACCCAAACACTAACACTAACCCTAACCCTCAACCTAACCCTTACCCTAAACCTAACTCTAACCCTAAACCTCACCCTCACCCTAACACTAACTCTAACTCTAAACCTCAACCTAACCCTAACCCTAACCCTAAACCTAAACCTAAACCTAAACCTAAACCTCACCCTAACCCTAACCATAAACATAACCCTCACCCTAGCCCTCACATTAACACTATTCCTAACCCTAACCCTCATCCTAACCCTCCCCATAACCCTATCCCTAACCCTCACCCTAACCCTAAACCTCACACTCACCCTCATTCTCTGGCTAACCCTAAGCATAAACCTAAGCCTAACCATAAACTTAACCCTAAACCTCAGACTCACCCGCACCCTCACCCTCACCGAAATTCTAACCCTAATCCTAACCCTAACCCTAAACCTCACCCTAACCCTAACCCTCACCATCACCCGAACTCTAACACTAACACTAACCCTAACCCTCACCCTAACCCTCCCCCTAACCCTATATATAAGCCTCAACCTCACCCTCATTCTAAAACTAACCCTATTCCTAAACCCCACCTTAACCCTAAGCCTAACCCTCACCCCCACCCTCACCATCACAGTAACTCAAACCCAAAATCTAACAATAACACTAAACCTAACCCTAACCATCACCCTAACCCTAATCCTCACCACCACTCTCACCCTCAGCCTAACCCTAAGCCTAAGCCTAACCCTCACCCTAACCCTCATACTCACCCTCACCCTAACCCTAATCGTAAACCTAACCCTATCCCTAAACCTCAAACTAACCCTCACCCTCACCCTAACCCTAACACTAACCCTAAGCTTAAACCTCACCCAAACCCTCCCAAACAACCTAACTATAACCCTAAAACTCACCCTCACCCTCACAGTAACCTTAACCCTAATCCTCACCCCCACCCTCACCCTCATCTTAACCCTCACCCTAGCACTCACCATAAGCCTAAATCTAAACCTCAACCTCACCCTAACCCTAACCTCAACCTCACCCTAACCCTAACCCTAACCCGAACCCTAATGCTCAATCGAACCTTCACTCTAACACTAACCTTAACCCTAAACCTAAACCTAAATCTCACCCTAACCGTAATCCTAAACCTCACCATCACCCTAGCCCTCACCCTAACCCTAATCCAAACCCTAACCATAAGCCTAACACTTACCCTAACACTAACATTAACCCTAACCCTCAACCTAACCCTAAACCTCACCCTCACTGTAACCCTTACCCTAACCGTCACCCTAACCCTAAACTTAACCCGAAACCCCAACTCTCACCCTAACCTTAACCCTAACACTCACCATAACACTAACCCTCACCCTAACCCTCACCACCCAAACACTAAGCCTAAACCTAACCCTAACTCTAACCCTCACACTCACCCTAACCCTAAACATAATCCTAATCCGAACACTAACCCTGAACCTCACCCTCACCCTAACCTTCACCTTAAGCCTATCCCTAATATTAATCATAACCCTAAACCTAACCCTAAAACTCATCCTCAACCTAAACCTCACACTAACCCTAAAACTAATCCTCAATCTAACCATCACCCTCACCCTCACCCTAGCCCTCACCCTAACCCTAACCCTCATATTCACCCTAAACCTCACACTAACCCTAATACTAATCCTCAATCTAACCCTCACCCTCATGCTAACCGTAAACCTAATCCTCACCCTAAACCTAACCCTCACCCTTACCATAACCCTCACCTTCAGCCTAAACCTCACCTTTACCCTAACCGTCACCCCCACCCTAACCCTCAACCTAACCCTAACCCTCACCCTGACCCTAACCATACCCCTAAACCTCACCCTCAACCTAACCTTAACTCTAACCATGACCCTAACACTAAACCTCACCCTATCCCTAACCCTAATCCTCACCCCCACACTCACCCTCAGCCTAACCCTAAGCCTAAGCCTAAGCCTCACCCTAACCCTCATACTCAAATTCATCCTAACCCTAATCCTAACCCTAACCCTATCCCTAAACTTCAACCTAACCCTCACCCTAACCCTAACACTAACCCTAACCCTAAACCTCACCCTAACCCTCACCCTAACACTAACTCTAACACTAAACCTCCCCCTCCCCCTAACCCTAACCCTAACGCTAAACCTCACCCTAAATCTTACCCTCATCCTCAATCTCAACCTCACTGTAACTCTAACCCTAACCCTAACAATAACACTAACACTAACCTTAATCCTAACCCTAACCATTACCCTCAGCCTCACCCTCACCCTCACTGCAAACTCAAACCTAACCACAACACTAACAATAACCCTAAACCTAACCATAACGCTAATCCTCACAACCACCCTCACCCTCAGCCTAACCATAACCCTAACCCTAACCCTCAAGGTAACCCTAACCCTAACACTAACATTAAACCTAAACCCAACCCTAAACCTAACCCTAAACCTAACCCTAATCCTCAGCCTCACCCTCACGGTAACACAAACCCTAACACAAATCCTCACCCTAATCCTAAGCCTCACCCTAAACCTCACACTCACCCTGACCTTAACCCAAATCCTAAACCTAAACCTATCCCTAAACCTCACCCTAACCCTCACTATAGTCCTCACCCTAAACCTAATCCTAACCCTAAACCTCATCCTAAACCTCTCCATAACCCTAACCCTAACCCTCACCCTAACCCTAACCCTAACCTTCACCCTCATGCTCTGCATAAGCCTAAGCCTAAGCCTAAGCCTAACCCTAACTCTATCCCTAACCCTAACACTATCCCTAACTCTAACCCTAAACCTCACACTCACCCTAACCCTAATTCTAACCCTAACCCTAAACCTAAACCTCATTCTAATCCTAAACCTAACCCTAACCCTCACCCTCAGCGTAACAGTAACCCTAACCCTAACCCTAACAATAACCCTAACCCTAACCCTAACCCTCACCCTAACCATAACACTCACCCTAACTCTCACCTTCACCCTAACATTTAACCTCACCCTAACATAAACCCTAACGCTAACACTAATGCTCACACTAACTCTAACCATCACCCTAACCCAAAAACTCACCCTAAAATTAACCCTATACCTCACTCTCACCCTAGCCCTCACCTTAACCCTAATCATCATCCTCAGACTAAACCTCACATTAACCCTAAAACTAATCCTCAATCTAACCCTCACCCTAACCCTGACACTAACAATAACCCTAACCCTAACCCTAAACCTCACCCTAACCAGAACCCTCACCATAACATTAACCGTCACCCTAACACTTAACCTCATCCTAACACTAACCCTAAACCTAACACTAACCCTCACACTAACCCTAGCCCTCACCCTAATCCTAAACCTCAACTTAACCCTTACCCGAGCTCTAAACCTCACCAACACCCTAGCCCTCACCATAACCCTTATTCTAACCCTCATCCGCACCCTAAGCCTAAACCTCACCCTCACCCTAAACCTAACGCTAACCCTAAACCTAACCCTAACCCTCACCCTTATCTTAACCCTCACCCTCAGCCTAAACCTCACCTTTACCCTTACCATCATCCTCACCCTAACCCTAAACCTAATCTTAACCTTCATCCTAAACATAAAGCTAACCATCACCCTAACCCTAACCCTCACCCTCAACCTCATGCTCAGCCTAAAGCTAAGCCAAACCCTAACCCTTACTCTAACCCTCACCCTCACCCTAGCCCTCACCCTAACCCTAATCCTAACCATATCCCTCATCCTAACCCTCACCCTAACCCTAACCCTAACTATCACCCTAAACCTAATCCTCACCCCCACCCTCAGCCTCACCCTAACCCCACGCCTCAGCCTAACCCTAACCCTAACCCCCACATACCCTCACCTAACCCTAATCCTAACCCTAACCCTCCCCCTAACCCTAAATTTAATCCTAAAACTCACCCTCACCCTAACCCAAATCCTAACCCTAACTCTCACCCTAACACTAACCCTCACCCTCCCTGTGATCCTAACACATATCCTAACCCTCACCCTAACCTTAACCCTAAACCTCACCCAAACACTAATCCTAACCCTCACACTCAGCCTAGCCCTCACCCAAACCCTAATCTTAACCCTAATCCTCATCCTAAACCTCACCCTAAACCTAACCCTAACCCTCACCCTAATCCTAAGCCTAACCCTAAACCTCAACCTAACAATAACCCTCACCCTCATTGTAACCCTAACCCAAAACCTCACCCTAACCCTAAACTTAACCCGAACCCTAACTCTCACCCTAACCCTACCCCTAACTCTCACCCTAACCATAATCCTCACCCTTACCCTAAGCCTAAACCTAACCCTAAACCTAACCCTAACACTAAGCCTCCCACTCACCCTAACACCCTAATCCTAATCCTAACACTAAGCCTAACCCTCACCCACACACTAAACCTCAATGTAACCCTAACTCTAACACTAACCATAACCCTAACCCTCACCCTCAGCCTCACCCTAACCCTAACTCTAACCCTAAAGCTCACCCTCACCCTAACCCTAACCCTAAACCTAACCCTAAACCTCATCCTAAGCCTAACCCTAAAGCTTACCCTCACTCTAGACCTCATCCTAACCCTAATCCTAACCCTAAACCTCATCATAAGCCTCACCCTAACACTAACCCTAACCCTCACCCTCAACCTCACCCTAACGCTAACCCTAGCCCTAACCCTCAACCTAACCCGATTCCTCACCCTCACAGTCACCCTTACCTTCACCCTCACAATAACCCTAAACTTAACCGAACCCTAACTCTCACCCTAACCCTAACTCTAACCCTCACCCTAACCCTAAACCTCAACCTCACCTTCACTCTCAGCCTAACCCGAAGCCTATGCCGAAGCCTAACCCTAACCTTCGCACTCACCCTAACCCTTACCCTAATCCTAATCTTCACCCTAAGCCTAACGCTCAACCTCACCCTCACCCTCACCCAAACCCTCAACCTAACCCTAACTCTAACACTAACCCTACACCTAACCCTACACCTAACCCTCAACCTCAGCCTCAATCTTACCCTAACTCTAACCCTAATCCTCACCCTCAACCTAACCCTAACTCTAACCCTAAACCTAACAGTGAACCTCACCCTAATCCTAACCCTAACCCTCACCCTCACTTTAACCGTAACCCTAACCCTAACCCTTACAATAACCCTACCCCTACCCTCACCCTAACCATAACCGTCACCATAACATTAACCCTCACCTTAACACTTACCCTCACTTTAACCCGAACCCTAACCCTAACGCTCATCCTCACCCTAACCTTCACACTAACCCTAACCCTAACCCTAATTCTCAATCTAACCCTCACCCTAACCCTAACCCTAACCCTCAACCTAACCCTAACCCTCACTCTCACCATAACCCTTAACCTAAGGCTCACCATAATCCTAGACTTAACCCGAACCCTAACTGTAACCCTAACCCTACCCCTAACTCTCACCCTAACCCTAACCCTCATCCTCAACCTTAACCTAAGCCTAACCCTAACCCTAAACTTAACCCTAACCATAACCCTCACACTTACCCTAACACACTAATCCTAATCCTAACCTTAAGCCTAACCCTCAACCTCACCCTAACCCTCACTGTAACCCTAACTCTAACACTCACCCTAACCCAAACCGTCAACCTCAGCCTCACCCTAAGCCTAATTCTAACCCTAAACCTCACCCTCACCCTAACCCTAACCCTAAACCTAACCCTAAACCTCACCCTAACCCTAGCCCTAACCTTCAACCTAACCCTATCCCAAACCCTCACAGTAACCCTTAACCTAACCCTCACCCTAAACCTAAACTTAACACGAACCCTAACTCTCACCCTAACCCTAACCCTCACCATAACACTAACCTTCACCCTAACCCTCACCCTCAGCCTAACCCTAAGCCTAACCCTATCCTTAACCCTAACTCTCATCCTATCCCTCACCCTAACGCTAACCCTCATCCTAAAACTAAACCTCACCCATTCCCTCATCCTCACCCTCACCGTAACGCTAACTCTAACCCTAACTATAACACTATACCTAACCCTAAACCTCAACCTAAACCTTACCCTCACCCTAAACCTAACCCTAACCCTAACCCTAACCCTCAGCATAACCCTCCCACTAACCGAAACTCTAATCCTATACCTCACACTCACCCTAACCCTAATCCTAACACTAACCCTAAACCTCCCCCTAAACCTAACCCTAACCCTCACCCTTACCCTCACCCTCACCCTAATCCTTACCCGAATCCTAATCCTAACACTAAGCCTAACACTAACCCTCACCATAACCCTCACTGTAACCCTAACTCTAACACTAACCCTAACCCTAAACCTCACCCTCAGCCTCACCCTAACCCTAACTCTAACCCTAAACCTCACACTCACCATAACCCTACCCCAAAACCTAACCCTAAACCTCACCCTAACCCAAACCCTAAACCTCACCCTCACCCTAGCCCTCACCCTAACCCTAATCCTAAAACTAAACCTCATCCTAAACCAAACCCTAACACTAACCCTAACCCTCACCCTCACTCTCACCTTCCCCCTAACCCTAACCCTAATCATCAACCTAACCCTAACCATCACCCTCACTGTAACCGTTACCCTAACACTCACCCTAACCCTAAACTTAACCTGAAACCTAACTCTCACCCTAACCCTAACCCTAATCTTCACCCTAACCTTAACCCTCAACCTAACCCTCACCCTCAGCCTAACCCTAAGCCTAACACTATCCCTAACCCTAACTCTCATCCTATCACTCACCCTAACCCTAACCCTCATCCTATCCCTAACCCTAACCATTACCCTCACTCTCACCCTCACCGTAACTCTAACTCTAACCCTAACAATAACACCTAACCTAACCCTAAACCTAAACCTCAACCTAAACCTCACCCTCACCCTAACCCTAAAACTAACCATAACCCTAACCCTCACCATAACCCTCCCCCTAAACTTAACTCTAAACCTATACCTCACACTCACCCTAATGCTAATCCTAACCCTAACCCTAAACCTCACCCTAAACTTAACCCTACCCCTCACCCTCACCCTCAGCCTCAACCTCACTGCAAATGTAACCACAACCATAACACTAACAATAATCCTAAACCTAACCCTAATCCTAACCCTCACCCTTACCCTAACCCTCATCCTATCACTAACCCTCACCCTAAACTTAACCCTCAAACTCACCATAATCCTAACCCTAACCCTAATCCTCACCCTCAACCTCACGCTCAGCCTAAACCTAAGCCTAAGCCAAACCCTTACTCTAACTCTCACTCTCACCCTAGCCCTCACCCTAACCCTAATCCTAACCCTATCCCTCATCCTAAACCTAACCCTAACCCTAACCATCACCCTAACCCTAATCCTCACCCCCACCCTCACCCTCAGCCTAAACATAACCCTAAGCCTAACCCTAACCCTAACCTTCACTTACCCTCACCCTTACTCTAACCCTAACCCTAAACCTCAACCTAACCCTCACCATAACTTTATCCATAATGCTAACCCTAACCCTCGACCTAACCTTCCCCCTAACAATAAATCTAACCCTAAAACTCACCCTCAGCCTAAACATCACCTTTACCCTAACCCTCACCCTCACTGTAACCCTAATCCTCATCATAACCCTCACCCTAACCCTAAACCTAAACCTCACCCAAACACTAACCCTAACCCTCACCCTCACCCTAGCCCTCACCGTAAACTTAATCCTAACCCTAATCCTCAACCTAACCCTCACCCTAAGCCTAACACTAATCCTCACCCTAATCCTAAGCCTAACCATAACCCTCAACCTAACCCTAACCCTCATGCTCACAGTACCTCTAACCCTAACCCTCATCCTAAACTTAAACTTAAACCGAACCCTAGCTCTCACCCTAAACATACCCCTAACTCTCACCCTAAACCTAACCCTTACCCTCACCCTCACCCTCAGCCTAACCCTAAGCCTAAACCTAACCCTAACCCTAACCCTCACACTCACACTAACCCTTATCCTAATCCTATTGCTAACACTAAACCTAATCCTCACACTCACCCTAACCCTTATTGTAACCCTAACTCTAACACTAACCGTAACCCTAACACTCACCCTCATCCTAACCCTAACCCTAAACCTAATGCTAAACCTCACCCTAAACCTAACCCTAAACCTCACCCTCACCCTAGCCCTCAAACTAACCCTAATCCTAACCCTAACCCTCATCCTAACCCTTACCCTATCACTAACCCTAACCTTCACCCTCACCCTAACCCTAACCCTAGCCCTAACCCTCAACCTAACAATAACCCTCACCCTCACTGTAACTGTTAACCTAACCCTCACCCTAACCCTCAACTTCAGCCTAAACCTAACATTAATCCTAACCCTAACCTTAACCCTAAACCTCATCTTAAACACTAAACCTCACACTAACCCTCACACTAATCCTCAACCTAACCCTCACCCTAACCTTAACCCTAACACTAACCCTAATATTAACGCACGACCTAACACTAAAACTAACCCTAAATCTAACCCTAAACCTCCCCGTCACCCTAACCCTAATCCTAACCCTCACCCTAAACCTCACGATAAACCTAACCCTCACCCTCACCCTCACTCTCACCCTCTCCATATCTCTAACCCTAACCCTAACAATAACACTAATCCTAACCATAAACCTAACCCTAACCCTAACACTAATCCTAATCCTAATTCTAACACTATCCCTAAGCCTCACCCCCACCCTAACCCTCCCCTTAAGCCTAACCCTAACATTAATCCTAAACCTAACCCTAACCCTAAAACTCATCCTCACCCTAAACCTCACACTAACCTTCAAGGTAACTCTAACTCTAACACTGACCTTAACACTAACCCTCACCATCAGCCTCACCCTAACCTTAACTCTAACCATAAACCTCACCCTCACCCTATCCCTAACGCTAAACCTAACCGTAAACCACACCCTAACCCTAACCCTAAACCTCACCCTCACCCTAACCCTAACCCTAATCCTAACCCTAACCCTCATCCTAAGCCTCACCCTGAACCTAACCCTAAGACTCACCCTCACGCTAACCCTAACCCTAACGCTCAACCTAACACTATCCCTCAACATCACTGTAACCCTTACCCTAACCTTCACCGTAACCCTAAAATTAACCAAACCCTAAGTCTCACCTTAACCCTATCCCTCAACCTCACCCTTACTCTCAGCCTAACCCTAAGCCTAAGCCTAACACTAACCCTAACCCTCACACTCACCCTAACCCTTACCCTAATCCTAATCCTAACCCTAGCCTAACCCCCACCCTCACCCTCACCCTCAATCAAACCCTCAACCTAACCCTAACTCTAACACTAACCCTGCACCTAACCCTCAACCTCAGCCTCACCCTTACCCTAAATCTAACCCTAAACCTCACCCTCACCCTAACCCTAACTCTAACAATAACATTAACACTGAACCTCACCCTAACCCTTAACCTAACACTCACCCTCATCATAACCGTAACCCTAACCCTAAGCCTAACAATAACCCTAACCCTAACCCTCACCATAAACATAACCCTCACCCTAACATTAACCCTCACCCTAATACATACCCTCACTCTAACCCTAACCCTAACACTAACCCTCACACTAACCCTAAACTTCAAACTAATCCTAAACTTCACCCTAACCCTAACCCTAACTCTAACAATCACACTCACCCTAGCCCTCACCCTAACCCTAATTCTAACCCTCACCCTCACCCTAATCCTCATCCTCAACCTAAACCTCACACTAACCCTAACCGTAACCCTAATCCTCAATCTAACCCTCACCCTAACCCTAACCCTAACCCTAAACCTAACCCTAACCCTCACCCTGATCTTAACCCTCACCCTCAGCCTAAACCTCAACTTAACCCTTACCAACATCCTCAACCTAACCCTCACCCTAACCCTAAACTTCATCCTAACCCTCACCCTAACCATAATCAAAACCATCACCCTAACGCTCACCCTCAACCTCTCACTCAGCCTAACCCTAAGCCTAAGCCAAGCTCTAACCCTAACTCTCAAACTCACCCTAACCCTTACCTGAATCCTAACCCTAAACCCAACCCTCCCCCTCACAGTAACCCTCACCGTAACCCTAAATCTAACACTAAGCCTAACCCTAACCCTCACCCTCAGCCTCACCCTTACCCTAACTCTAACCCTAAACCTAACCCTCACCCTAACCCTAAGCCTAAACCTAACCCTAAACCTCAGCCTAACCCAAACCATAAACCTCACCCTCACCCTAGCCCTCACCCTAACCCTAATCCTAAAACTCACCCTCATCCTAACCCTCACCCTAACCCTCACACTCACACTCACCGTAAGCCTAAACCTAAACCTAATCCTCAACCTAACCCTAACCCTCACCCTCACTGTAACCATTACCTTAACCCCCAACCTAACCCTAAACTTAACCCAAACACTAACTCTCACCCTAAACCTAACTATAACCCTCACCCTAACCTTAACCCTCAACCTCACCCTCACTCTCAGCCTAACCCTAAGCCTAAGCCTAACCTTAACCCTAACCCTAACACTCACCCGAACATTTACACTAATCCTAATCCCAATCCTAAGCTTAACCCTCACCCTCACCCTCACCTTCACCCTAAACCTCACCCTAACCCTAACTCTAACAATAACCCGAAACCTAACTCTCAACCTCAGCCTCAACCTTACCCTAACTCTAACCCTAAACCTCACTCTCACGCTAACCCTAACTCTAACCCTAACCCTAACACTACACCTCACTCTAAACCTAACCCGAACCCTCACCCTAACCATAATCCTCACCCTAACATTAACCCTTACCCTAACACTTAACCTCACCCTAACACTAACCCTAACCCTAACACTAACACTCACAATAACCCTAACCCTCACCCTAATCCTGAACCTCACCCTAACCCTAACTCTAACCCTCACCATCACCCTAGCCCTCACCCTAACCCTAAATCTAACCCTCACCCTCACCCTAACCCTAACCCTCATCCTCAACATAAACCTCACACTAACCCTAACACTAACACTAATCCTAATCAAAAGCTTACCATAACCCTAACCCTAACCCGAAAACTAACCCTAACCCTCACCCTTATCTTATCCCTCACCCTCAGCCTGAACCTCACCTTTACCCTTACCATCATCCTCACCCTATCCCTAAACCTCATCCTAACCCTCAACCTAACCTTAAACCTAACCATCACCATAACCCTAACCCTCACCCTCAACCTCATACTCAGCCTAACCCTAAGCCTAAGCCTAAACCTAACCAATAACCCTCACACTCACCTGAACCCTTACACTAATCCTAATCCCAATCCTAAACCTAACCCTCACCCTCACCTTCACCCTTAACCTCACCCTAACACTTACTCTAACACTAACCCTCAACCTAACTCTCAACCTCAGCCTCAACCTTACCCTAAATCTAACCCTAAACCTCACTCCCATGCTAACCCTAACTCTAACCCTAACCCTAACATTAAACCTCACCCTAAACCTAACCCAAAGCCTCACCCTAACCATAATCATCACCCTAACATTAACCCTTACCCTAACACTTAACCTCACCCTAACACTAACCCTAACCCTAACACTAACCCTCACAATAACCCTAACCATCACCCTAATCCTAAATCTCACCCTAACCCTAACTCTAACCCTCACCATCACCCTAGCCCTCACCCTAACCCTAATTCTAACCTTCACCCTCACCCTAACCCTAACCCTCATCCTCACCATAAACCTCACACTAACCCTAACCCTAACCCTAATCCTCAATCTGAAGCTCACCATAACCCTAACCCTAAACCTAAACCTAACCCTAACCCTCATCCTTATCCCTCACCCTCAGCCTAAACCTCACCATTACCCTTACCATCATCCTCACCCTATCCCTAAACCTCATCCTAACACTCAACCAAACCTTAAACCTAACCATCACCATAACCCTAAACCTCACCCTCAACCTCATGCTCAGCCTAACCCTTAGTCTAAGCCTAACACTTACTCTAAACCTCACCCTCACCCTAGAATCCACACTAACCCTAATCCTAACCCTATCCCTCATCCTAACCCTGACCCTAACACGAACCCTAACCCTCACCCTAACCCTAATCCTCAACCCCACCCTCAACCTCAGCATAACCCTAACCTTAAGCCTAACCCTAACCCTAACCCTCACATACCCTCATCCTAATCCTAACCCTAACCCTAACCCTAACCCTAAACCTCAACATAACCCTCACCCTAACCTTAACCCAAAGACTGACCCTAACCCTAACCCTCTACCTAACCCTCCCCCTAACCCTAAATCTAACCCTAAAACTCACCCTCACCCTAACCGAAATCCTAACACTAAACCTCACCCTAACCCTAATACTCACCTTCATTGTAACACTCACCCTCATCCTAACCCTCACCCTAACCCAAATCCTAAACCTCACCCAAACACTAACCCTAAACCTCACCCTCAACCTAGCCCTCAGCCTAACCCTAATCTTAACCCTAATCCTAACCCTAATCCTCATCCTAATCCTCACCCTACCACTACCACTAACCCTCACCCTAACCCTAAGCCGAACCCTAACCATCACCCTAACGCTAACCCTAACCCTCACCCTAACCCTAACCCTCACGCTCACCATAACCCTAACCCTCACCCTAAACTTAAACGGAACCCTAACTCTCACCCTAACCCTACCCCTAACTATCACCCTAATCCTATCCATCACCCTCACCCTCACCCTCAGCCTAACCATAAGACTAACCCTAACCCTAACCCTCACACTCACCATAACCTGTATCCTAATCCTAATCCTAAAACTAAGCCTAAACCTCACCATCACCCTAACCCTCACTGTAACCCCAACTCTAACACTAACCCTAACCCTAACCCTCACCCTCAGACTCACCCTAATCTTAACTCTAACCTAAACCTGACCCTCACCCTAACCCTAACCCTAACCCTCACCCTAACTGTACCCCTAAACCTCACCCTCACCATAACCTTAAGTCTAACCCTAACCCTAACACTAAACCATACCCTAACCCTCACTCTAACCCTAAACCTCATCCTAACCCTCACCCTAACTGTAAACCTAACCATCACCCTAACCCTAACCCTCAACCTCAACTTCACGCTCAGCCTAATCCTAAGCCTAAGCCTAACCCTTACCCTAACCCTCACCCTCACCCTAGCCCTCACCCAATCCTAATCCTAATCCTAAACCTCATGCTAACCCTCACCCTAACCCTAGCCCTAACTATCACCCTGAACCTAATCCTCACCCCCACCATCACCCTCAGCCTAACCCTAAGCCTAAGCCTAAGCCTAACCCTACCCCTCACACTCACACTCACCCTCACACTAATCCTAACCCTAACCCTAACAGTAACCCTAAACCTCAACGTGACACTCACCCTAACCTTAACCCTAAAACTAACCCTAACCCTCACCCTACACCAAAACCTCCAGCTGACCCTAAATCTAACCCTAAACCTCACCCTCACCCTAACCCTAATCCTAACCCAAACCCTAAACCTCACCCTAACCCTAACCCTCACCCTCACCCTCAGCCATACCCTCACCATAACTCTAACCATAACCCTAAAAATAACAGTAATCCTAACCCTAAACCTAACCCTAACCCTAAACCTAATCCTAACACTCACCCTCACCCTAACCATAATCTTAACCTTAACCCTCAACCTAACCCTAACCTTCACCATCACTATAACCCTAAACCTTACCCTCACCCTCACCCTAACCCTCAACCTCACCCTCACCTTCAGCCTAACATTAAGCCTAACCCTATCCCTAACCTTAACCCTCACACTCACCCGAAACCTAACCCTAATCCTAATCCTAACACTAACCCTAAACCTCACCCGAACCCTAACCCTTACCTTAAGCCTAACCCTAACATTAATCCTAACCCTCACCCTTAACTTAACCCTCAACCTCAGCCTAAACCTCATCTTTACCCTTACTATCATCCTCACCCTAACCCTCAACCTAACCCTAAAGCTCATCCTAACCCTCAACCTAACCATCACCCTAACCCTAACCGTCAACCTCAACCTTATGCTCAGCCTAACCCTAAGCCTAAGCCTAACCCTTACTCTAACCCTCACCCTCACCCTAGCCCCCACCCAACACTAATCCTTACCCTATCCCTCAAGCTGAGCCTCACCCTAACCCTAACCCTCAACCTAACCCTAATCCTCACCCCCACCCTCACTTTCAGCATAACCCTAATCCTAAGCCTAACCCCAACCCTAACAGTCACATACCCTAACACTAACCCAAATCCTAACCCTAACCCTAACCCAAAGCCTAAACATCAACCTAAACCACACCCTAACCTTAACCCTAACACTAATCCTAACCTTAACCCTCGACCTAACCCTCCCCCTAACCTTAAAACTAACCCTACAACTCACCATCACCCTAATCCTAATCCTACCCCTAACCCTCACCCTAACCCTAAACCTCACCCTCACTGTAACACTAACCCTCATCCTAATCCTCACACTAACCCAAACCCTAACCCTAATTCTCACCCAAACACTAACCCTAACCCTGACCCTCACCCTAGACCTCACCCTAATCCTAATCCTAACCCTAATCTTCATCCTAACCATCACCCTAACCGTAACATTCACCCTAATCGTAAGCCTAACCCTAACCCTCAACCTAACCCTAACCCTCATGCTCACCGTAACCCTAACCCTAACACTCACCGTAACCCTAAACTTAACCTGAACCCTAACTCTCACCCTAACTCTACCCCTAACTCTCACCCTAACCCTAACCTTCACGCTCAACATAACCCTAACCCTCACCCTAACTCTAAACTTAACCTGAACCCTAACACTCACCCTAATCCTACCCCTAACTCTCACCCTAACCCTATCCCTCACCCTCACCCTCACTCTCAGCCTAATCATAAGGCTAACCCTAACCCTAACCCTAACCTCACACTCACCCTAACCTCTACCCTAAACCTAAACTTATCACTAAGCCTAAACATCACACTCACCCTCACCCTCACTGTAACCCTAACTCTAACACTAACCCTAACCCTAACCCTCACCCTCAGCCTCACACTAACCTTAACTCTAACCCAAAACTTGACCCTCACCCTAACCCTAACCCTAAACTTAACCCTAAACCTCACCCTAAACCTAACCCTAAACCTCACCCTCACCTTAGCCCTCACCCTAACCCTAATCCTAACCCTAACCCTCATCCTAAACCTCACCCTAACACTAACCCTCACCCTCACCCTCACCTTCACCCTAACCCTAACCCTAACCCTAACCCTAACTCTCACCCTAACCCTAAAAGTAACCCTCACCCTCACCGTAACCCTCAACTTCACCCTCACATTCAGCCTAAAACTAAGCCTAACCCTAACCCTAACACTAACCCTCACACTCACCCTAACACTAACCCTAATCTTAATCCTAACACTAACCATAACCCTCACACTAACCCTAAACCTCACCCTAATCCTAAACCTCACCCAAACCCTAAACCTAACCCTGACCCTCACCCTCACCCTAATCCTGACCCTCATAATCACCCTAAACCTCACACTAACCCTAACACTAAACCTCAATCTAACCCTCAACCTCACCCTAACCCTAACCCTAACTCTCATCCTAAACCTAACCCTCACCCTTACCTAACTCTCACCTTTACCCTTACCGTCACCCCCACCGTAGCCCTCACTCGAACCCCAATCCTCACGCTGACCCTAAACCTACTCCTAAACCTCACTCTCGTCCTAACTCTAACTCTAACACTAACCCTAAAACTAAATCTCACCCTATCCTTAACCCTAACATTCACCCTCAACCTCATGCTCAGCCTAACCCTAAGCCTAAGCCTAACACTTACCCTAACCCTCACCATCACCCTAGCCCTCACCCTAACCTTAAGCCTACACCTAACCCTAATCCTAGCCCTCATCTTAACCCGAACCCTAACATCACGCTAACCCTAATCCTCACCCACTCCCTCACCCTCAGCCTAACCCACAACCTAAGCCTAACCCTAACTCTAACCCTCACACTCACCTCACCCTAACCCTAATCCTAACCCTAACCCTAACCCTAAACCTCAACCTAAACCTCACCCTAACCTTAACCCTAACAATAACCCTAACATTAACGCTCGAACTAACCCTCCAACTAAGTCTAAATCTAACCCTAAACTTCACCCTCACCCTAACCCCAATCCTAAACCTAACCCTAAACCTCACCCTAACCCTAACCCTAACCCTCACCCTGACCCTCACCGTAACTCTAAACCTAAAACTAACAATAACACTAACCCTAACCCTAACCCTAACTCTAACTATAACCCTCACCCAAAGCCTCACCCTCACTGCAAACTTAACCCTAACCATAGCACTAACAATAACCCTAAAATTAAGCCTAACCTAACCCTAAATCTAATCCTAACCACCACCCTCACCCTCAGCTTAACCCTAAGCGTAACCCTAACCCTAAACCTAACCCTAATCCTCAGCCTCAACCTCACCCTAACCCAACTCTACCCCTAATCCTCAGCCTAACTCTAAGCCTAACCCTAACCCTAACTCTAACCCTCACACTCACCCTCAACTTAACACTAATCCGAAACCTAACTCTATCCCTAACCCTAACCCTCACCCTAGCGCTCACCCTAACTCTAACCCTAACCCTCACCCTCAACCTAGCCCTCAACCTAAACCTAACACTCACCCTCACTGTAACCCTTACCCTAACCCTCACCCTAACCCTACACTTAAAGTGTACCCTAACTCGCACACTAAACCTAACCCTAAATGTCACCCTAACCCTAATCCTCAACCTTACCATAACCGTCACCCTCAGCCTAACCCTCACGTTTACCCTTAACTTCACCCCTAACCTAACCCTCACCATAATCCTCACACTCACCATAACCCTCACCCTAAAACTAACTCTAGCCCTAAACCTCACCATCACCATAACCATCACTCTAACCATAACCCTAACACTAAAACTCACCCTAACCCTAACCCTACCCCTCAAACTAACCATAACCCTCACCCTCAGGCAAACCCTCAGCCTAAACCTAAGGCTAACACTAACCCTAACCATAACCTTCACACTCACCCTAATCCTAGCCCTAATCCTAATCCTAACCCTAACCCTAACCCTCACCCTCACATTCAGCCTCACCCTAAACCTAATTCTCACCCTAAACCTCACACTCACCCTAACCCTAATACTGAAACTCACCCTCACCGTAACCGAAACCCTAAACCTAACTCTAACCTTAAGTCTAACCCTAACCCTAACTGTACTGCTAACTCTCGCCCTAACCCTAACCCTAACCCTAACCCTAAACCTCACCCTAACCCTTACCCTAAAACTGACCCTCACCCTCACTGAAACCAAAAGCCTAAACCTAACCCTAACAATAATCCTAACACTAATCCTAACCCTCACCCTAACCATAACCCTCAGCCTAACCCAAACCCTCACCCTAAAACATACCCTCACCCTAACACTAACCCTAACCCTAACACTAACCCTCACACTAAACCTAACCATAAACATAACCCTAAACCTCAACCTAACCCTCACCCTCACCTTAACTCTAACACTAACCCTATCCCTAACCCTCATCCTAACCCTAACCATAACCCTAATTCTAACCCTAAACCTCACCCTCACACTAACCCAAACCCTAATCCGAAACCCCACCCTAACCCTAAGCCTAACCCTCACCCGCACCCTCACCCTCACCGTAACTCTATGCTTAACCCTAACAATAACACTAACCCTAACCCAAACCATCACCGTAACCCTAATCCTCACCCCCACCCTCACCTTCAGCCTAACCCTAAGCCTATGCCTAACCCTCACCCTAACTGTCACACTCACCCTCACCCTACCCCTAATACTAAATCTACCCTATCCCTAAACTTCAACCTAACCCTCAACCTCCCCGTAACCCTAACAATAACCCTAACCCTAAACCTCAACCTAACCATCCCCCTAACGCTAACTCTAACCCTAAACCTCACCCTCACCCTAACCCTAACCCTAAACCTCACCCTAAACCTCACTCTAACCCTAACATTCACCCTAACCCTCAATCTCACCGTAAATCTAACCCTAACCCTAAAAATAACACTAACCCTAACCCTAACCTTAACCATAAGCCTCAAATTCAGCCTCACCCTCAGTGCAAACTTAACCCTAACCATAACACTAACAATAACCCTAATCCTAACCCTTACCCTAATTCTCAACCCCACCCTCACACTCAGCCTAATCCTAAGACTAACCCTAACCCTAACCCTAACTCTAAGACTAAGCCTAAACCTAACAAAAACCTAACCCTAAACCTAACCCCAATCCTCAGCCTCACTCTCACCCTAACCAAAACCCTAACCCTAACTCTCACCCTAAACCTAAGCCTAACCATAACCCTGACTCTCACACTGACCCTCAACCCAACCCTAATTCTAAACCTAAACCTATCCCTAAACCTAACCCTCACACTAACCCTCACCCTAGTCCTTACCCTAAAACTAATCCTAAACCTAAAGCTCATCCTAACTCTCATCTTAACCCTAACCCTAACCCTCACCCTCATGCTTGGCCTAAGCCTAAGCCTAAGCCTAACTCTAACCCAAACCCTCACCTTAACGTTAACCCTAACCATAACACTAAACATAACACTAACCCTAACTCTATCCCTAAACCTCACTCTCACACTAACCCTAACTCTAACCCTTACTCTAAACCTAAACCTCATACTAATCCTAAACCTAACCCTCACCCTCACCCTCACCGTAATGGTAACCCTAACCCTAACCCTAACAATAACCATAACCCTAACTCTACCCCTCAAACTAAACATAACCCTCAACCTAACCCTAACCCTCAACTTAACACTTACCCTCACCCTAACTCTAACACTAACCCTCACCCTCACACTAACCCTAATCCTAACCCTAACCCTCAACCTAACCCTAACCCTCACCCTCACCATAACCATTACTCTAACCCTCACCCTAACCCTAAACTTGACCCGAACCCTAACTCTCACCCTAACCCTAACCCTAACCCTCACCATAACCCTAACCCTCTACCTTAGCGTAACCATCACGCTCAGCCTAACCCTCACATTTACCCTTACCATCACCCCTACCCTAACCCTCACCCTAACCCTCACACTCACCCTAACCCTCACCCTAAAACTAACTCTACCTCTAAATCTCACCCTCACCCTAACCATAACTCTAACCCTAAGCCTAACACTAAACCTCACCCTAAACCTAACCCTAACCCTCAAACTAACCCTAAACCTCACCCTCAGCCAAACCCTCAAGCTAAACTTACGGCTAACCCTAACCCCAACCATAACCCTCACACTCAACCTAAACCTAACCCTAAACCTCATCCTAACCCTAACCCTAAACCTCACCCTCACCCTCAGCCTCACCCTATCCCTAAGTCTAACCCTAAACGTCACCCTCACCCCAACCCTAATCCTAACCCTCACACTCACTGAAAATGAAACCCTAAACCTAACCCTAACCTTAACCTTAACCCTAATCCTACAACTAACTTTCACCCTAACCCTAACCCTAACAGTAACCCTAACCCTAAACCTCACCCTAACCCTCACCCTAACCCTAAATCCAACCGTAAACCTCACCCTCATCCTAACCCTCACTCTAACCCTAACCCAAACCCTAAACCTCAACCTCACCCTCACCGTAACCAAAACCCTAAACCTAACCCTAACAATAACCCTAAACCTAATCCTATCCCTCACCCAAATCATAACCCTCACCCTAACCAAAACTCTCAGCCTAAAACTTACCCTCACCCTAACACTAACCCTAAACCTAACACTAACCCTCACACTAACCCTAACCATAACCCTAAACCTCAACCTAACCCTCACCCTCACCCTAACCCGAACACTAACCCTATGCCTAACCCTAACCATAACCCTCCCCCTAACCTAAATCTAAACCTAAACCTCACCCTCACACTAACCCTAACCCTAACCCTAAACCCCACCTTAACCCTAAGCCTAACCCTCACCCGCACCCTCACCCTCACCATAACTCTAACCCTAACCATAACAATAACACTAACCCTAACCTGAACCATCACGCAAACCCTAATCCTCACCCCCACCCTCACCCTCAGCCTAAACCTAAGCCTAAGCTTAAACCTTACCCTAACCCTCACACTCACCCTCACCCTAAACCTAATACTAAACTTAACCCTATCCCTAAACCTCAAGCTATACCTCACCCTGCCCTTAACATTAACACTAACCCTAAGCATAAACCTCACCCTGACCCTCCCCATAACACTAACTCTAACCCTAAAACTCACCCTCACCCTAACCCTAACCCTAAACCTCACTCTAAACTTCACCCTAAATCTAACCCTCACCCTCACCCTCAATCTCACCGTAACTCTAAACCTAACCCTAAAAATAACACTAACCCTAACCCTAACCCTAACCATAACCCTCACCCTCAGCCTCACCCTCACTGCAAACTTAACCATAACCATAACACTAACAATAATCGTAATCCTAAACCTAACATTAAACCTCAACCCCAACCTCACCCTCAGCCTAACCCTAAGCCTAACACTAACCCTATCGCTAACCCTAATTGTAACCCAAACCCTAACCCTAAACATAACCCAAAACCTAACCCTAAACCTTACCCTAATCCTCAGCCTCACCCTCACCCTAACCAAACCCCTAACCCTAACCCTCACCCTAAACCTAAGCCTAATCCTAAACCTGACACTCGCACTCACCCTAAGCCTAACCTTAACCCTCTTAAACCTAACCCTATCCCTAAACCTAACCCTCACCCTAACCCTGACCCTAACACTAATCCTAACCCTAAACCTCATCCTAAGCCTCACCCTAACCCTAACCCTAAACCTCACCTTAACCATAAGCCTAACCCTCACCCTCATGCTTGGCATAAGCCTAAGCCTAAGCGTAACTCTAACCCAAACTTTCACTATAACCCTAATTCTAACATTAACCCTAACTCTAACCATAAACCTCACTCTCACCCTAACTCTAACTCTAAACCTAACCTTAAACCTAAACCTCATCCTAACCCTAACCCTAACCCTCACCCTCACCCTCACTATAACTGTAACCCTAACCCTAACAATAACCCTAACCCTAACCCTAACCCTCAACCTAACCATAACACTCACCCTAAACATAACACTCACCCTAACACTTACTCTCACCCTAACACTAACCCTAACCCTAAGACTCACCCTCATACTAACTCTAATCATCACCCTAACCTGAAACCTCACCCTAAAGCTAAACCTAACCCTCATCTCACCCTAGCCATCACCCTAATACTAACCCACATCCTCACCCTAAACCTCACACTAACCATAACACTAATTCTCAATCTAACCTTAACCCACACCCTTCCCCTAACCCTAACCCTCACCCTAACCCTAACCCTCATCCCACTGTAACCCTCACCCTCAGCCTAACCCTCACGTTTACCCTTACCATCACCCCCATGATAACCCTTACCCTATCCTTAACCTTCACCCTAACCCTCACCCTAACCTATTTCCAACAGAAAACCTCACCCTCACCCTAAACCTAAAAATAATCCTAACCTAACCCTAACCCTCATCCTCACCCTAAACCTTACACTAACCCTAACCCTAAACCTCAATTTAACCCTCACCCTAAGCCTAATCCTAACCCTCACCCTAACCATAAACCTAACCCTAACACTCACCATTATCTTAACCCTCACCCTCAGCCTAAACCTCACCTTTACCCTTACCATCATCCTCACCCTAAACCTCAACCTAACCTTCACCCTTACCATAAACCTAACCATCACCCTAACCCTAACCCTCAACCTCTACCTCACGCTCAGCCTAACCCAAACCCTAACCCTCACCCTAGCCCTCACCCTAACCCTTATCCTAACACTAAGCCTCATCCTAACCCTCACCCTAACCCTAATCCTAACCCTCAACCTCACCCTCACCCTAACCCTAATCCTAACCCTCACCCTCAAACTCACCTTCAGACTAATCCTAAGCCTAACCCTAAACCTAACCCTAACACACACACTCACCTGCATGCTAACCCTAATCCTAACCCTCACCCTCACCCTAACCCTAAACCTCGGCCTAACTCTCACCCTAACCCTAACCCTAACCCTCAACCTAACACTTACCCTAACCCTAACTCTAACCCTAAACCTCACCCTCACCCTAAACCTCACCCTAACCCTAACCCTAAACCTCACCCTCACCTGAACCATAGCAGTACACTTAAACCAACACCTAACAATAACCCTAAACCTAATGCTAAACCTCACCCTAACCATAACCCTCACCCTAACCCAAACCCTCACCCTAAGTCGTACCCTAACGCTAACGCTAACACTAACCCTTCCACTTACACTAACCCTAAATCTAACCCTAAACCTCAACCTCACCCGAACCATAATCCTAACCCTAACCGTAAACCTCACCCTAACCCTAAACCTAACCCTCACCCGCATCCTCACCCTCACCGTAAATCTAACTCTAACCCTAACAATAATAATAACCCTAACACTAACCGTAACCCTAACCCTATCCATAAACATAACCCTCACCCTCAGCCTCACCCTCACCACAAACTTAACCCTAACCATAACAGTAACAATAACCCTAACCATAAGCCTAAACCTAACCCTAACCCTAATCATCACACCCACCCTCACCCTCAGCCTAACGCTAAGTCTAACCCTAACCCTAATCCTATTCCTAACCCTCAACATAACCCTAACACTAACCATAACCCTAACACTAACCCTATCCCTAATCCTAACCCTAAACCTAATCCTCAGCCTCACCCTCACCCTAACCCAAAACCTAACCCTAACCCTCACCCTAACTATAAGCCTAACCTAACCTTAACACTAACCCTCACACTCAACCTCACCCTAACCCTAATCCTAAACCTAACACTATCCCTAACCCTAACCCTCAACCTAACCCTCAGCCTAGCCCTCAGCCTTACCCAAATCCTAACCATAAACCTCATCCTAACTCTCAACCTACCCCTAACCCTAACCCTAACCCTCACCCCAACCCGAACCCTAACCCTCACCCTCAACCTCACCATCAGCCTAACCCTAAGCCTAACCCTAAACCTAACCCTAACACACACACTCATCACCACCATAACCCTAATCCTATCTCTCACCCTAACCCTAACCCAAAACCTCCCCCTAACTCTCACGCTAACCCTACCCGTAACACTAACACTAACCCTAAACCTCAACCTAACACTCACCCTAACCCTAACTCTAACCCTAAACCGCACCCTCACCCTAAACCTCACCCTAATTCTATCCCTAACCCTCACCCTCACCCGCACCCTCAGCCTCACCCTCACCACAAACTTAACCCTAAACATAACACTAACAATAACCCTAACCCTAAGCCTAATCCTAACCCTAACTCTAATCCTCACACCCACCCTCACCCTCAGCCTAACCCTAAACCTCACCCTCACAATAAACCTAACTCTAACCCTAAACAAAACCTCATACCTCAACCTAAACCTAAACCTAACCCTCACCATAACACTAAACCTCACACTAAGCCTAAACTTAAGCCTAACCCTAAACCTAACACTAACACACACACTCACCCTCACCCTAACCCTAATCCTAACAATAACCCTCACACTCATCCTAACCCTAACCCTAACCCCAAACCTTACCCTCAACCTCAGCCTAACCCTAGGCCTATCCCTAACCCTAACCCTAACCTTCACACTCACCCTAACCGTAACCCTAATCCTACTCCTCACCCTAACTCTAACCCTCACCCTCAACTTAACCCTCACCTTACGCCTATCCCTAACATTAATCCTAACCCTAACCCTCACCCTCAGCCTCACCCTAAATGTAACTCTAACACTAAACCTCAACCTGACCCTAACCCTAACCATAACCCTATCCTTAAAACTCATCCTAGCCCTAAATGTAATCCTCATACTCACCATAACCGAAACCCTAACCCTAATGATAACAATAATCCTAACCCTAACCCTAACCCTCACCCTAACCATAAAACTCACCCTAACCCTAACCCTCACCCTAACACTTACCCTCACCCTAACACTAACCCTAACCCTAACACTAACCCTCACACTAACCCTAACCATCATCCTAACCCTAAACCTCACCCTAACACTAACCCTAAACCTGACCCTCTCCCTAGTCCTCACCCTATCCCTAACCCTCATCCTCACCCTAAACTTCACACTTACCCTAACACTAATCCTTAATCTAACCCTCACAAACACCTGAACCCTCACCCTAATCCTAACCCTCACCCTTACTGTAACCCTCACCCTCAGCCTAACCCTCACCTTTATCCTTACCGTCAACGCCACCCTAACCCTCACTCTAATGCTAACCCTCACCCTAAACCTAACTCTACCCCTAAAACTCATCCTCACCCTAATCCTAACTCTAACCCTAATCCTAACACTATCCTTCACCATAACACTAACCCCAACCATCACCCTAAACCTAATCCTCACCCCCACCCTCACCCTCAGCCTAACCCTAAGCATAAGCCTAACCCTAACACTAAAACTCACAGTCACCCTCACCCTAACCTTAACCCTAACACAAACCCTAACCCTCACCCTCTACCTAACCCTCCAACTGAACCTAAATCTAAACATAAATCTCACCCTCACCCTAAACCTCAGCCTCACCATAACTCTAACCCTAACCCTAACAAGAACACTAATCCTAACCCTAAACCTAACCCTAACCCTAATGCTAACACTCAACCTCACCCTAATCCTAATCCTAACCCTAATCCTCACCCTAATCCTAACCCTAACCCTAACCCTAACCCTAAACTTTACCCTAACCCTCACCCTTACACTTACCATCATCCTCACCCTAACTCTCACCCTAACCCTAAACCTCATCCCAACCCTCACCCTAACCGTAAACCTAACCATCACCCTAACCCTAAACCTCACCCTCAACCTCATGCTCAGCCTAACCGTAAGCCTAAGCCTAAACCTTACCCTAACCCTCACCCTAACCGTAGACCTCGCCCTAACCATAATAGTAATACTAACCCTCATCTTAAAACTCATCCTAGCCCTAATCCTAAACATCACCCTAAACCTAATCTTCACCTCCACCCTCACTCTTAAGCCTAAACTTAAGCCTAAGACTAACCCTAACCCTAACCCTCACACTCACCTTCACCCTCACCCTAATCCTAACCCTAACCTTAACCATAACCCTAAACCTCAACCTAATCTTCTCCCTAACCTGAACCCTAAAACTAACACTAAACCTAACCCTCGACCTAACCCTCCAACTAACCCTAAATCTAACCCTAAACCTCACCCTCACCCTAACCCTAATCCTAAACCTAATCCTAAACCTCACCCTAACGCTATCCATAAGCCTCACCCTCACCCTCACCCTCACCACAACTCTAACCCTAACCCTAACAATAACACTAATCCTAACCCTATATCTAACCCAAACCCTAACCCTAATCCTAACACTCACTCTCATGCTAACCCTAATCCTAACCCTAACCCTCACCCTATCCCTAATCCTCACCCTCACCGAAACCCTAACCCTCAACCTAACCCTCACCCTAACTGCAACTCTAACCCTAAACCTTAATCTAACTCTAACCCTAACCCTCACCCTCACCCTAGCCCTCACAATAACCCTAATCCTAACCCTAATCCTCATCCTTTCCCTCACCCTAACCCTAAACTTAACCCTCACCCTAGCCCTAACTTTAAGCCTAATCCTCAACATAACCCTAAACCTCATGCTCAACGTAACCTTAACCCTAACCCTCACCCTATCCCTAAACATAATCGAACACTAACTCTCAACCTAACCCTTATCCTAACCCTCACCCTAAACCTAACCCTCACCCTGAACCTCACCCTAATCCTAACCCTCAACCTAAACCTCACCCTAACCGTAAACCTCAACCTCACTCTCACCCTCACTATAACTCTAACACTAACCCTAACAATAACACTAATCCTAACCCGAAACCTAACCCTAACCCTAATGCTAACACTCACCCTCACGCTAACCCTAATCCTAAACCAAACCCTAACCCTAACCCTAATCCTCACCCTCACCGTAACCCTAACCCTCAACCGAACCCTCACCCTATCCCCAAACCTAACTATCACCCTAAACCTAATCTTCACCCCTACCCTCACCCTCAGCTTAACCCTAAGCCTAAGCCTAACCCTAATCTTAACCCTCACACTCACCCTCAACCTCATTCTGATCCTAACCCTAACCCTAACCATAAACCTAAACCTCAACCTAACCCTCACCCTAACCTTAACCCTAAAACTAACCCTAACCTTAAACCTCGACCTAACCCTTCAACTAACCCTAAATCTAACCCTAAACCTCACCCTCACACAAACCCTAATCCTAACCCTAACCGTAAACTTCACCCTAACCCTCACCCTCACCCTCACCATTACTCTAACCCTAACCCTAACAATAATACTAATCCTAACCATAAACCTAACCCGAACCCTAACCCTAACTGTAATCCTAAAACTCACCCTCATGCTAACCCTAATCCTAACCCTAACACTCACCCTAACCCTAATCCTCACCCTCACTGTAAACCTAACCTCAACTTAACCCTCACCCTAACCCTAACCCTAAACCTTAATCTAACAGTAACCCTAACCCTCACCCTCACCCTAGCCCTCACCCTAACCCTAATCCTATCCCTAATCCTCATACTTACCCTCACCCTAACCCTAAACTTAACCCTCACCCTAGCCCTAACCCTAAGCCTAATCCTCAATGTAACCCTAAACCTCATGCTCACCATAACCCTAACCCTAACCCTCACCCAAACCATAAACATAGCCTTACCCTAACTCTCACCCTAAACCTCTAACCCTAAACCTTAAGCTAACACTAACCCTAACACTCACCCTCACCCTAGCCCTCACCCTAACCCTAATCCTAACCCTAATCCTCATCCTTACCCTCACCCTAACCTAACCTTAACATTAATCCTAACCCTAACCCTCACCGTCAGCCATACCCTAATACTAACTCTAACACTAAACCTCACCCTAAACCTAAACCTCACTCTCACCATAGCCCTCACCCTAACCTTAATCCTAACACTAAAACTCATCCTAACCCTCCCCCTAACCCTTACCGTAACCCTCACCCTAACCCTAACCCTTACCCTCAACCTCAACCTCAGCCTAACCCTAAGCCTAACCCTAAACCTAACTCTAACACACACACTCACCTAACCATAACCCTAATCCTAACCCTAACCCTCACCCTCACCCTCACCCTCTGTGTAACCCTAAGCCTAACCCTAAGCCTAACCCTAACCTCACACTCACCCTAACCCTTACCCTAATCCTAATCCTAAACCTAATCCTAACCCTCACCCTCAGCCTCAGCTTAACCCTAACTCTAACCCTAAACCTCACCCTCACCCTAATCCTAACACTAATCCTAACCCTACACCTCACCCTAACCCTACCCCTAAACTTCACCCTCACCCTAGCCATCACCCTAACCCTAATCCTTACCCTAACCCTCATCCTAACCTTGCCACTAACCCTAACCCTAACCCTCACCCTAACAATAACCCTCATCCTCACCCTCACCCTAACTCTAATCCTAACCCTAACCCTAAACCTCACTCTAACCCTAACCCTAAACCTCACCCCCACTCTCCCCTCACCATAACTCAAACCCTAAACCTAGCGATAACACTAATCCTAATCCTAATCCTAACCTTAACTGTAATCCTAACACTCACTCTCCTGCTAACCCTAATCCTAACCCTAACCTTCACTCTAAACCTAATCCTCACCCGCACCGTAACCGTAACCCTCAACCTCACCCTCACCCTAACCCTAACCCTAACCCTAATCCTTAATCTAACACTAACCCTCACCCTCAGGCTAGCCCTCACCCTAACCCTAATCCTAAACCTAATCCTCATCCTTGCCCTCACCCTAACCGTAACCTTAACCCTCACCCTAGCCCTAACCCTAAATCTAATCCTCAATGTAACCCTAAACCTCATGCTCACCATAACCCTAACCCTAACCCTCACCCTAACCTTAAACATAACCGAACCCTAACTCTTACCCTAACCCTAACCCTAACACTCACCCTAACCCTAACTCTCACCCTCACCCTAACCCCAATCCAAACCCTAATACTAACCCTAACCCTAATCCTAACACTCACCCTAAAGCTAACCCTAATCCTAAACCAAACCCTCAACCTAACCCTAATCATTACCCTGACCATAACCATAACCCTCAAACTAACCCTCACCCTAGTTCTAACCCTAACCCTAAACATTAATCTAACACTAACCCTAAACCAGAACCTCACCCTAGCCATCACCCTAACCCTAATCCTAACCCTAATCCTCATCCTTACCCTCACCCTAACGTAACTTTAACCCACACCCTAGCCCTAAACCTAACCCTAATACTCAATGTAACCCTAAACCTCATGCTCACTGTAACCCTAACACTAAACCTAACCCTAATCCTAACACTCACCCTTACACTAACCTTAATCCTAAACCTAACCCTCACCCTAACCCTAATCATCACCCTGACCGTAACCCTAACCCTCAACCTAATCCACACCCTAAACCTAACCCTAAACCAAAACCTTATTCTAAAACTAACCCTAACCCTCACCCTCACCCTAGCCCTCACCCTAACCGTAATCCTAACCCTAATCCTCATCCTTACCCTCACCCTAACCTTAACCCTCACCCTAGCCCTAACCCTAAGCCTAATCCTCAACATAACCCTAAACCTCATGGTCACTATAACCCTAACTCTAACCCTCACCCTAACCCGACACATAACCGAACACTAACTCTCACCCTAAGCCTAACCCTAACACTCACCCTAACCCTAACCCTCAACCTCACCCTAACCCTAATCCTAACCCTATCCCTAAACCTCACACTAACCCTAACCCTTACCCTCACCCTCACCCTCACCCTCACCATAACTCTAACCCTAACCCTAACAATAACACTAATCCTAACCCTAAACCTAACCCTAACCCTAACCCTAACACTAATCCTACCACTCATCCTCAGGCTAAACCTAATCCTAAACCTAACTCTCACCATAAACCTAATCATCACCCTTAACGGAACCCTAACCCTCAAACTTACCCTCACCCTAACCCTAACCCTAAACCTTAATCTAACATTAACCCTAACCCTCACCCTCACCCTAGCCCTCACCCTAACCCTAATCCTAACCCTAATCCTCATCTTTACCCTCACCATCACCCTAAAATTAACCCTCAACCTAGCCCTAACGCTAAGGGTAATCCTCCAAGTAGACATAAACCTCATGCTCACCTTAACCATAACCCTAATCCTCACCCTAACCATAAACATAACCGAACCCTAACTCTCATCCTAACCCTAACCCTAACCCTAAACCTTAATCTAACACTAAGCCTAACCCTCACCCTCACCCTCAGCCTAACCCTAAGCCAAACCCTAACCCTAGCCCTAATGCTCACACTCACCCTAACCCTTACCCTAAACCTAATCCTAACCCTAAGCCTAACCCTCACCTTCAACCTAACCCTCACCCTAACCCTAAATCTAAAACTAACCCTAACCCTAACGCTCAACCTCAGCCTCATCCTACCCCTAACTCTAACCTTAAACGTCACCCTCACCCTAACACTAACCCTACCTATAAACGTAAACCTCACCCTAACCCTAACCCTAAACCTCACCCTCACCATAGCCCTCACCCTAACACTAATCCTAACCCTAATCCTCATCCTAACCCTCACCCTAACACTAACCATAACCCTCAAGCTCACCCTAACCCTAATCCGAACCCTCACCCTCAGTCTAACCCTAACCCTCACCCTCACTGTAACCCTTACCTTAACCCTCAACCTAGCCCTAAACTTAACCCGAACACTAACTCTCACCCTTACCATAATCCTAACCCTCAAGCTAACTCTAACCCTAAAACTCATTCTCACCCTAGCCACACCCAAGCCTAATCCTAACCCTATCCCTTTTCCTAATCCTCCCCCTAACCCTTACCCTAACCCTCAGTCTAACACTAACTCTCAGCCTTACCCTCACTCTCAGCCGTACCCTAAGCCTAAGCCTAAGCCTAACCCTAACCCTAACCTCACCCTCAGCCTAACCCTAAGCCTAACCCTAAACCTAACCCTAACACACACACTCACCCTCACCCTAAACCTCACCCTAACCCTAACACTCATCCTAAACCTCCTCATAACCCTAACCCTAACACTAACACTAACCCACACCCTCACCCCCAGCATAATCCTAAGCCTAACCCTAACCCTAACCCTCACACTCACCATAAACCTAACCCTAAACCTCACCCTAACCCTAACCCTCACCCTCAACCTCAGCCTAACCCTAAGCCTATCCCTAACCCTAATCCTACTACTAACCCTAATCCTAAACCTCACCCTCAACCTAAACCTCAAATTAAGGCTAAGCCTAACATTAATCCTAACCCTAACCCTCGCCTTCAGCCTCACCCTAACACTAACTATACCACTAAACCTCACCCTGAACATAACCTAAATCTCATCCTCACCCTAGCCCTCAACCTAACACTAACCCTAACCCTAACCCTCACCTTAAGCCTGACCCTAACATTAATTCTAACACGAACTCTCACCCTCAGCCTCACCCTCACCCTAACTCTAACGCTAAACCTCACACTGAACCTAACCCTAACCCTAACCCTATCCCTAAACCTCATCCTACCCCTATCCCTAACCCTCACCCTCACACTCACCATAACCTTAACCCTAACCCTAACACAAACAATAACCCTAACCCTAACCCTAACCCTCACCCTAACCCTAACCATCACCATAACGCTTATCTTCACCCTAATACTAACCCTAAACCTAACACTAAACCACACACTAACCCTAAAAATTACCCTAACCATAAACTTCACCCTAACACTAAACCTAAACCTCAACCTCTGGCTATACCTCGCCCAAACCCTAATCCTCATCCTCACCCTAAACTTCACATTAACCCTAACCCTAACACTAACACTAATCCTCAATCTAACCCTCACCCTCACCCTATCCCTAACCTTAACCCTCACCCTAACCATAAACGTCACCCTTCCCATAACCCTCAAACTCAGCCTAACCCTCACCTTTACCCTTACTCTCACCCCACCATAACCCTCACTCTAACCCTAACCCTCCCCCTACCCCTAACTCTACCCTAAACCTCAACCTCAACCTAACCCTAACTCTAACCCTGAGCCTAAAACTAACCCTCACCCTAACCCTAACTGTAACCATCACCCTAACCCTAATCCTCACCCCCACCGTCACCCTCAGCCTAACCCTAAGCCTAAGCCTAAACCTAACCCTAAACCTCACACTCACCCTCACCCTAACCTAATCCTAACTCTAAACCTAACCCTAAACCTCAACCGAACCCTCAACCTAAACTTAACCCTAACATTTACCCTAACCCTAACCCTCGACGTAACCCTCCAAGTAAACCTAAATCTAACCCTAAACCTCAAGCTCAACCTAATGCTAATCCTAATGCTAATCCTAACCCTAACCCTAAACCTCACACTAATCCTAACACTCACCCTCACCCTCACCCTCACCATAACTCTAACCCTAACCCTAACAATAGCAGTAATCCTAACCCTAAACTTAACCCTAACCCTAACCTAAACCTAATGCTAACACTCAACCTCACCTTAACCCTAACCCTAACCCTAAGCCTAACCCTAACCCTAACTCTCACCGTAACCCTAACCCTCATCCTAACCCTCACCCTAAACCTAACCCTAAATCTAAACCTTACCCTAACACTAACCCTAATCCTCAACTTCAACATAGCCCTCACCCAAAACCCTAGTTGTAAACCTAATCCTTATCCTAACCATCACCCTAACTCTAAGCCTAACCCTAATCCTAACCCCAACCCTCACTGTAACCCTAACACTAACCCTAACCCTAACCCTAACACTAAACCTAACTTTAAATTTAACACTAAACCTAATCCTAATCCTCAGCCTCACCCTCACCCTGATACAAACCGTAACCCTAACCCTCATCCTAACTCTAAGATTAAACCTAACCCTAATCCTAACCCTCACACTCACCCTCACCCTAACCCTAATCCTAAACCTAAACCTATAAATAACCCTAAACCTCAACCTAACCCTCAGCCTAGCCCTCACCCTTACACTTATCCTAACCCTTACTCTCACCCTAACAATAAACCTCACCCTAACCCTAACCCTCAACCTAACACTTAACCTCACACTATCACTAAGCCTACCCCTAACACTAACTCTCACACTAACCCTAAACATCACCCTAACCCTAACACTCACCCTAACACTAACCCTAACCCTCATCCTCACCCTAGCCTTCACCCTAACCCTAATCCTCACCCTCACCCTCAACCTCAGCCTAACCCTAAGCCTAACCCTAAACCTAACCCTAACCCTCACACTCACCCTAACCCTAACCCTAATCCTAATCCTAACCCTCACCCTCACCCTAACCATCACCCTAAACCGAACCCTAAACCTAACAATAACCTAAACGCTAACCTTCACCCTCAGCCTCACCCTAACCCTAACACTAACCCTAAACCTCACCCTCACCCTAACCCTAACCCTAAGCCTAACCTTAAACTTCACCCTCACACTCACCCTAGCCCTTACCCTAAATCTAAACCTCACCCTAACACTCCCCCTAACCCTAACCCTCACCCTCAACCTCACCCTCAGCCTAACCCTCAGCCTAACCCTAAACTTAAACCTAACACACACACTCACGCTCACTCTAACCATAATCCTGTCCCTAAACCTAAGTCTAACCCTAAACCTGCCCCTAACTCTGACCCCAACCCCAACCCTAAAACTAACCCTTACCCTAACCCTCAACCTAAACCTCACCCTAACCCTAACTCTAACCCTAAACCTCACTTTCACCCTAGCCCTCACCCTAAACCTAATTGTAACCTAATTCTCATCCTAACACTCACCCTAACTCTAAGCCTAACGCTAACCCTAACCCTAAGCCCAACCCTCACTGTAACACTAACACTAACCCTAAAACTAACACTAACCCTAAACCTAACACTAAACCTAACCCTAATCCTCAGCCTCACCCTCACCGTAACGCAAACCCTAAACCTAACCCTCCTCCTAACTCTAAGTCTAATTCTAACCCTAATCCTAACCCTCACACTCACCCTCAACCTAAACCTAATCCTAAACTTAAGACTATCCCTAACCCTAACACTCACCCTAACCCTCAGCCTAGCCCTCACCCTTACAGTTATACTAACCCTAACTCTCACACTAACCATAAACCTCACCCTAACACTAACCCTTACCCTAACGCTTACCCTCAACCTAACACTAAGCCTAACCATAACACTAACACTCACACTAACCCTAAACATCACCCTAAACCTAAACCTCACCCTAACACTAAACCTAACCCTCACCCTCACCATAGCCTTCACACTAAACCTAATTCTCATCCTCAGCATAAACCTCACACTAACCCTAACACTAATCCTCAATCTAACCGTCAACCTCACACTAACACTAACACTAACAATCACCCTAACCCTTACCCTCACCCTTACCGTAACCCTCACCCTCAGCCTAAACCTCAATTTTACCCTTACCGTCACCCACACGATAACCCTCACTCTAAACCTAACTCTCACCCTAACCCTAACTCTACCCCGAAACCTCACCCTCAGCCTAACCCTAACTCTAACCCTAACCCTAACACTAACCCTCAACCTAACCCTAACCCTAACCATCACCCTAACCCTAATCCTCACCTCCACCCTCACGCTCAGCCTAACCCTAAGCCTAAGCCTAACCCTAACCCTAAACCTCACACTCACCCTCACCCTAACCCAATTCCTAACCCTAAACCTAACCGAAAACCTAAACCTCAACCTAATCCTCACCCTAACCTTAACCCTAACACTTACCCTAACCCTAAATCTCGACCTAACCCTCCAAATAACCTAAATAAAACCATACACCTTACCCTCACCCTAAGCCTAAACCTAACCCTAACCTAAACCACAACCTAACCCTCACTCTAACCTTAACCCTAACACTTACCCTATACCTAGCTCTCGACCTAACCCTCCAAATAACCTAAATCTAACCATAAACCTCACCCTCACACTAACCCTAAACCTAATCCTAACCCTAAACCTCACCCTAACCCTAACACTCACCCTCACCCTCACCCTCACCATAACTCTAACCCTAACCCTAACAATAATAGTAATCCTAACCCTAAACCTTACCCTAACCCTAACCATAAAGCTAACACTCAACCTCACCCTAACCCTAATCCTAACCCTAACTCTCACCCTAACCCTAAACATCACCCTCACCATAACCCTAACACTCATCCTAACCCTCACCCTAACCCTAACCCTAACCCTAAACCTTACCCTAACACTAACCCTAATCCTCACCTTCACACTAGCCCTCACCTTAACCTTAATCGTAAACCTCATCCTCATTCTAACCCTGTCCCTAACTCTAAGCCTAAGCTTAACCCTAACCCTAACCCCAACCCCAACTGCAATGCTAACACTAACCCTAACACTAACACTAAACCTTAACCTAAACCTAATCCTCAGCCTCAGCCTCACCCTAACCCAAACCCTAACCCTAACCCTCATCCTAACTCTAAGACTAATGCTAACCCGAATCCTAACCCTCACACTCACCCTCACCCTAAACCTAATCCTAAACCTCACCCTATCCCTAACCCTAACCCTCACCCTAACCCTTAGCCTAGCCCTCACCATTACACTTATCCTTACCCTAACCCTCACCCTAACCATAACCCTCACCTTAACCCTAAACCACACCCTAACACTTACCCTCAACCTAACACTAACCCTAATCCTAACACTAACCCTAAACATCACCCTAACCCTAAACCTCACTCTAACACTAACCCTAACCCTCAACCTCACCCTAGCCTTCAGTCTAACCCTACCCCTCATCCTCACCATAAACCCTCCACTAACCATAACACTAATCCTCAATCTAACACTCAACCTCACCCTAACCCTAACACTAACCCTCACCCTAACCCTAACCCTCACCCTTACCGTAACCCTCACCCTCAGCCTAACCATCACCTTTACCCTTACTGTCACCCCCACGCTAACCCGCAACCTAACCCTAACCATCACCCTAACTAAAACTGTACCCCTAAACCTCACCCTCAACCAAATCCTTACTCTTACCCTAATCCTAACACTAAACCTCACTGTAACCCTAAACCTAACGCTCACCCTCACCGTAACCGTAACTCTAACCCTAAACCTAACAGTAACCCTAAACCTAACCCAAACCCTCAACCTAAACATAACACTCACCCTAAACCTAACCCTCACACTAACACTTACCCTCAACCTAACACTAACCCTAACCCTAACACTAACCCTCACACTAACCCTAAACTTCACACTAATCCTAAACGTCACCCTAAACCTAACCCTAACCCTAATCCTCACCCTCATACTAACCCTCACCCTAACCCTAATCCTAACCCTCATCCTCACCATATACCTCAGACTAACCCTAACCCTAATCCTCAATCTAACCCTCACCCTAATCTTAACCCTAACCTTTACCCTAAACCTAAACCTAACCCTAAAACTCACCCTTATCTTAACCCTCACCCTCAGCTTAAATATCACCATTATCCTTAACATCATCCTCACCCTAACCCTCACCCTAACCCTAAACCTCATCCTAACCCTCACCCTAACCGAATACCTAACCATCACCCTAACACTAAACCTCACCCTCACCCTAGCCCTCACCCTAACCCTAATCCTAATCCTAAACCTCATCCTAAACTCAAACTAACCCTAACCCTAACCATCATCTTAAACGTAATCCTCACCCCCACCCTCACCCTCAGCCTTACCCTAAAACAAAGCCTAACCCTAACCCTAACCTTCAAACTCACCCTCACCCCAATCCTAACCCTAATCCTAACCATAACCCTAAACCTCACCCTAACCCTCACCCTATCCTTAACCCTAAAACTAACCCTAACACTATCCCTCGACCTAACATCCAACTAACCTAAATCTAACCCTAATCCTCACCCTAACCCTAACCCTAATCCTAAACCTCACCCTAAACCTCACCCTAATCCTAAACCTAACCCTCACCCTCACCATAACTCTAACCATAACCCTAACAGTAACACTAACCCTAACCCGAAACCTAACCCTAACCCTAACCCTAATCCTAACACACACCCTCATGCTAACCCTAATCCTAACCCTAACCCTCACCCTAACCATAATCCTCACACTCACTGTAACCCTAACCCTCAACCTAACCCTCACCCTAACACTAACCCTAACCCTAAACCTTAATCTAACACTAACCCTAACCCTCAGCCTCACCCTAGCTCTCACCCTAACCCTAATCCTAACCCTAATCATCATCCTTATTCTCACCCTAACCCTAAACTTAAACCTCACCCAAACCCTAACACTAACTCTAAATCTCAACCTAACCCTAAACCTCAAGCTCAGCCTAACACAAAGCCTAACATTAATCCTAACTCTCACACCCACCCTAACCCTTACCCTAAAACTAATACTTACCCTAAGCCTAAACCTCACCCTCAACTTAACCCTAAACATAACACTAAACCTAACTCTAACCCTAAACCTCACCCTAACCCTAACTCTATACCTCACCCTCACAATAGCCCTAACCCTAACCCTAATCCTAACCCTAAAGCTCACACTAACACTAAACCTAACCCACACCGTCACCCTAACACTAAACCTAACCCTCACCCTCACCCTCACCCTAAACCTAATCTGAACCCAAACCCTCAACCTAACCCTAAACTTAAACCGAACCCTAACTCTCACCCTTAACCTAACCCTCACCCTCACCCTAACCCTTACCCTAAACCTCACCCTCACCCTAGCCCTCATCCTCAACCTCTCACTCAGCCTAACCCTAAGCCTAACCCTAAACATAACCCTAACACACACACTCACCCTCACCCTCACCCTAATCCTAACGTGAACCTTCATCTTAACCCTCCCCATAACCCTAACCCTCACCCTAACCTTAAACCACACCCTCAACCTCAGCCTAATCCTAAGCGTAACCCTAACCCTAAACTTCACACTCATCCTAACCCTAACCCTCAACCTCACCCTAACCCTAACCCTCACCATCAAGCTCAGCCTAACACTAAGCCTATCCCTAACCCTAACAATGACTTGCACACTCACCCTAACACTAACCCTAATCCTATTCCAAACCCTAACCCTAACGCTCACCCTCAAACTAACCCTCACCTTAAGCCTAACCCTAACATTAATCCTAACCCTAACACTCACCTTCAGCCTCACCCTAACCCTAACTCTAACACTAAACCTCACCCTGACCCTAACCCTAACCCTAACCCTCTCCCTAAACCTAATCCTAGCCCTAAACCTAACCCTCACCCTCACCCTCACCATAACCTTAACCCTAACCTTAACACTAACAATAAGCCTAACCCTAACCAATACCCTCACCCTAAACATAACCCTCACCCTAACCCTCACCCTAACCCTAAACCTCACCCTAACCCTAACCCTCACTCTTACCGTAACCCTCACACTCAGCCTAACCCTCACATTTACCCTTACCGTCACCCCCACCCTAACCCTCACTCTAACCCTAACCCTCACCCTAACCCTAACTCTACGCCTAAACCTCACCCTCACACTAACCCTAACTCTAAACCGAACCCTAAGACTATCCCTCCCCCTAACCCTAACCCAAACCATCACCCTAACCCTTATCCTCACCCCCACCCTTACCCTCATCCTAAGCCTAAGCCTAAACCTAACCCTAACCCTAAACCTCACACTCACCCTCACCCTAACCCTAATCCTAAACCTAAACCTAACCCTAAACCTCAACCTAACCTTAACCCTAACACTTACCCTAACCCTAACCCTCGACTTAACCTTCCAACTAAACCTAAATGTAAACATAAACCTCACCCTCTCCCTAACGCTAATCCTAACCCTAACAATAAACCTCACCCTCACCCTAGCCCTCACCTTAAGCCTAATCCTAAACCTAACCCTCATCCTAACCCTCACCCTAATCCTAAACCTCACCCTAACTTTAAGCCTAACCCTAATCCTCATCCTCACACTAGCCCTCACCCTAACCCTAATTCTAACCCTCATCCTCACCCTAACCTTAACCCTCATCCTCACCTGAAACCTCACACTAACCCTAACCCTAATCCTCAATCTAACCCTCACGCTCACCCTAACCCTATCCCTAACACTTGCCCTAACCCTAACCCTAACCCTAAACCTCACCCTTATCTTAACCCTCAGACTCAGCCTAAACCTAAACTTTACCCTTACCAACATCCTCACCCTAACCCTCACCCTAACACTAAACCTCATCCTAATCCTCACCCTAACTGTAAACCTAACCATCACCATAATGCTAACACTCACCCTCAACCTCATGCTCAGCCTAACCCTAAAACTAAGCCTAATCCTTACCCTAACCCTGACCCTCACCCTAGCCCTCACCCTAACGCTAATCCTAAACCTAACCCTCATCCTAAACCTCACCCTAGCCCCAACCCTAAACATCACCGTAAAACTAATCTTCAACCCCACTGTCACCCTCAGCCTAACCCTAAGCCTAAGATTAAGTATAACCCGCACACTCACCTTCACCCTCACCCTCACCCTACTCTTAACCCTAACCCTAACCATAACCCTAAACCTCAACCTAACCCTCACCCTAACCTTAACCCTAAAACTAACCCTAACCCTAACCCTCAACCTAACCCTCCAACTAACCCTAAATCTAACCTAAATTTCACACTCACCCTAAGCCTAATCCTAATCCTAACCTAAACCTCACCCTAACAATAAGCCTAAACCTCACCCTCACCCTCACCCTCATCATAACTCTAACCCTAACCCTAACAATAACACTAATCCTAACCCTAAACCTAACCCTAACCCTATCCCTAACTATAATGCTAACACTCACGCTCATGCTAACCCTAATCCTAACGCTAACCCTCACCCTACCCCTAATCCTCACCCTCAACGTAACCCTAACCCTCAACCTAACCCTCACCCTCACCCTAACCCTAACCCTAAACCTTAATCTAACACTAACCCTAACCCTCACCCTCAACCTTACCCTCACCTTAACCCTAATCCTTACCCTAATCCTTATGCTTACCCTCACCCTATCCCTAACCTTAACCCTCACCCTAACCCTAACCCTAAACCTAACCCTCAACCTAATCCTAACCCTCACGCTCACCGTAACACTAACCCTCACCCTCACCCTCACCCTCAGCCCAAACCTAAGCCTAACTGTAACCCTCACACTCACCCTAAACCTTACCCTAATACTAATCCTAACCCTAACCCTAACCCTCACCCTCAGCTTCACCCTAACCCTAACTCTAACCCTAAACCTCACAATCTCCCTAACCCTAACCCTGACCATAACCTTAAACCTCACCCTCACATTCACCCTAGCCCTTACCCTAACCCTAATCCTAACCCTAACCCTCATCCTAACCCTCCCCATAAACCTAAGGCTCAGCTTCAACCTCAACCTCTGCCTAATCTTAATCCTAACCCTAAACCTAAACCTAACACACACACTCCCCCTCACTCTAGCCCTAATCCTATCACTAAACCTAACCCTAATCCTAACCGTCCCCCTAACTCTTACCATAAAACTAACCCTAAATCTAACCCTTATCATAACCCTCAACCTAAACCTCACCCTAACACTAACTCTAACCCTAAACCTCACCCTCACCCTAACCCTAACTCTAACTCTAACCCAAACCATAAACCTCACCCTAACAGTAACCCTAACCCTAACCCTCGACCTAAGCCTCCAACTAAACCTAAATCTAATCATAAACCTCACCCTCACCATAACCTTAATCCTAAACCTGACCCTAAACCTCACCCTAACCCTAACCCTAACTGTCAAACTAACCCTCACCCTCACCCTAACCCTAACCCACACCCTCACCCTCAGGCTAAATCCTAAGCCTAAACCAAACCCTAACCCTCTCACTCACCCTAACCCTAACCCTATAACTCACCCTAACCCTAAACCTAACCCTCAACCTTAGCCTAACCCTAAGCCTATCCCTAACCCTAACCCTAACCCTCACACTCACCCTAAACCTGACCCTAATCCTACTCCTCACCCTAACCCTAACCCTCACCCTCAACCTAACCCTCACGATAAGCCTAACCCTAACATTAATCCTAATGCTAAACCTCACCCTCAGCCTCACCCTAACCCTAACTCTAACACTAAACCTCACCCTGACCCTAACCCTAACCAGAAACCTATCCCTAAACCTCTTCCTAGCCCTAAACCTAACCTTCACCCTCACCCTCAACATAATCTTAACCCTAACCCTAATGCTATCAATAATCCTAACCCTAACCCTAACCCTCACCCTAAGCATAACCCTCACCCTAACCCTAACCCTCACCCTAACACTTACCCTCACCCTAAGACTTACCCTCACCCTTACACTAACCCTAACCCTAAAACTAACCCTAACCATCAACCTAACCCTAAACCTCACTCTAACCTTAACCCTAAACCTCACCCTCTCCCTAGCCCTCACCCTCATACTCACCCTAAACTTCACACTAACCCTAACCGTAATCCTCAATCTAACCCTCACCCTCACCCTAACCCTCACTCTAACGCTCACCCTAACCCTCACGCTCACCCTAACTGTAACACTCACCCTCAGCCTAAAAGTGACCTTTACCCTTACCGTCACCCACCCTAACCCACACTCTAACGCTAACCCTCACCCTAAACCTAACGCTACCCCTAAACCTCACCCTGACCCTAACCCTAACTCTAACCCTAACCCTAATACTATCCCTCACCATAACCCTAACACTAACCATCACCCTAACCCTAATCCTCACCCCAGCCCTCACCCTCAGCCTAACCCTAAGCCTAAGAATAACCCTAACCCTAAACCTCACACTCACCCTCACCCTAACACTAATCCTAAACCTAACCCTAACCCTAACCCTAAACCTCAACCTCACCCTGACCCTAACTTTAAACCTAACACTAACCGTAACCCTAACCCTCGACCTAACCCTCCAACTAAACCTAAATCTAACCTAAACCTCACCCTCACCCTCACACTAATCCTAACCCTAACCCTAAACCTCACCCTAACCCTAACCCTAACCTCACCCCAACCTTCACCCTCACCATAATTCTAACCCTAACCCTAACAATAACAATAATCCTAACCCTAAACCTAATCCTATCCCTAACCGTAACCCTAATGCTAACACTCAACCTCACCCTAACCCTAATTCTAACCCTAACCCTCACCCTAACCCTAACTCTAAACCTAACCCTAACACTAACCATCACCCTAACCCTAATCCTCACCCCACCCTCACCCTCAGCCTAACCCTAAGCCTAAGACTAAGCCTAACACTAAACCTCACCCTCACCCTTACCCCAATTCTAAAACTAATCCTAACCCTAACCCTAAACCTCAACCTTACCCTCAACCTAAACTTAACCCTAACACTTTCCATAACCCTAACCCTCCACCTAAGCCTCCAAATAAACCTAAATCTAACCATAAACCTCACCCTCACCCTAATCCTAACCATAACCCTAAACCTCACCCTAACCCTAACACTCACCCTCACCCTCACCCTCACCATAACTCTAACCCTAACCCTAAAAATAACAGTAATCCTAACCCTAAACCTAACCCTAACCATAACCATAACCCTAATGCTAACACTCAACCTCACCTTAACCCTAAACCTAACCCTAATCCTCACCCTCACCCTAACCCTCATCCTCACTGTAACCCTAACGCTCATCCTAACCCTCACCCTAACTCTAACACTAACCCTAAATCTTACCCTAACACTAACCCTAATCCTCACCTTCACCCTAGCCCTGACCCTAAACCTAATCGTAAGTCTAATCTTCATTCTAACCTTCACCCTATCTCTAAGCCTAAACCTAACCCTAACCCTAACCCCAACCCTCACTGGATCCCTAACACTAACCCTAACACTAACACTAACGCTAAACCTAACCTAAACCTAACCCTAAACCTAACCCTAATCCTCAGCCTCACCCTCACCCTAACCCAAAACCTAACCCTAAACCTCATCCTAACTCTAAGCCTAATCCTAACCCTAGTCCTAACCCTCACCCTAACCCTAATCCTAAACCTATCCCTATTCCTAACCCTAACCATCAGCCTAACCCTTAGCCTAGCCCTTACCCTTAAACTTATCCTAACCCTAACCCTCACCCTAATCATAAAACTCACCCTAACCCTAAACCTCACCGTAACACTTACCCTCACCCTAACACTAACCCTAATCCTAACACTACCTCTCACACTAACCCTAAACATCACCCTAAACCTAAACCTCACCCTAACACTAACCCTAACCCTCACACTCACACTAGACTTCAGGGTAACCCCAACCCTCATCCTCTCCATAAATCTCACACTAACCCTAACACTAATCCTCATTCGAACTCCCAACTAGCACTGACCATCAACCTAACCCTAACACTCACCGTTACCGTAACCCTCAGCCTCAGCCTAACCCTCACCTTTACCTTTAACGTCACCCCCACGTTAACCCGCACCCAAACCCTAACCCTCACCCTAACACTAAATGTACCCCTATACCTCACCCTCTCCCTAATGCTAACACTTACCCTAACCCTAACACTAAACCTCACCCTCAACCTAACCCTAATCCTAACCCTAACCCTAAACCTCACCCTAACCGTAAACCTAACAATCACCCTCACCCTCACCCTCACCATAACTTTAACCCTAACCCTAACAATAACACTAATCTTAACCCTCAACCTAACCCTAACCATAACTGTAATCCTAACACTCACCCTCATGTTAACCCTAATCCTAACCGAAACCCTCACCCTAACCCTAATCCTCACCCTCACTGTAACCCTAACCCTCACCCTAACCCTCACCCTAACCCTAACCCTAACCCTAAACCTTAACCTAACACTAACCCTAACCCTCACCCTCAACCTAGCCCTCACCCTAACACTAATGCTAAACCTAATCCTCATCCTTACCCTCACCGTAACCCTAACCTTAACCCTCACCCTAACCCTAACCTTAACCCTCACCCTAACCCTAACCCTAACCCTAACCCTAACCCTCACGCTCCCCTTAACTCTAACCCTCACCCTAACCCTAAACATAAACTTACCCTAACTCTCACCCAAACCCTAACCCTAACCCTCCCGCTAACCCTAAGCCTCACCCTCATCCTCACCCTCAGCCTGACCCTAAGCGTAACCGTAACCCTCACACTCACCCTAACCCTTACCCTAAACCTAATCCTAACCCTAACTCTAACCCTCACCCTCAGCCTCACTGTAACCCTTACTCTAACCTAAACTTCACCCTCACCCTATCCCTAACCCTAACCATAACCTTAAACCTCACCCTCACACTCACCCTACACCTTACCCTAAACCTATTCCTAATGCTAACCCTCATCCTAACCCTCCCCCTAACCCTAAACCTCACCCTCAACCTCACCCTCAGCCTAACACTAAGCCTATCCCTAAACCTAAACCTAACACACACACTCCCCCTCACTCTAACCTTAATCTTATACCTAACCCTAACCCTAATCCTAACATTTCCCCTAACTCTCACCCTAACCCTAACCCTAAAACTAACCCATAACATAACCCTCAACCTAAACCTCACCCTAAACCTAACTCTAATCCTAAAACTCACCCTCACCCTAACCCTAACTCTAAACCTAATCCAAACCGAAAAGGTCACCCTCACACTAAGCCTAATCCTAAGATTAACCCTAACCCTAACCCTCACACTCATCCTAACCCTAACCCTAAACCTCACCCTAACCCTAACCCTCACACTCAACCTCAGCTTAACCCTAAGCCTGTCCCGAACCCTAACCCTAACCCTAACCCTAACCCTCACCCTAACACTAACCCTAATCCTACTCCTAATCCTAACCCTAACCATCACTCTCAAACTAACCCTCAACTTAAGCCTAACCCTAACATTAATCCTAACCCTAACCCTCACCCCCAGCCTCACCCTAACCCTAACACTAACACTAAACCTCACCCTAACCCTAACACTAACCCTAACCCTATCCTTAAACCTCATCCTAGACCTAAACCTAACCATCATCCTCACCCTCACCATAACCTTAACCTTAACCCTAACACTAACAATAACCCTAACATTAACCCTAACCCTTACTCTCACCCTAACACTACCCCTAAACCTAACACTAAACCTCACATTAAACCTAACCATCACCCTAACCATAAACCTCACCCTAAATCTAACCCTAAACCTCAAGCTCTCGCTAGACCTCGCCCTAACCCTAACCCTCATCCTCAACTTAAACTTCACACTAACCGTAACACTAATCCTCAATCTAACCCTCACTCTCATCCTAACCCTAACCATAACCCTCACACTTACTGTAACTCTTACCCTAAGCCTAACCCTGACCTTTACCCTTACCGTCACCAACACAGTAACCCTCACTCTAACCCTAATCCTCACCCTAACCCTAAATCTACCCCTAAACCTCACCCTCACTCTAACCCTAACTCTAATCCTAACCCTAACACTAACCCTCACCCTAACCCTAACCCTAACCATCACCCTAACCCTAATCCTCACCCCTACCGTCACCCTCAGCCTAACCCTAAGCCTAAGCCTAACCCTAAACCTAAACCTCACATTCACCCTCACCCTAACCCTAATCCTAAACCTAACCCTAACCCTAGCCCCAAACCTCAACCTAACCCTCAACCTAACCTTAACCCTAACACTTACCCTAACCCTAACCCTCCACCCAACCCTCCAACTAAACCTAAATCTAACCATAAACCTCACCTCACACTAACCCTAATCCTATCCCTGACCCTAAACCTCAACCTAACCGTAACACTCACCCTCACCCTCATCATAACTCTAACCCTGAACCTAACAATAACAGTAATCCTAACCCTCAACCTAACCCTAACCATAACCCTAACACTAATGCAAATACTCAACCTCACCCTAACCCTAATCCTAACCCTAACCCTCACCCTAAACCTAATCCTCACCCTCACTGTAACCCTAACCCTCAACCTAACCCTCACCCTAACCCTAACCCTCACCCTAAACCTCATCCAAACACTAACCCTAAACGTCACCCTCACCCTAGCCCTCACCCTAACCCTAATTCTAACCCTAATCCTCATCCTAACCCTCACCCTAACCCTAACCCTAACCCTCACCGTAACCCTAACCCTCACCTTAACCTTTATCCTCACCCTCACCCTCATCCTAAACCTAAGCCTAACCCACACCCTAACCCTAACCCTCACACTCACCCTATACCTAACCCTAATCCTCATCCTAACACTCACCCTCACACTAACCCTAATCCTACTCCTAACCCTAATCCTAAACCTCACCCTCAAACTAACCCTCATCTTAAGCCAAAGCCTAATATTAATCCTAACCCTAACCCTCAGCCTCAGCCTCATCCTATCCTTAACTCTAACACTAAACCTCACCCGGACCCTAATCCTAAACCTCGCCCACAAACTAGCCCTCACCCTAACCAGAATCCTAACCCTAACCCTCACCCTAAACCTAACCATAACCCTCACCCTCAACCTAACACTAACCCTCACCCTCAACCTCACCCTCAGCCTAACCCTAAGCCTAATCCTAAACCTAATTCTAACACACACATTCACCCTCACCCTAACCCTAAGAAAACCCTAACCCTTACCCTCACCGTCACCCTCAGTGTAACCCTAAGCCTAAACCTAACCCTATCCCTAACACTCACACTCACCCGAACCCTTACCCTAATCCTAATCCTAACCCTAACCCTAACCCTCAAACTCAGCCTCACCTTAACCCTAACTATAACCCTAAAACTCATCCTCACCCTAACCCTAAAAGTAACCCTAACCCTAAACCTCACTCTAACCCTAACCCTAAGCTGCCCCCTTACCCTAGCCCTCACCCTAACCCTAATCCTAACCCTAACACTCATCCTAACCCTCCACCTAACCCTAACCCTAACCCTCACCCTTTCCCTAACCCTCACCCTCACCCTCAGCCTAACACTAAGCCTAACCCTAACCCTCACCTTCACACTCACCCTAACCCTACCCCTAATACTAACCCTAACCCTAACCTTAACCCTCACCCTCATGCTAACCCAAATCCTAACCCTAACCTTAATCCTAACCCTCCCTCTAACTCTCACCCTAACCCTAACCCTAACACTAACCCTAAACCTAAACCTCAACCTAACCCTCACCCTAACCCTACCTCTAACCCTAAACCTCACCCTCACCCTAAACCTCACCCTAAACCTAAGCCTAACCCTCACCCTCACCGTAACCTTAACCTTAAACCGAAACCTAAAAATAACCCTAACCCTAATCCTAACCCTCACCCTAACCATAACCCTCATCCCAACCAAAACCCTCATCCTAAGACTTACCCTCACCCTAACATTAACCCTAACACTAACACTAACACTCACCCTAACACTAACCCTAAATCTAACCCTAATCATCTCCCTCACCCTCACCTTAACTCTAGCACTAACCCTAAAAATAACACTAACCCTTAACCGAACCATCACCCTAAACCTAATCCTAACACCCACCCTCACGCTCAGCCTAACCCTAAGCCTAAATCTAACCCTCACCCTAACACTCATACTCACCCTCACTCTAACTCTAATCCTAAACGTAACCCTATCCCTAAACCTCTACCTAACCCTCACCCTCACCCTAACCCTAACACTAACTCTAACCCGAAACCTCACTCTAACCCTTCCGCTAATCCTAACTCTAAACCTAAACCTCACCCTCATCCTAACCTTAACTCTAACACTAAACCTCACCCGGACCCTAATCCTAAACCTCGCCCACAAACTAGCCCTCACCCTAACCAGAACCCACACCCTAACCCAAACCCTCACCCTAACTCTTAACCTAACCCTAACACTAACCCTAACCCTAACCCTAAACCTCACCTAACACAAACCCTAAATCTCACCCTAAACCTCTCCCTCAACCTAACCCTAATCCTAACCCTAACTGTAAACCCCACCCTAACCCTAACCCTATCACAAACCCTAACTCTAACCCTAAACATCACTATTAACCTAACCCTAATTCTAAACATAACCCTAAACCTAAACATCATCCTAAACCTAACCCTAAACTTCAACCTCACCCTCACTAAAACCTAAACCCTAAACCTAACCCTAACAATTACCCAAACTCTAACCCTCACCCTAACACTTACCCTTACCCTAACACTAACCCTAACCCTAACACTAAACCTCACACTAACCCTAACCATTACGCTAACCCCAAACCTCACGATAACCCTATCCCTAACCCTCACCCTCACCCTAGCCCTCACCCTAACCCTAACCCTCATCCTCACCCTAACACTCACTCTCACCCTCACACTCACCCTCAGCCTAACCCTAACCCTAATCCTAATCCTAAGCATAACCCTCACCCTAACCTTAACCCTCACCATAACCGTAACCCTTAAGGTAACACTAACCCTAAACCTAACCCTCACACTAACCCTAACCCTAAACCTAACACTAACCCTAACAATAACCCTCAAGCTCAGCCTCACCCTAACCCTAAATCTAACCCTAAACTTCACTCTCACCCTAACCCTAACCATAAACCTGACTCTAACCCTAAACCTAAAACTCACCCTCAACCTAGCCCTTGCCCTAACCTTAATGCTAACCCTAACCCTCACCCTAACACTTCCCCTATCCCTCATCCTAAACCTAACCCTCACCCTCAACTTCACCCTCTGCCTAACCCTAGACCTAACCCTAACACACACACTCACCTTCGCACTAACCCTAATCCTATCCCTAAACCTAACCATAACCATAACCCTCCCCCTAACTCTCAAACTAACACTAACCCTATCCCTCACCCTAACCCTAACTCTAAACCTAAACCTTACCCTCAGCCTAACCCTAACTCTAACCCTAACCCAAACCCTAAACCTCAACCTAACCCTAAGCCTAACCCTCAACCTCACCCTCACCATAACCGTAACACTAAACCTAAACCTAACAATAACCCTATTCCTAACCCTAACCCTCACCCTAAACATAACTCGCACCCTAACCCATACCCGCACCCTAACACTTACTCTCACCTTAACACTAACCCTAACACTAACACTAACCCTCCCACTAACCCTCACCCTAACACTATACCTCAACATAACCCTCACCCTCAACCTAACCCTAACACTACCCCAAAACCTAACACTCACTCTAACCCTCCACCTAACCCTATATCTAAACCTCACACTCACCCTAACCCTAACCCTCATCCTAACCCTAACACTCACCCTAACCCTAACCCTCACCCTAAAAATTACCCTAACCCTAACACTAACCCTAACCCTAACACTAACACTCACACTAACCCTAACCATCACCCTAAACCCAAACCTCAAGCTAACCATATCCCTAACCCTCACCCTCACCTTAGCCCTCACCCTAACCCTAACCCTCATCCTCACCCTAACCCTCACCCTGACTCTCACCCTCAGCCTAACCCTAACCCTAATCCTAGGCCTAACCCTAACACTCACCCTAATCCTAGTCCTAACCCTAACCCTCACCCTAATCGTAACCCTCACTCTAACACTAACCCTAACCCTAAACCTAACCGTAATCCTCAGCCTCAGCCTCACCATAACCCTAACCCTCACCTTAACTCTAAGCCTAAACCTAAGCCTAACCCTAACCCTCACACTCACCCTAACCCTAACCCTAATCATAAAACTAACCCTATCCATAACCCTAGCCCTCTCCCTAACCCTCATCCTAGCCCTCACCCTTACCCTAATCCTAACCCTAAAACTCATCCTAACCCTCACCCTAACCCTAATTCTAATACTAACCCTAATCCTAACCCTCAACCTCAGCCTAACCCTAACCCTAAATCTAACCCTAAACCTCACCCTCACTCTAAACCTAACCCTAACCCTAACCCTAAACATCACGCTAATCCTAACCCTAAACCTCACCCTCACCCTAGCCCTCACCTTAACCCTAATCCTAACCCTAAACTTCTTCCTAGCCCTCACCCTAACACTAACCCTAAACCTCACCCTCACCCTAACCATAATCCTAACCCTAAGCCTCAACCTAAACCTAACCGTCACCCTCACCGTAACCCTTACTCTAACCCTCACCCTAACCCTAAACTTAACCCGAACCCTAACTCTAATGGTAAGCCTAATATTAACCCACATCCTAACCCTAACCTTCAACCTTACCTTAACCCTCACCCTCAGTCAAACCCTCACTTTTACCCTTACCGTCAGCCCTACCCTAACCCTCACCCTAACCCAAACACTCACCCTAACCCTCACCCTAAAACTAACTCTATGCCTAAACCTCACCCTCACCCTAACCATAACTCTAACCCTAACCCTAACACTAAACCTCACCCTAACAATAACCCTAACCCTAACCTTCACCCTCAACCAAACCCTCAGCCTAAACCTAATGCTAACCTTAACCCTAAACTTAACCCTCACACTCACCCTAACCCTCACCCTAATCCTAATCCTAACCCTAACTCTAACCCTCACCCTCACCCTCAGTCTCACCCTAACCCTTATTCTAACCCTAAACCTTATCTTCACCCTAACCCTAATCCTAACCCTCATCCTCACCGTAACCGAAACCCTAAACCTAACCCTAACCCTAACCCTAACTCTAACCTCCCCCTAACTCTCAACCTAACCCTAACACTAACCCTGACCCTAAACCTCACGGTAACCCTAACTCTAACACTAACCCTCATCCTAACCCTCACCCTAACCCTAACTCCACCCTAAACCTCACCCTCACCCTAACCCTAACTCTAACCCTAACCCTAACACTAAACCTCACCCTAACCCTCATCCTCACTCTAAACCTCACACTAACCCTATCCCTAATCCTCAATCATACTCTCACCCTAACCCTAACTCTAGCCCTTAATCTAACCCTAAACCTAACCCTAACGCTCACCCTTATCTTAACCCTCACCCTCAGCCTAAACCTCACCATTACCCTTACCATCATCCTCACCCTAAAAATCCCCCAACCCTAAACCTCATACTAACTCTAACACTAACTGTAAACCTAACCATCACCCTAACCCTAACACTCACCCTGAACCTCACACTCAGCCTAACACTAGGACTAAGCCTTACACTTACCCTAACCCTCACCCTAACCCTAGCCCTCACCCTAACCCTAATCTTAACCCTAACCCTAATCCTAACCCTCGCCCTAACCCTAACACTAACCCTCACCCACAACCTCACACTAAGCCTAATCCTAACGCTAACCCTCAACCTAACCCTAAAACTCACCCTCACTGTAACCCTTACCCTAATGCTCACCCTAACCCTAAACTTAACCCGAACCCTAACGCTCACCCTAAACAAAACCCTAACCCTCACCCTAACCTTAACCCTAAACCTTAACCTCACCCTAGCCCTCACCCTAACCCTAATCCTAACCTTAACCCTCATCCTAACCCGCCCCCTAACCATAATCCTAACCCTAACCCTCACCCTCAACCTCACCCTCAGCCTAACCCTAAGCCTAACCCTAAACCAAACCCTAACACACACACTCACCCTCATCCTAAACCTAATCTTAAACTTAACCCTAACCCTAAACCTCTCCCTAACTCTCACCCTAACCCTAACACTAACACTAACCCTAACCCAAACCCTCAACCTAACCCTCACACTGACTCTAACCCTAAACCTCACCCTCACACTAAACCTCAACCTAAGCCTAACCCTAACCCTCATCCTCACCCTCACTGTAACCGTAAACTTAAACCGAACCCTAACAATTACTCTAAACCGATTCCTAAACCTCAGCTTAACCATAACCCTCACCCTAACCCAAACCCTCACCATCACCCTTAGCCTCACCCTAAAACTAAATCTAAGGCTAACAGTAACCCTCACCCTACAACTAACCCTAAATCTAACCCTAAACCTCACCCTCAACCTAACACTAACCCTAACCCAAACCGTAAACCCCACCCTATCCCTAACCCTAACCCTCACCTGCACCCTCAACCTCACTGTAACTCTAAACCTAACCCTAACAATAACACTAATCCTAACCAGAACCATCACCCTAACCCTAAACCTCACCCTCATGCTCGACCTAAGCCTAAGCCTAAGCCTAACCCTAAACCTAAACCTCACCCTAACCCTAACACTATCACAAACCATAACTCTAATCCTAAAACTCACTGTCACCCAAACCCTAATTCTAACCCTAACCCTAAACCTTAACCTCAACCTAAACATAACCGTAACCCTCACCCTCACCCTCACCATAACCCTAAGCCTAACCCTAACCTTAACAATAAACTTAACCATAAACCTAACCCTCACCTTAACCATAACCCTCACCCTAAACCTAAATCTCACCCTAACACTTTACCTAACCCTAACAATAACCCTCACCCTAACACTAATCCTCACCCTAACCCAAACCCTAACCCTAAACCTCACCCTCATGCTTGGCCTAAGGCTAAGCCTCACCCTAACCCTAACCCTCAACCTAACCCTAACTCTAACCCTAACCCTAAACCTAAACCTCATCCTAACCCTAACCCTAATACTCACGCTCACCCTCACAGTAACCGTAACCCTACCCCTAAACCTAACAATAAACCTAACCCTAACCCTAACCCTCAACCTAACCATAACCCTCACCCTAACCTTAACTCTCACCCTAACACCCTCACCCTAACCCTAACACTAGGAACCATCACACTCACCCTAGCTTTCACCCTAATCCTAACCCTCATCCTCACCCTAAACGTCACACTAATCCTAACACTAATCCTCAATATAACGCTCAACCTCACCCTAATGCTAACACTAACCCTAACCCTAACCCTAACCTTCACCCTTAGTGGAACCTTCACCCTCAGTCTAACCCTCACCTTTACCCTTACCATCACCCCCAGGCTAACCTGCACCCTAACCCTAACCCTCATCCTAACCCTAACTGTACCCCTGAACCTCACCCTCACCATAAGCCTAAGTCTAACCCTAACCCAAACACTAAACCTCACCTTAACCCTCACCCTAATCCTAAACCTCATCCTAACCCTCACCCTAACTGTAAACCTAACCATCACCCTAACCCTAACCCTCACCCTCAAACTCATGCTCAGCCTAATCCTAAGCCTAAGCCTAACCCTTACCTAATCCTCACCCTCACCCTAGCCCTCACCCTAACATTAATCCTAATCCTAACCATCATCCTAAACCTCACCCTAACCCTAACCCTAACAATCACCCTAAACTTAATCCTCACGCCCAACCTCACTCTCAGCCTAACCCTAAGCCTAAGCCTAACCCTAGTCCTATCCATCACACTCAACCTCACCCTCACCCTAATCGTAACCCTAACCCTAACCAAAAGCCTAAACCTCAACCTAACCCTCAACCTAACCTTAACCCTAAAAGTAACCCTAACCTCACCCTAGGCCTAACCCTCCAACTAACCCTAAATCTAACCCTCAACCGCACCCTCACCCTAACCCTACTCCTAAACCTAACTATAAACCTCGCCCTAACCCTAACCCTAAACCTCACCCTCACCCTCACCCTCACAATAACTCTAACCCTAACCCTAACAATAACACTAATCCTAACCCTAAACCTAACCCTAACCCTAATGCTAACACTCACACTCAAACTAACCCTATTCCTAACCCTAACCCTCATCCTAACCCTAATCCTCACCCTCACTATAACCCTAACCCTCAACCTAATCCTCACCCTAACCCTAACCCGAAACCTAAACCTTAATCTAATACTAACCCTAAACCTCACTCTCACCCTAGCCCTCACCCTAACCATAATCCTAACCCTAATCCTCATACTTACCCTCACCCTAGCCCTAAACTTAACCCTCACCCAAACCTTAACACTAACCCTAACTCTCAACCTAACCTTAACCATCACGCTCACATTAACCCTAACCCTAACCCTCACCCTAACCCTAACCCTCACACTTACCCTTTACCTAACCCTCACCCCCACCCTCATCCTCAGTCTAACCCTAACCCTAAACCTAACCCTAACCATATTGCTCACACTCACCCTAAGCCTTACCCTAAACAAAATCCTAACCCGAAGCCTAACCCTCACACTCAACCTTACCCTCAACCTAACCCTAAATCTAACACTAACACTAAACCTAACCCTGAAACTCAGGCTCACCCTAACCCTAAATCTAACCCTAAACCTCTCCCTCACCCTTACCCTAACACTAACCCTAACCCTAAACTTCAACCTAACCCTAACCCTAAACCTCACCCTCACCCTAGCCCTCACCCTAACCCTAATCCTAACCCTAACCCTCATCCTAACCCTCAGCCTAACACTAAACCTAACCCTCACAGTCACCCTCACCCTAAACCTAATCTGAAACCTAACCCTCAACCTAAACCTAACCCTCACCCTCACCGTAACCCTTACCCTAACCCTCAACCTAACCCTAAACATAAGCCGAACCCTAACTCTCAACCTTACCCTAACCCTAACCCTCACCCCAAACCTAACCCTAAAGCTCACCCTCAACCTAGCACTCACCCAACCCTAAACCTAAGCATAACCCTCTTCCTAACCCTCCCCCTAACTCTTACCCTAACGCTCACCCTAACCCTAACCCTAACCCTCAAACTCACGCTCAGCCTAAACCTAAGTCTAACCCTAAACCTAACACTAACACATACACTCGCTCGCACCCTAACCCTAATCCTAACCCTAACCCTCATCCTAACTCTCAACATAACCCTAACCCTCATCCTAACCCTAACCCACACCCTCATGCTCAGCCTAACCCTAAGCCTAACCCTAAACCTAACACTCACACTCACCCTAACCCTAACCCTATACCTCATGCTAACCCCAACCCTAACCCTCAACCTCAGCCTAACCCTAAGCCTATCCCTAACCGTAACCAAAACCCTAACACTCACACTCACCATAACCCTAACCCTAATCCTAATCCTAAAGCTAACCCTAACCGTCACCCTCAACCTAACCCTCACGTTAAGCCTAACCCTAACATTAATCCTAATGCTAAACCTCACCCTCAGCCTCACCCTAACCCTAACTCTAACACTAAACCTCACCCTAACACTAACCCTAAATCTAACCCAAAACCTCACCTTCAACCTAACCCTAACCCTAACCCTAACCGTAAACCCCACCCTCACCCTCACCCTCACCGTAACCGTAATGCTAACCCTAACAATAAACTTAACCATAACCCTAACCCTCACCCTAACTGTAAACCTCACCCTAACCCTAACCCTCACCCTAACACTTAGCCTAAACCTAACAATAACCCTAACCCTAACACTAACCCTCACACTAACCCTAACCATTACCCTAACCCTAAACCTCACGCTAACCCTATCCTTAACCCTCACACAAACCTAGCCCTCTCCCTAAACCTAACCCTCATCCTCACCCTAACCCTCACCCTCACCCTAACCTTCAGCCTAACCCTAATCCTAAATCTAACCATAACCCTCACCCTAACCCTCACCCTAACCGTAACACTAAACCTAACACTAACTCTAACCCTAAAACTCACCCTCAGCCTCACACTAACCCTAACTCTAGCCCTAAACCTCACCCTCACCCTAACGTAACCCTAACAATAAATCTCACCTTAACTCTAACACTAAACCTCACCCTCACCCTAGGCCTTGCCCTAACCCTAATCCTAAACCTAACCCTCATCCTACCCCTCCCCCTAACCCTAACCTTAACCTAACCATCATCCTCCCCCTCAGCCTAAATCTAAGCCTAACCCTAGACTTAACACTAACAAACACATTGACCCTCACCCTAACCCTAACCCTAATCCTATCCCTAACCCTAAGACTAACCCTTACCCTCCCCCTAACTCTCACCCTAACCCTAACCCTAACCATCACCCTAAACCTAACTCTAACCCTAAACCTCACTCTCACCCTTACCCTAACTCTCACCCTATCCCAAACCCTAAAGCTCAAGCTAACCATAACCCTAACCCTCACACTCACCCTCACCGTAACCGTAACCCTAAACTTAAACCTAACAATAACCCTAACCCTAACCTTAACCGTCACCCTAAACATAACCATCACCCTAACCCATACCTCACACTAACACTTACCCTCACCCTAACACTAACCCTAACACTAACACTAACCCTCACACTGACCCTAACCCTAACCCTAACCCTAAACCTCAACCTAAGCCTCACACTCAACCTAAACCTAACACTAACCCTAAGCCTAACCCTCCCCCTAACCCTCATGCTAAACCTATATCTAAACCTCTCCCTCACCCTAACCCCAACCCTAACACTAACCCTAAACCTAACCCTAAACCTAACACTAATCTTCAGCCTAAACATCACCCTAACCCAAACCCTAACCCTAACCCTCATCCTAACTCTAAGCCTAACCCTAACCCTAATCCTAACCCTCACACTCACCCTCACCCTAACCCTAATCCTAAACCTAACCCTATCCCTAACCCAAACCCTCACACTAACCCTCACCCTAGCCCTCACCCTTAAACTTATCCTAACCCTAAACCTCAACATATCTCCAAACCTACCCCTAAACCTAACCCTAACCCTCACCTGAACACGAACACGAACCCTCACCCTCATGCTCGGCCTAAGCCTAAGCCTAAGCCTAACCCTAACCCTCACCCTCAAACTAACCCTAACTCTAACCCTAACCCTAAACCTAAACTTCATCCTAACCCTAACCCTAATCCTCACCCTCACCCTCACAGTAACCGTAACCCTACCCCTAAACCTAACAATAAACCTAACCCTAACCCTAACCCTCACCCTAACCATAACCCTCACCCTAACCTTAACCCTCACCCTAACACTTACCCTCACCCTAACCCTAACCCTAACACTCACACTCATCCTAGCCTTCACCCTAACCCTAACCCTCATCATCACCCTAAACCTCACACTAACCCTAACACTAATCCACAATCTAACCCTCACCCTCAATCTAATGCTAACACTAACCCTCACCCTAACCCTAACCCTCACCCATACCGAAACCCACACCCTCATCCTAACCCTCACCTTAACCATTACCGTCAACCCCAGACTAACCTGCACCCTAAACCTAACCCTCATCCTAACCCTAACTGTACCCCTGAATCTCACCCTCACCATAACCCTAAGTCTAACCCTAACCCAAACACTAAATCTCACCCTAACCCACACCTTAACCCTAAAACTCATCCTAAACATCACCCTAACTGTAAACCTAACCATCATACTAACCCTAACCTTCACTCTCAACCTCAAGCTCAGCCTAATCATAATCCTAAACCTAACCCTTACCCTAACCCTCACCCTCAACCTATCCCTCACCCTAACCCTAATCCTAATCCTAACCCTCACCCTAACCCTAACCTTAACCATTACCCTAAACCTAATCCTCACCCCCACCCTCACCCTCAGCCTAACTCTAAGCCTAAGCCTAACCCTAACCCTAACCCTCACACTCACCCTCACCCTAACCCTAATCCTAACCCTAACCCTAACCGTAAGCCTAAACCTCAACCTAACCCTCACCCTAACCTTAATACTAAAATTAAACCTTACCCTCACCCTCGACCTAATCCTCCAACTAACCCTAAATCTAACCCTAAACTTCACCCTCACCCTTACCCTAATCCTAATCCCTAACCCTAAATCTCAACCTAACACTAACCCTAACCCTCACCCTCACCCTCACCCTCATAATAACTCTAAACCGAACCCTAACAATAACACTAATCATAACTCTAAACCTAACCCTAACCCTAACACTAACACTAATGCTAATACTCACCCTCAAGCTAACCTTAATCCTAACCCTAACCCTAACCCTAACCCTAATCCTCACCCTCACTGTAACCCTTATCCTCAACCTAATCCTCAATCTAACCCAAACCCTAATCCTATACCTTAATCTTACACGAACCCTAACCCTCAAACTCACCCTAGCCCTCACCCTAACCCTAATCCTAACCCTAATCCTCATCCTTACCCTCACCCTAACGCTAACCTGAACCCTCACCCTAACCCTAACACTAACCCTAAATCTCAACCTAACCCTAACCCTCACGCTCACAGTAACCCTAATCCTAACACTCACCCTAACCCTAACCCTCACACTCACCCTTAACCTCACCCTCACCCCAGCCCTCACCCTCAGTCTAACCCTAAGACTAACCCTAACACTAACCATATCGCTCACACTCACCCTAACCCTTACCCTAAACCTAATCCTAACCCTAAGCTTAAACCTCACACTCAACTTAAACCTCACCCTAACCCTAAATCTAACACTAACACTAACCCTCACCCTCAAACTCAGCCTCACCCTAACCCTAAAACTAACCCTAAACCTTACACTCACCCTAAACCTAACACTAACCCTAACCCTAAACCTCACCATAACTCTAACACTAAACCTCACCTTCACCCTAGCCCTCACCCTAACCCTAATCCTAACCCTAACCCTCATCCTAACCCTCACTTTAACACTAAACTTAACCCACACCGTCACGCTCACCCAACCCCTAACCCGAACCGCAACCCTCACCCTCAGCCTCACGCTAACTCTAACTCTAACACTAAACCTCACCCTCACACTAACCCTAAATCTAACCCTAAACCTCACCCATAACCTAAACCTAACCCTAACTCTAACGGTAAACCAAACCCTAACCCTAACCCTAACCCTCACCTGCACCCTCACCCTCACTGTAACTCTAACCCTAACCCTAAAAATAACAATAATCCTAACCAGAACCATCACCCTAACCCTAACCCTCAACCTCATGCTCAGCCTAAGCCTAAGCCTAACCCAAATCCTCACCCTAACCCTAACCCTATCACAAACCCTAACTCTAACCCTAAACCTAACTGTCACCCGAACCCTAATTCTATCCTTAACCCTAACCCTAAACCTCATTCTAACACTAACCGTAACCCTCATCCTCACCCTCACCATAACCCTAACCCTAACCCTAACAATAACCTTAACCATAACCCTAACCCTCACCCTAACTATAACACTCACCTTAACTCTAAAACTCACCCTAACACGTACCCCAACCCTAACAATAACCCTAACCCTAAACCTAACCCTAATCATCAGCCTAACCCTAAACCTCACGATAACCCTAGCCCTAAACCTCACCCAACCCTAGCCCTCACCTAACCCTAACCCTCATCCTCACTCTAACCCTCACCCTCACCCTCACCCTCAGCCTAAACCTAACCCTATACCCAACCCTAACACTCACCCTAACCCTCACCCTAACCCTAACCCTTAACCTAACACTAACCCTAACCCTAACCCTCACCCTCAGCCTCACCCTAACCCTAACTCTAACCCTAAACCTCACCCTCACCTTAACCCTTACCCTAACCATAAACCTCACCCTAACTCTAACCCTAAACCTCAACCTCACCCTAGCCCTTAACCTAACCCTAATCCTAACCTTAACCGTCATCCTAACCCTCCCCTTAACCCTAACACTAACCCTAACCCTAACTCTAACCATCACTCTCACCTTCAGCCTAAACCTAAGCCTAACCCCAGAACTAACCCTAACAAACACACGGACCCTCACCCTAACCCTAACCCTAATCCTATCCCTAACCCTAACACTAAGCCTTACCCTCCCCTTAACTCTCACCCTACCTAACCCTAACCGTCACCCTAAACTTAACTCTTAACCTAAACCTCACCCTCACCCTAACACTAACTCTAACCCTAACCCAAATCCTAAACCTCATCCTAACCCTAACCCTAATCTTCACACTCACACTCACCGTAACCGTAACCCTAAACCTAAACCTAACAATAACCCTAACCCTAACCCTAACCCTCACCCTACCCATAACCGTCACCCTAACCCATAACCGCACCCGAACACTTACCCTCACCCTAACACTAACACTAACACTAACACTAACCCTCACACTGACCCTAACCCTAACCCTAACCCTAAACCTCAACCTAACCCTCACACTCAACCTAAACCTAACACTACCCCTAACCCTCACCCTAACCCACCCCCTAACCCTACATCTAAACCTCACTCTCACCCTAAACCTAACACTAACACTAACAGTAACCCTAAACCTAACCCTAAACCTAACAGTATTCCTCAGCCTCAACCTCACCCTAAACCAAACCCTAATCTTAACACTCATCCTAACTCTAAACCTAACCCTAACCCTAATCCTAAACCTCACCCTCACCCTCAACCTAACCCTAATCCTAAACCTAACCCTATCACTAACCCTAACCCTCACCCTAAACCTCAGCCTAACCCTCACCCTTAAACTTATCCTAACCCTAAACCTCAACCTAATTCTCAACCTAACCCTAAACCAAACCCTAAACCCCACCTGAACCCGAACCCGAATCTTCAACCTCATGTTGGCCAAAGCCTAAGCCTAAGCCTAAGCCTAAGCCTAAGCCGAAACCCTCACCCTAACCCTGATTCTAACCCTAACCCTAAACCTAAACCTCATCCTAACCCTAACCCTAATCCTCACCCTCACAGTAACCGTAACCCTACCCCTAAACCTAACAATAAACCTAACCCTAACCCTAACCCTCACCCTAACCATAACCCTCACCCTAACCTTAACCCTCACCCTAACACCCTCACCTTAACCCTAACCCTAACCCTCACACTCACCCTAGCCTTCACCCTAACCCTAACCCTCATCCTCACCCTAAACATCACACTAACCCTAACACTAATCCTCAATCTAATCCTCACCCTCAACCTAATGTTAACACTAAACCTCACCCTAACCCTAACCTTCACCCTTACCGGAACCCTCACCCTCAACCTAACCCTCACCTTTACCCTTACCGTCACCCCCAGGCTAACCTGCACCCTAACCCTAACCCTCATCCTAGCCCTAACTGTACCCCTGAACCTCACCCTCACCATAACCCTAAGTCTAACCCTAAACCTAACACTAAACCTCACCCTAATCCTCACCCTAACCCTAAACCTCATCCTAACCCTCACCCTAACTGTAAACCTAACAATCAACCTAACCCTAACACTCACCGTCAATCTCATGCTCAGCCTAATCCTGAGCCTAAGCCTAACCCTTAACCTGACCCTAACCCTCACCCTAGCCCTCACCCTCACCCTAACCCTAACCCTCATTCTCACTCTAAACCTCACACTAGCCCTAACCCTAATCCTCAATCTAACAATCACCCTGACCCTAATCCTACCCCTTACGGTAAACCTAAGCCTAAACCTAACACTCACCCTTATCTTAACCCTCACCCTCACCCTAAACCTCACCTTTACCCTTACCATCATCCTCACCCTAACCCTCACCCTAACCCTAAACCTAAACCTAACCCTAAACCTAACCCTAATCCTAACACTCACTCTCACCCTAACCCTAATCCTAACCCTAACCCTCACCCTAACACTAACCCTCACACTCCCTGTAACCCTAACCTCAACCTAACCCTCACCCTAAAGCTATCCCTAATCGTAAACCTTAATCTAACACTAACCCTAACCCTCACCCTCACACTGGCCCTCAAACTCACCCTCACCCTCAGCCTAAACCTAATCCTAACGCTAAGCCTAACCCTCACCCACAACCTAACCCTTGCTCTAACACTAACACTAATCCTAACACTAAACCTCACCCTAACCCTAACCCTCAACCTCAGCCTCACCCTAACCCTAACTCTAACCCTAAACTCAACTTCACCCTAAACTTAACCCTAACCCTAACAGTAAACCTCACCCTAACCCTAACCGTAAACCTCACCTGAAACTAGCCCACACCCTAACCCTAATCCTAACCCTAACCCTCATCCTAACCCTCACCCTAACACTAACCCTAACACTAACCTTCACCCTATCCCTAATCCTAACCCTAACTCTCAAACTGACACTAACACTCACCCTCACCGAAACTCTTAGACTAACCCTAACCCTAACCCTAAACTTAACCCGAACCCTAACTCTCACACTAACCCTAACCCTAACTCTCACCCAAACCCTAATCCTCACCCTTGCCATAACCCTCACACTCAGCCTAACTGTCACGTTTAACCTTACCTTCACCCCCACCTTAACCCTCACCCTAACCCTAACTCTAAACCTAACCCTCACCCTAACCCTAACTCTACCCCTAAACCTCACCCTTACTCTAACCCTAACTTTAACACTAACCCTAACACTAAACCTCACCCTAACCCTAACCCTAACCCTTAAACTAACCCTAACACTCACCCTCACCCTCACCCTCAGCCTAAACCTAAGGCTACCCCTAACCCTACCCCTAACCCTCACACTAACCCTAACCCAAACCCTAATCCTAATGCTAACAATAATCCTAACCCTCACCCTCACCCTCAGCCTCAACCTAACCCTAATTCTAACTCTAAACCTCACCCTCACCCTAACACTAAGGCTAACCCTAACCATAAACCTCACCCTAACCGTAATCCTAACCCAACCCTAAACCCCACCCTAACCCTAACCCTAACCCTCACACTCACCGTAACTCTAACCCTAACCCTAACGATAACACTAACCCTATCCCTAACCATCACCCTAACCCTAATCCTCACCCCCACCCTCACCCCCACCCTCACCCTTAGCCTAACTCTAAGCCTAAGCCTAATCCTCAGCCTAAACCTCACACTCAGCCTCCCCCTAAACCTAACCCTCACCCTTACCTTAACCCTCACCCTCATCTTAACCCTTACCCTCAGCGTAAACCTCACCTTTACCCTTACCATCATCCTCACCCTAACCTCACCCGAACCCTAAACCTCATCCTAACCCTCACCCTAACAATAAACCTAACCATCATGCTAACCCTAACCCTCACCCTCAAACTCACCCTCAGCCTAACTGGAAGCCTAAGCCTAAGCCTTACCCTAACCCTTACCCTCACCCGAGCCCTCACCCTTACCCTAATCCTAACGATCACACTAACCTAAACCTCACCTCCATTCTCACCCTCAGCCTAACCCTAAGCCTAAGCGTAGCCCTAATCCTAATCCTCACCCCCCACCCTCACTCTTAGCCTAACCATAAGCCTAAGCCTAATCCTCACCCTAAACCTCACACCCAGTCTCACCCTAACCCTAATCCTAAACCTAACCCTATCCCTAAACCTCAACCTAACCCTCACCCTCACACTTACCTTAACACTACCCATAATCCTAAACTTCACCCTATCCCTCCCCCTAACCCTAACCATACCCATAACCCTCAACTTCAGCCTCTTGCTCACCGCAAAGTTAACCCTAATCATAACACTAACAATAAACCTAACACTAAGCCTAACCCAAACCCTAACTCTAAGCCTCAACCTCACCCTCACCCTCATCCTAAGCCTAAGCCTAACCATAACTCTAACCCTAAATCTAACCCTAAAACTAATCCTAATCCTCAGCCTCACCCTCACACTAACCCAAACCCTAACCCTAACCCTCACCCTAATTCTAAGCCTAACCCTAACCCTAAACTTCACACTCACCCTCACCCTAACCCTAAACCTAACCCTATCCCTAACCCTAGACCATACCCTAACCCTCACCCTAGCCCTCACCCTTACCGTAATCCTAACCCTAATCCTCAATCTAAATTTCACACTAACCTGAACCCTAACCCGAACCCTAACCTTCACCCTCATGCTCGGCCTAAGCCCAAGCCTAAGCATAATCCTAAGCCTAAACCTAACCCTCATGCTAACACTAACACTAACACTAAACCTAACTCTAACCCTAAATCTCACCCTCAACCTAACCTTAACTCTAATCCTAAGACTAAAACTAAACCTCATCCTAACCCTAACCCTAACCCTAACACTAACACTAACCATAACCCTAACCCTAACCCTAACAATAACCCTAACCCTAACCCTCACACTCACCCTAACAATAACTCTCACCCTAAACCTAACCCTCACCAAAACACTTACCCTCAACCTAACATAAACCCTAAAGCTAACACTAACACTCACACTAACCCCAAGCATCACCCTAACCATAAACCTCATCCTAACACTAACCCTAACCCTCAAGCTCACCCTAAACCTCACACTAACCCTAACACTATTCCTCAATCTAACCCTCACCCTCATCCTAAACCTAACACTAACCCTCACCCTAACCGTAACCCTCACCATTACTGTAATCCTCACCCTCAGCCAAACCCTCAAATTTACCCTTACTTTCAACCCCACCCTAACCTTGACCCTAACCATCACACTAAACCTAACTCTACCCTGAAACCTCACCCTCACCTTAACCCTAACCCTAACCCTAACCCTAACCCTAACCCTAACAATAACCCTAACCCTAACCCTAACCCTCACCCAACCATAAACCTCACCCTAAACCTAACCCTCACCCTAACACTTCCCCTCACCCTAACACTGACCCTAACCCGAACACTAACCCTCAAACTAACGCTAAACCTCAACCTAATCCTAAATCTTACCATTACCCTAACCCTAACCCTAACACTGACCCTCACCCTAGCCCTCACCATAACCCGAATTTTAACCCTCACCTTCACCCTAACCCTAACCCACATCCTCACCCTAAACCTCACACTAACCCTAACCCTAATCGTCAATCTAACACTCACCCTGAACCTAACCCTAACCCTTACCCTAACCCTAAACCTAACCCTAACCCTCACCCTAACACTCAAACTCAGCCTAAACCTCAACTTTAACCTTACCATCATCCTCACCCTAACCCTCACCCTAACCCTAACCCTCACCCTCACCATAAACCTAACCCTCAACCTAACCCTCACCCTAACCCTAACTCTAAACCTAAACCTTAATTTAACACTAACACTAAACCTCAACCTCAACTTAGCCCTCACCCTATCCCTAATCTTCATTCTTAACCTCACCCTAACCATAAACTTAACCCTTACCCTAACCATAATCTTAACCCTAAGTGTCAACCTTACCCTAAAACTCAAGCTCACCATAAACCTAACCCTAACCCTCACCCTAACCCTAAATTTACCCGAACCCTAACTCTCACTGTAAACCTAACCCTAACCCTCACTCTCAACCTCACCCTCAGCCTAACCCTAAGCCTAACCCTAACCCTAACCCATACACTCACCCTAACCCTTATGCTAATCCTAATCCTAACCTTTTGCCTCATCCTCACCCTCAACCTAACCCTCACCCTAACCCTAACTGTAACACTAACCCTAACCCTAAACCTCAATTTCAGCCTCACCCTAACCATAACTCTAACTGTAAACCTCACCCTCACCCTAACCCGAACCCTAACACTAACCCTAAACCTCATCCTAACGCTAACCCTAAACCTCAACCTCAAACTAGCCCTCACCCTAACCCTAATCCTATCCCTAACCCTCATCGTAACCCTCACCCTAACACTAACCTTAACCTTCCCCTCACACTAACCCTAATCCTAACACTAACCCTCAACCTAACCCTAACCCTCACTGTCACCATATCCCTTACCCTAACGCTTAACTTAACCCTAAATTGAACCCGAACCCTAACTCTCACCCCAACCCTAAACCTAACCCTCACCCTAAGCCTAACCCTCACCCTTACCGTAAGCCTCACACTCAGCCTAACCCTCACCTTTAACCTTACCGACACCCTCACCCTAACACTAACCCTAACACTAAACCTAAACCTAAACCTCACCCTAACCCTAACCCTCACCCTCACCCTGAACCTCACCATAACTCTAACCCTAAACCTAACAATAACACTTACCCTAACCGTAATCATAACCCTAAACATAACCATAACCTTCACCTCAGCCTCAACCTCAGCCTAACTGTAAGCCTAAGCCTAATCCAAACCCTAACCCTCACCGTAATCCTAACCCTAACCCTCAACCTAACCGTAAACTTAACCCTATCCCTCCCCATAACCCTAACTCTAACCCTAACCCTAGCCCTCACCCTTACCCTAATCCTAACCCTAAACCGCAAGTTAACTTTCACTGTAACCCTCACCCTCACCCTCACCCTCACCCTCACCCTCACCATAACTCTAACCCTAACCCTAACAATAACTCTAACAATACACTAACCATAACCATAACACTCAACCTCAGCCTCACCCTCACACCAAACTTAACCCTAACCATAACACTAACAATAACCCTAACACTAACCCTAACCCTAACACTAATCCTCACACCCACCTTCACCCTCAGCCTAACCCTAAGCCTAATCCTAACTCTAACCTAACCCTCACCATAACCCTAATTCTAACCCTAAACCTAACACTAACCCTAACCCTAAACCTAACCCTAATCCTCAGCCTCACCCTCACACTAACCCAAACCCTAACCCTAACCCTCACCCTAACTCTAAGCCTAACCCTAACCCTAAACCTCACACTCACCCTCACCCTAACCCTAATCCAAAACATAACCCTATCCCTAACCCTAGCCCTCACCCTAACCCTAATCCTAACCCTAAACCTCAATCTAACCTTCACCCTAACCCGAACCCTAACCTGAACCCGAAACCTCACCCTCACCCTCACCCTCACGGTAACTCTAACCCTAACCCTAACAATACCTCTAACCCTAACCCTAACCCTAACCATAACCAAAACCCTCGCCCTCAGACTCACCCTCACAGCAAACTTAACCCGAACCATAACACTAACAATAACCCTAACACTAACTCTAACCCTCACCCTATTCCTCACACCCACCCTCACCCTCAGCCTAACCCTAAGCCTAACCCTAACCCTAACACTAACCCTATCCCTAACAATAACTCTAATTCTAAACCTCACCCTCACCCTAACCCTTACTCTAAACCTATCCCGAAACCGCACCCTAACCCTAACCCTCAACCTCATCCTCACCGTATCTCTAACCCTAACCCTAAGAATAACAATAACCCTAACCCTAACCTTAACCATAAGCATAACCCTCACCTTCAGCGTCATGCTCACCGCAAACTTAACCCTAAGCATAACACTAACAATAAGCCTAAACTTAAGCCTAAACCTAACCCTAACTCTAATCCTCAAACCCACCCTCACCCTCATCCTAACCCTAAGCCTAATCCTAACTCTAACCATAACTCTCACCATAACCCTAACACTAACCCTAACACTAACACTAACCCTAACAATAAACCTAACACTAAAAATAAGCCTAATCCTCAGCCTCACCCTCACACTAACCCAAAACCTAACCCTAACCCTCACCCTAATTCTAAGCCTAACCCTAACCCTAAACCTCACACTCACCCTCACCCTAACCCTAATCCTAAACCTAAACCTATCCCTAACCCTAGCCCTCACCCTAACCCTAACCCTAAAACTCAATCTAACCTTCACCCTAACCCGAACCCTAACCAGAACCCTACCCCTCACCCTCATGCTCAGCCTAAGACTAAGCCTAAGCCTAAGCTTAACTGTAACCCTCACCCTAACCCTAACACTAATACTAACCCTAACTGTAACCCTAAATATCACCCTCACCCTAACCTTATCTCTAACCGAAACCCTAAAACTAAACTTCATTCTAACTGTAACCCTAACCCTAACCCTAATCATAACCCTAACACTAACCCTAACCCTAACAATAACCCTAAAACTCACACTCACGCTATCAATAACCTTCACCCTTACACTAACCATCACCCTATCCCTTAACCTCATGCTCACCCAACCCTCACACTAAGCCTAAAATGCAACTTAACCCTAACTTTAACCCTGACCATCACACTCAACTTCACCCTCACCCTAACCCTCAACCTCACCCTCACCCTCACCCTAACCCAAAACCTAACCCTAACCCTCACCCTAACCCTAACCCTCACACAACCTTAAACTTAACCCTCACCCTCACCATAACTCTAACCCTCACCCTAACACTAATCCTCACACTAACCCTAAACCTAACACTAACCCTTATCCTCACACTAACCCGCACCCTAACCCTAACCTTAACTCTAAGTCTCACCCTCACCATAACCTTCACCTTCACCCTAACCCTCACCCAAACCCTAACCCTCACACTCACCCTAACGCTCACCCTCACCCTAAAGCTAACACTAAACCTAAACCTCACCCTAACACTCACAATAAACCTAACCCTCACTCTAACCATAAACCTAACACTAAACCTTACCCTAACCCTTACCCTAACCGTTACCCTCACCAAAATCCTAACCCTAATCCTCACACTAACCCTAACACTAACCCACACACTAAAACTCACCCTAACCCTCACCCTCACCCTAACCATAACCCTCACCCACATCCTCACCTTCAGCCGAACCCTAACTCTAACCCTAATCCTAACCCTGAACCTCACCCTCACTCTGAACCTAACCCTAACCCTAAACCTCACCCTCACCCTCACCCTAACCCTATCCGTAAACCTATCACTAACCTCACCCTAATCCTAACCTTCAACCTAAACCTCAATCTAACACATACCCTCACCCTCACCCAAACCCTCACCTTAACCCTCACCCTAAACCTCACCCGCACCCTAAACCTCACCCTAAACCTTATCCTAACCCTAACCCTAACCTTAACCCTAAACCTCACCGTCACCCTAACCCTAACCCTAAACGTATCCTTAATCTTAGCCCTAACGCTAACCCTAAACTTAAAACGAACACACACTCTCATCGTCACTCTAAACATAACCCTAACCATATCCCTAACCCTCACCGTAAATCATACCCTCATCCTAATCCTAACCCTAATACTAACCCTAAACCTAACAATAACCCTAACCCTAAACCTAACCCTAAACCTAACCCTAATCCTCAGCCTCACCCTCACACGAACCCAATCCCTAACCAAAACCCTCACCCTAACTCTAAGCCTAACCCTAACACTAAACCTCACACTCACCCTCACCCTAACCCTAAACCTAAACCTAACGCTATACCTAAACCTAGCCCTCACCCTAACCTTAACCCTAGCCCTCACCCTTACCCTAATCCTAAATCTAAACCTCAATCTAACCTTCACCCTAACACGAACCTTAACCCGAACCCTAAAACTCATCTTCATGCTCGGCCTAAGCCTAAGCCTAATCCTAAGCTTAACCCTAACCCTCAACCTAACCCTAACCCTAACACTAACCCTAAATCTAACCCTAAATGTCACCCTCACCCTAACCTTAACTCTAACCCTAACCCTAAAACTAAACTTCATCCTAACCCTAACCCTAACACTAACCCTAAGCATAACCCTAACCCTAACCCTCACCTTAACACTTACCCTAACCCTAAAATAAACCCTAATGCTAACACTAATGCTCAACCTAACCCTAACCCTCACACTTACTGTAAACCTCACCCTCAGCCTAACCCTCAAATTTACCCTTACCTTCAACCCCACCCTAACCCGCAACCTAACACTAACCCTCGCCCTAACCCTCACCCTAATCCTAACTCTAACCCTAAACCTCACCCTCACCTTAACCCTAACTCTAACCTTAACCCTAACACTAAACTTCACCCTAACCCTAACCCTAACTCTCACCCTCACACTCACCGTAACTGTAACCATAAACCAAACCCTAAAAATAACCCTAACCCAAACCCTCACCCTAACCATAACCCTCACCCTAATCCTAACCCTCACCCTAACACTTACCCTCACCCTAACCCTAATCCTCACACTAACCCTAAACCTAACCCTAACCCTAACCCTCACACGAACCCTCAACCTAACCCTAACCCTAACCTTAATTCTCACCCTCACATTAATCCTCACCCTATCCCTTAACCTCATGCTCACCCAACCCTCACACTAAGCGTAAACCTCAACCTAACCCTAAGCCTAACCCTCACCATCACCCTCAACTTCACCCTCACCCTAACCCTCACCCTCACCCTCACCCTCACCCTAACCCAAAACCTAACCCTACCCTGACCCTTACCCGAACCCTCACAAACCTTAATCTTAACCCTCACCCTCACCATAACGCTAACGCTCACCCTAACCCTAATCCTCACACAAACCCTAAACCTAACACTAACCCTTATCCTCACACTAACCCTCACCCTAACCCTAACCTTAACTCTAAGTCTCACCCTCACCATAACCTTCACCTTCACCCTAACCCTCACCCAAACCCTAACCCTCACACTCACCCTAACCCTCACTCTCACCCTAAAGCTAACACTAAACCTAACCCTCACCCTAACACTCACACTAAACCTAACCCTCACTCTAACCATAACCCTAACACTAAACCTTACCCTAAACCTAAACCTAACACTTACCCTCACCATAACCCTAACCCTAATCCTCACAGTAACCCTAACACTAACCCACACACTAAAACTCACCCTAATCCTCATCCTCACCCAAACCCTAACCCTCACCCACACCCTCACCTTCAGCCTAACCCTAAACCTAACCCTAATCCTAACCCTGAACCTCACCCTCACCCTGAACCTAACCCTAACCCTAACCCTCACCCTCACCCTCAACCTAACCCTAACCATAAACCTATCACTAACCCACACCCTAACCCTAACCCTCAACCTAACCCTCAATCTAACACATACCCTCACCCTCACCTTAACCCTCACCCTAACCCTTACCCTAAACCTCACCCTCACCCTAAACCTCACCCTAACCGTATACCTAACCCTAACCCTAACCCTAACGTAAAAACTAAACCTCACTCTCACTGTCACTCTAACCATAACCCTAACCGTATCCCTAAAACTAAACCTCACCATAACCCTAACCCTAACCCTAACCCTCACCGTCACCCTAACCCTAACCCTAACCGTATACCTAACCCTAACCCTAACCCTAACGTAAAAACTAAACCTCACTCTCACTGTCACTCTAACCATAACCCTAACCGTATCCCTAACCCTCACCCTAACCCTCACCCTAAAACATAGCCTCACCCTAAACCTAACCCTAACCCTCAACCTAACTCTATTCCTCTTCCTAATACTCATCCTCACCCTAAAACTTATCCTAACCTTTACCCTCACCCTAAACCTAACCCTAAACGTACCGCTCACCAGATCCCTCACACCCAAGATCACCCTCAGCCTAACCCTAAGCCTAAGCCTAGCCCTAGCCATAAACCTCACCCTCAACCTCACCCTCACTGCAAACTTAAAGCAAACCATAACACTAACAATAACCCTAATTTAAACCCTAACACTAACCCTAACCCTCACACCCACCCTCACCCTCAGCTTAACCCTAAGCATAAACCTAGGCCTAACCCTAACCCTCACTGTAACCCTAGCCCTAAACCTAACCCTAAACCTAACCCTAGTCCTCAGCCTCGCCTTCACCCTAACCCAAACCCCAACCCTAACCTTCACCTTAACCCTAAGCCTAAACCTAAGCCTAAACCTAACGTTCACACTCAACCTCACCCTAACCCTAATCTGAAACCTAAACCTATCCCTCACCCTAAACCTCACCCTAACCCTCAACCTAGCCCTCACCCTAACCCTAAGTCTAAACCTAAACCTCATCCTAACTCTAACCTAACCTTCACCCTAACCCTAACCCTAACCCTCACACTCATGCTAAGCCTAAGCCTAAGCTTAAGGCTAAGCCTAAGCCTAACCCTAACTCTCACACTAATCCTAACACTAACCCTCACCCTAACCCTAAACCTAACACTAACCCTAACTCTAACCCTAAACCTCACCCTCACCCTAACCCTAACTCTAAACCTAATCCTAAACCTAAATCTCATCCTAACCCCAACCCAAACCCACACCCTTACCCTCACGGTAAACATAACACTATAACCCTAACACTAAAAATAACCCTAACCCTAACCCTAACCATCACCCTAACCATAACCATAACCATAACCCTCACCCTAAACCTAACCCTCAACCTAACACTAACCCTAACCATAACCCTAAAACTCACACTAACCCTAACCATCACCCTAACCCTAAACCTCACCCTAACACTAACCCTAACCCTCACCCTCACCCTAGCCCTCACCCTAACCCTAACTCTCATCCTCACCCTAAACCTCACACTAACCTTAACACTAATCCTCAATCTAACCCTCACCTTCAACTTAACCCTAACCCTAACCCTCATCCTAAACTTAACCCTCACCCTTACCATAACTCTCACACTCAGCATAACCCTCATTTTTAGCCTTACCGTCAAACCAACCCTAACCCTCATGCTAACCATAACCCTCACCCTAACACCCCTCCCTAACCCTAACTCTACCCCTAAACCTCACCCTCACCCTAAGCCTAACTCTAACCCTAACCCTAACACTAAACCTCACCCTAACCCTAAAGCTCACACTCAACCTCATCATAACCGTAATCTTAGCCCTAAACATAACCCTCACCCTAACCCTAACCCTCAACCTAATACTATCCCTAACCCTCACACTCACTGAAACCCTAACCCTAATCCTTATCCTAACCCTAACCCTAACCCTCAACCTCAGCTAAACCCTCAACCTAACCCTAACCATAACCCTCACCCTAACCCAAACCCTCACCCTAACCCAAACCCTCACCCTAACAAATACCCTCAACCTAACACTAACCCTAAACCTAACACTAACCCTCACACTAACCCTAATCCCAACCCTAAACCTCAACCTAACTCTCACCCTCACACTAATCCTAACACTAACACTAAACTTAACCCTCACCCTAACCCTCCCACTAAAACTGTATCTAACCCTAAACTTCACACTCACCTTAACCCTAAACCTAACCCTAACCCTAAACGCCACCATAAACCTAACCCAATTCCTCACCGTACCCTTACAATCACCATAATTCTAACCCTAACCCTAACAATAACACTAATCCTAACACTAAACCCAACCCTAACCCTAAGCCCAACCCTAATCCTAACACTCACCCTCACCATAACCCTAATCCTAACCCTAAACTTCACCCTAACACTAACCCTACCCCTCACCCAAACCCTAGCACTCACCCTAACTCTAATCCTAACCCTAATCCTCATCCTAACCCTCACCCTCACCCTAACCCTAACCCTCACCCGCACCCACACCCTCACCGTAACTCTAACCCTAAACCTAACAATAACACTAACCCTAACCTGAACCATCACCCTAACCCTAATCCTCACCCCCAAACTCACCCCCAGCCTAACCCTAAGCCTAAGCCTAACACTCACACTGACCCTCATACTCACCCTCACCCTAACCCTAAAGCTAAACCTAACCCTATCCCTAAACCTCAACCTAATCCTCCCCCTCCCCCTAACCCTAACACTAAACCTAAACCTAACTCTCACCCTAACCCTCCCCCTCACCCTAACTCTAACCCTAAACTTCACCCTGACCCTAAACAAATCCCTCACTCTCACTCTCAACCTCACCGTAACTCTAACCCTAACCCTAACAATAACACTAACCCTAACCCTAACCCTAACTGTGACCCTAACCATTACCATAACCCTCACCCTCACCGCAAACTTAACCCGAACCATAACACTAACAATAAACCTAAACCTAACCGTAACCCTAAACCTAATCTGCACCCCCACCCTCACCCTCACCCTCAGCCTAACCCTTAGCCTAAGCCTAACCCTCACCATAATCCTAACCTTAACCCTAAACCTAACCCTAATCTTCAGCCTCACCCACACCCTAACCCAAAACCTAACCCTAACCCTCACACTAAACCTAAGACTTAACCTAACCTTAACCCTCACCCTAACACTTACCCTCACCCTAACACTAACCCTAACTCTCACACTAACCCTCACAGTAACACTGTCACCCTAACCCTAAACCTCACCCTAACCCTAACCCTAACCCTCAGCGTCACCCTAGCCCCCACACTAATCTTAATTCTAACCCTAACCCTCACCCTAACACTAACCATCATCCTTACCCTAAACCTCACACTAACCCTAACCCTAATCCTCAATCTATCCCTCACCCTCACCCTAATCCTTACGCTAACAATCACCCTAAGCCTAACCCTCACCCTTAGGGGAACATTCACCCTCAGCCTAACCCTCATGTTTACTCTGACCATCACGCTCACCCTAACAGTCACCCTAACCCTAACCCTCATGCTAACACTCACCCTAACCCTAACCCTATCCATCACCCAACCCTAACCCTCACACTCACCCTCACCCTCAGCCTAAACCTAAGTATAAGCCTAACCCTAACCCTAACACTCAACCTCACCCTAGCCCTCACCCTAAACCTCATCCTAACCATCCTAACCCTATCCCTCATCCTAACCCTCACCCTAACCTGCACCCTATCCATCACCCAAAACTTATTCCTCACCCCCAACCTCACCCTCAGCCTAACCCTTAGCCTAAGCCTAAACTTAACCATAACCCTCACCTTCAGCCTCACCCTCACCGCAAACTTAACCAAAACCATAACACTGACAATAACACGAATTTTAAACCGAAACCTAACCCTTATCCTAACCCCCACCTTCACCCTCAGCCTAACCCTAAGCCTAACGCTAGGCGTAACCCTAATTCTCATTGTAACCCTAAACCTAACATTAACCCTAACCCTAAACCTAACCCTAATCCTCAGCCGCACCCTCACCCTAACCCAAACCCTTAGCCTAACCCTAACCCTAACGCTCACACTCACCCTCACCCTAAACCTAATCCTAAAACTAACCCTAACCCTCACCCTAACCCTCATCCTAACCCAACCCCTAACACTAACACTAACACAAACCCTCACCCTAACGATCACCCTAACCCTAATTCTAACCCTAACTCTCACCCTCGCCTTAACCGTAACCCTAACCATAACCCTAAACCTCAACCTAACACTAACCCTAAACCTCACCCTCACCCTAAACCTCACCCTAACCCTAACCCTAAACCTCACTCTCACCCTAGCCCTCACCCTAACCCTAACCCTAACTCTCACCCTAACCATAACCCTCACCATAACCCTAACTTTCACACTAAACCTAACCCTAACCCTCACCCTCACCCTCATCCTAACCCTAAATTAAACCTCACCCTCACCCTAAACCAAACGCTAACCCTAACACTGACTCTAACCCTAAGCCTGACCCTAACTCTAACCGTCACACTCACCCTCAATCTAAACGTAATCCTAAACCTATCCGTATCCCTAAGCCTAACCCTCACATTAACCATCACCCTAGTGCTCACCCTAACCCTAATCCTAACACTTCACCTCATCCTAACTCTCACCCTAACCCTAACCCTAACCCTTACCCTAACCCTAACCCTAACCCTCACCCTCATTCTCGGCCTAACCCTAACAATAACCCTCACACTAACCTTCACCCTAACCCTAACAGTGACACTAACGCAAACTCTAACCCTAAACTTCACCCTCACCCTAACCCTAATTCTAACCCTAACTCTTAATATAAACCCTAACTCTTAATATAAACTCTTAATATAACTCTTAATATAAACCTTAATATAAACTCTTAATATAAAACTCTTAATATAAACTCTTAATATAAACTCTTAATATAAACTCTTAATATAAACTCTTAATATAAACTCTTAATATAAACTCTTAATATAAACTCTTAATATAAACTCTTAATATAAACCGAACCCTAACCCTCACCCTCATAGTAACCATAACCCTAACCCTAACAATAACACTAAACCTAAACCTAACCCTCATAACCGTCACCATAAACCTAACCCTCAACCTAACACTTAACCTCACCCTAACACTAACCCCAACCCTAACACTAATCCTCACACTAACCCTAACCATCACCCTGACCCTAAACCTCACCCTAACCCTAAACCTCACCCTCACCCTAGCCCTCACCCTAACCCTAACCCTCACCCTAAACCTAGACCTAATCCTAACCCTCTACCTTACCCTAACCCTCACGTTCATCATAACCCTAACCCTAACCCTAAGAATAACCATAACCCTAAACCTAAACTTAAACTTCACCCTCACCGTAACTCTAACCCTAACCCAAACACTCACCCTTACCCTAACCCTGACCCTAATCCTAACGCTAAACCTCACCATAAACCTAACACTAAACCTAATCCTCACCCTAGGACATACCCGAACCCTAATCTAACCCTAACCCTCACCCTAACCCTCACTCTAACCCTAAACCAAAACCTCACCCTAAATCTAACCCTCACCCTCACCCTTAGCCCCTGCCTAAGCCTAAGCTTAACACTAACCCTAACCCCAACTGTCACACTCACATTCACCGTAACCCTAATCCTAACCCTAACACCAACCCTAACCCTAACACTAAACCTATACCTAACCCTCACCCTAACCCTCACTCTAAAGCTAACACTAACCCTATTGCTCATCCTAGCACATAACCTAACGCTAATCCTATCCCTAACCCTCACCATAAGTCTCAACCTTACCCTCACTCTAAACCTAAATCTAAAGCTAACCCTAAACCTCACCCTAACGCTATTGCTAACCCTAACCCTAACAAGAACACTAACCTCACACTCACCCTCACCTTAACCCTAATCCTAATCCTAAACCTTACCCTAACCCTCACCCTCACCCTAACTCTCAGCCTAACCCTACGACTAACACTATCCCTAACACTAATCCTCACCCTAACCCTCACCTTAACCCTAGCTCTAATCCTATCCCTCACCCTCGCCTTAACCGTAACCCTAACCATAACCCTAAACCTCACCCTAACCCTAACCCTAACACTAACACTAACACTAATCCTCACCCAAACCCTAACCCTAACCCTCAATCTCGGCCTAAGCCTAAACCTAACTCTAAGCTTAATCCTAACCCTAACCCTCAAACTAACCTCACAATAACCCTCACCCTAACACTAACAGTAACACTAACGCTAACTCTAACCCTAAACTTCACTCTCACCCTAAACCTAATTCTAACCCTAACCCTTAATATAAACCTCACCCTAAATGAACCCTAACCCTCACCCTCACAGTAACCGTAACCCTAACCCTAACTCTAACAATAACACTAAACCTAACCCTAACCCTCATTGTAACCCTAAGCGTCACCATAAACCTAACCCTCACCCTAACACTTCCCCTCACATTAACACTAACCCTAACCCTAACACTAATTCTCACACTAACCCTAACCATCACCCTAACCCTAAACCTCACCCTAAACCTAGACCTAATCCTAACCCTCAACCTTACCCTAACCCTCACCCTTATCAAAACATTAACCCTAAACCCTACCCTATGCCTAAACCTAATCCTAACCCTAAACCTCACCCTAACTGTAACCCTAACCCTCACCCTCATGATAGTCCACACCCTAACCATAAACCTAAACCTAACCCTCATCCTAACGCTCACCCTAACCCTAAACCTAAACCTCACCCTAAACCTAAACCTCACCCTCACCCTCAGCCTAACACTAAGCCTAATCATAACCCTAACCATAACCCTCACACTCAACCTCACCCAAAACCTAATCCTAAACCTAACCCTATCCCTAACCCTAACCCTCACCCTAACCCTCACCCTAACCCTAACCCTAACACTAAACCTAACACTAACCCTCAGAGTAAATCTCAACTTAACACTAATTCTAACCCTAAACCTCACCCTATCCCTCACCCTAACCCTAACTCTAACACTAAACCTCACCCTCAACCTCATCCTAACCCTAACCCTCAACATCACCCTCATCCTAACCCTCACCCTAACACTAACCCTAACACTAATCCTAACCCAAATCCTAATCCTAACTCTCACCCTAACCCTAACCCTAACTCTCATCCAAACGCTAACCCTAACCCAAACCCTAACCCTAACCCTCAACCTCACCCTCACCCTCAGCTTAACGCTAAGCCTAACCTTAACCTAACCCTAACCCAAACACTCACCCTAACACTAATCTTTATCCTAATCTTAACCCTAACCCAAACCCTCACCTTAAACCCTCACCCTCATCCTCACCCTCACACTAACCCAAACCCTAACTCTAACCCTAATCCTAAACCTCACCCTGACCCTCACCCTAACCCTAAAACTAGCCCTAAACCTCACCCTCACCCTCACCCTAAATCTAAACCTAACCCTAAACCTCACCCTAACCCTAACCCTCACCTTCGCAGTAACTCTAACCCTAACCCTAACAATAACACTAACCCTCACCCTAACCCTGACACTCACCCTCACCGTAACCCTAACCCTAACCCTAATCCTCACCCTCACCCTAAACCTCACCCTAACCCTAACCCTAAACCTCACTCTCACCCTAGCCCTCAACCTAAAGCTAACCCTAACACTAACCCTCACCCTAAACATAACCCTCATCATAACCCTAAATTTCACACTAACCCTAACCCTAACCCTCACCCTCACCCTCACCCTAACCCTAACCCTAACCCTCACCCTCACCCTAAACCAAACGCTAACCCTAACACTGTCTCTTGTCTCTAACCCTAAGCCTAACCCTAACCCTAACCCTCACACTTACCCTCATTCTAAACCTAATCCTAAACTTAACCCTATCCCTAACCCTGACCCTCACATTAACCATAACCCTAGCGATCACCCTCACCCTAATTCTAACCCTACACCTCATCCTAACACTCACCCTAACGTTAACCCTAACCCTTACCCTAACCCTAACCCTAACCCTCACCCTCACTCTCGGCCTAAGCCTAAGCCTAACCCTAAGCTTAAGCCTAACCCTAACCCTCACACTAACCCTCACCCTAACTCTAACACTAACACTAACGCTAACTCTAGCCCTAAACCTCACCCTCACCATCCCTAACTCTAACCCTAACCCTTAATATAAACATCACCCTAAACCGAACACTAACCCTCACTCTCACAGTAACCGTAACCCTAACCATAACCCTAACAATAACACTAAACCTAAACCTAACCCTCATTGTATCCATAGCCGTCACCATAACCCTAACCCTCACCCTAACACTTACCCTCACCCTAACACTGAGCCTAACCCTAACACTAATCTTCATACCAACCCTTACCATCACCCTAACCCTAAACCTCACCCTAACCCTAAACCTCACACTCACTCTAGCCCTCACCCTAACCCTCACCCTAAACCTAGATCTAATCCTAACCCTCAAACTTACCCTAACCCTCACCCTCATCATAACCTTAACCCTAACACCCACCCTATGCCTAAAAATAATCGTAACCCTAAACTTCATCCTAACCCTAACCCTAAACCTCACCCTCATGCTAGCCCTCACCGTAATCCTAATCCTAAACCTAACCCTCATCCTAACACTCACCCTAACCCTAAATCTAAAGCTCACCCTAAACCTAAACCTCAACCTCACCCTCAGCCTAACCCTAAGTCTAATCATAACCCTAACCATAACCCTCACACTCAACCTCACCCAAAACCGAATCCTAAACCTAAGCCTATCCCTAAACCTAACCCTCACCCTAACCCTCACCCTAACCCTAACCCTAACACTAAACCTAACACTAACCCTCACAGTAAATCTCAACTTAACACTAACTCTAACCCTAAAACTCACCCTCACCCTAACCCTAACCATCACCCTCACCCTCACCCTCAGCCTATCCCTAAGCCTAAACCTACCCCTAACCCTAACCCTCATACTCACCCTCACACTAATCCTTCTCCTAATCCTAACCCTAACCTTCACCCTAACACTAACCCTCACCCTAACCCTAACCCTATCACTAACCCTAACCCTAAACCTCACCCTATCCCTCACCCTAACCCTAACTCTAATCCTAAACCTCATCCTCACTCTCACCCTAACCCTAACCCTAAACATCACCCTCATCCTAACTCTCACCCTAAACCTAACCCTAACACTAATCCTAACCCTAATCCTCATCCTAACTCTCACCCTAACCCTAACACTAACTCTCACCCAAACGCTAACCCTAAATCTAATCCTCACCCTCACCCTCACCCTCAGCTTAATGCTAAGCCTAGCCCTAACCCTAACCCAAACACTCACCCTAATGCTAACCCTAATCCTAAACCTAGCCCTAACACTAAACCTCACCCTAACCCTCACCCTCATCCTAACCCTCAACCTAACCCTAAACTTAACACTAACCCTAACCCTCAACCTCACCCTAAACCTCACCCTAACCCTAAATCTAACCCTAAACCTCACCCTCACCCTCACCCTAAACCTAACACTAACCCTAATCCTCACCCTAGGACATACCCTAACCCTAATCTAACCCTAACCCTCACACTAACCCTCATTCTAACCCTAAACCAAACCCTCACCCTAAATCTAACCCTCACCCTCACTCTCAGCCTCAGCTTAACCCTAAACCTATGCCTAACCCTAACCCTAACTGTCACACTCACAGTCACCGTAACCCTAACTCTAACCCTAACACCAACCCTAACCCTAACACTAAACCTAAACCTAAACCTCAAACTAACCCTCACTCTAACCCTAACCTGAACTCTATTGCTCATCCTAGCACATACCCTAACGCTAATCCTATCCCTAACCCTCACCATAACCCTCACCCTTACCCTCACTCTAAACCTAACCCTAAAGTTAACCCTTAACCTCACCCTAAAACTAATGCTAACACGAACCCTAACACTACCACTAACCCTCACACTAACCCTCACCTTATCCCTACTCCTAATCCTAACCCTTACCCTAACCCTCATGCTCACCCTAACTCTCATTCTAACCCTACACCCAACACTAACACTAACACTAATCCTCACCCTAACCCTAACTCTAACCCTAACCCTCACCCTCGCCTTAACCGTAACCCTAACCATAACCCTAAAACTCAAACTAACCATAACCCTAAACCTCACCCTCACCCTAAACCTCACCCTAACCCTAACCCTAAACCTCACTATCACCCTAGCCCTCACCCTACCCCTAAACGAAACCCTCAATCTCAGCCTAAGCCTAAACCGAACCCTAAGCTTAAGCCTAACCCTAACCCTCACACTAACCCTCATCCTAACCCTAACACTAACACTAACGCTAACTCTAACCCTAAACCTTACCCTCACCCTAACCTTTACCCTTAATATAAACCTCACCCTAAACCGAACCCTAACCCTCACCCTCACAGTAACCGCAACCCTAACCCTAAACCTAACAATAACACTAAAACTAAACCTAACCCTCATTGTAACCATAACTGTCACCATAAACCTAACCCTCACCCTAACACTTACCCTCACCTTAACACTAATCCTAACCCTAACACTAATCCTCACTCTAACCCTAACCATCATCCTAACCCTAAACCTCACCGTAACCCTAAACCTCCCCCTCACCCTAGCGCTCAACATAACCCTAACCCTCACCCAAAACCTAGACCTAATCCTAACCATCAAAGTCACCCTAAACCTCACCCTCATCAAAACCTTAACCATAACCCCCACCTTATGCCTACCCTTAATCCTAACCCTTAACCTCACCCTAACCCTAACCCTAACCCTCAACCTCATGCTAGCCATCACCCTAATCCTAATCCTAAACCTAATCCTCATCCTAACCCTCACCCTAACCATAAACCTAACCCTCATCCAAACCCTAAACCTCACCCTCACCCTCAGCCTAACCATAAGCCTAAAGCTAACCCTAACCCTAACCCTAACCCTCATACTCACCCTCACACTAACCCTAATCCTAATCATAACCCTAAACTTAACCCGCACCCTAACACTAATCCTCACCCTAACCCTAACCCTAACACTAACCGTAACCCTAAACCTCACCCTATCCCTTACCCTAACCCTAACTCTAACCCTAAAACTCACCCTCAACCTCACCCTAACCCTAATCCTAAACATCACCATCATCCTAACCCTCACCCTAACCCTAACCCTAACACTAATCCTAACCCTAATCCTCATCCTAACTCTCACCTTAAACCTAACCCTAACTCTCACCCAAACGCTAACCCTAATCCAAAGCCAAACCCTAATCCTCACCCTCACCCTCACCCTCAGCTTAAGGCTAAGCCAAACCCTAACCCTAAGTCTAACCCAAACACTAACCCTAACACTAACCCTAACCCTAAACCTCACACTAAACCTCACCCTCACCCTAAATCTAACCCTAAACCTCACCCTCACCCTCACCCTAAAACTAACTCTAACCCTAAACCTCACCCTAACCCTAACCCTCACACTCACCCTCACCTTCACCGTAACTCTAACCCTAACCCTAACAATAACACTAACCCTCACCCTAAACCTACCACTAACCCTCACCGTAATCATAAAACTAAACCAAAACCTCACCCTAACCCTTACCCTAACCCTAACCTAAAACTCACCCTAACCCTAAACCTCACCCTAACCCTAAACCTAACCCTCACCCTCACTGTAAAATTAAACCTAACCATAACACTAACAATAACAATAACCATAACCCTAAACTTACACTCAACCTCACACTAACCCTAACCCTCACCCTAAACCTATCCCTCACCCTCACTGTAACCCTCACCGTAACACTCACCCTAACCCTAAACCTAACCCTATCCCTGAACCTCACCCTAACTCTAACCCTAACCCTCACCCTCACCCTAACCCTAGTCTTAAACCTAAACCTCACCCTAAACCTCACCCTAACCCTAATCCTAACCCTCACCCTAACCCTAAAACCCTAACAATAACCCTAACCCTAAGCCTCACCTTCAGCCTCAAGCTCGGCCTAAGCATAAGCCTAAGCCTAAGGCTAAGCCTAACCCTGACACTCACCCTCACACTCACCGTAACTGTAACACTAAAGCTAGCCCTAAACCTCACACTAACCCGCACCATAAGGCTACCCTAACCCTAAACTTCACCCTCAGCTTTAACCTAACCCTCACCCTCACCCTCAGCTTAACACTAAGCCTAAGCCTAAGCCTAACCCTAACCCTCACCCTCACACTAGCCCTCAACATAACCCTAATCATAACACTAAACCTAACCCTAACACTCACACTAACCCTAACCCTAAACCTAACAATAACCCTAAACCTCACCCTCACCCTAAAACTAACCCTAAATCTAAACCTCATCCTAACCCTAATCTTAACCCTCAACATCACACTCACCCTCACCCTTACCTTAACCTTAACCTTAACCCTAACCCTAAGAATAACCATAACCCGAAACCTAAACTTAAAACTCACCCTCACCGTAACTCTAAAACTAACCCAAACCCTCACCCTAACCATAACCCTGACCCTAACCCTGACCCTAACCCTAATGCTTAACCTCACCCTAAACCTAAAACTAATCCTAATCCTCACCCTAGGACATACCCTAACCCTAATCCAACCCTAACCCTCACCCTAACCCTCACTCTAACACTAAACCAAACCCTCACCCTCAGCCTCAGCCTAATCCTAATGCTAACCCTAACCCTAACCATAACACTAACCCTCACTCTCACACTCACCCTCACCTTATCCCTAATCCTAAAACTAAGCCTTACCCTAACCCTCACCCTCACCCTAACCCTCATCCTAACCCTACCCCTAACACTAACACTAACACTAACCCTCACCCTAACCCTCACGCTAAACCTAACTCTAATCCTAACCCTCACCCTCGCCTTACCCGTAAACCTAACCATAACCCTAAAGCTCACCCTAACCGTAACCCTAAACCTCACCCTCAACCTAAACCTCACCCTAACCCTAACCCTAAACCTCACTCTCAACCTAGCCCTCACCCTAACCCTAACCCTAACCCTCACCATAACCCTAACTTTCACACTAAACCTAACCCTAAACCTCACCCTCACCCTCACCCTAACCCTAACCCTAACCCTCACCCTCACCCTAAACCAAACCTAACCCTAACACTCACTTTAACCCTAAGCCTAAGCCTAACCCTCACCCTAACCCTCACACTCACCCTCAATCTAAAACTAATCCTAAACCTAACCCTATGCCTAACCTTAACCCTCACATTAACCATCACCCTAGCGCTCACCCTAACCCTAATCCTAACACTACACCACATCCTAACACTCACCCTAACCCTAACCCTAACCCTCAACCTAACCCTAACCCTAACCCTCACCCTCACTCTTGGCCTAAGCCTAAGCCTAACCCTAAGATTAAGCCTAACCCTAAACCTCACTCTAACCCTCACCCTAACTCTAACACTAACACTAACGCTAACTCTAACCCTAAACCACACCCTCACCCTAACCCTAACTCTAAACCTAACCCTTAATATAAACCTCACCCTAAACCAAACCCTAACCCTCACCCTAACAGTAACCGAAACCCTAACCCTAACCCTAACAATAACCCTAAATCTAGCCCTAACCCTCATTGTAACCATAAATGTCACCATAACCCTAAACCTCACCATAACAATTACCCTCACCCTAACACTAACCCCAACCCTAACACTAATCTTCACACTAACCCTAACCATCACTCTAACCCTAAACCTCACCCTAACCCTAAACCTCACCCTCACCCTAGTCCTCACCCTAAACCTAACCGTCACCCTAAACCTAGACCTCATCCTAACTCTCACCCTTACCCTAACCCTCACCTTCATCATAACCTTAACCCTAATGCTCACCCTATGCCTAAACTTAATCCTAACCCTAAACCTCTCCCTAACCCTAACCCTAACCCTCACCCTCACCCTCAGGCTATCCCAAAGCCTAAACCTAACCCTAACCCTAACCCTCATACTCACCCTCACACTTACCCTAATCCTAAACTTAACCCTAAACCTAACCCTCACCCTAACACTAACCCTCACCCTAACCCTAACTCTAACACTTACCCTAACCCTAAACCTCACCCTATACCTTACCCTAACCTTAACTCTAACCCTAAAACTCACCCTCACCCTCACCCTAACCCTAATCCTAAACATCACCCTCATCCTAACTCTCACCCTAAACCTAACCCTAACACTAATCCTAACCCTAATCCTCAACCTACCTCTCACCCTAACCCTAACACTAACTCTCACCCAAATGCTAACCGTAACCCAAACACTAACCCTAATCCTAACCCTCACCCTCACCCTCAGCTTAACGCTAAGCCTAACCCTAACCCTAAGCCTAACCCCAAAACTCACCCTAACACTAACCGTAATCCTAATCCTAACCCAAACTCTAACCCTCACCCTAACCCTCACCCTCATCCTAACCCTCACCCTAATCCTAACCCTAACACTAAGCATAACCCTAAACCTCTCCCCAACCCTCAACCTAACCCTAAATCTAACCCTAAACCTCACCCTCACACTCACCCTAAACCTAACCCGAACCCTAAACCTCAGCCTAACCCTAACCCTCACCCTCAATGTAACCCTCACCCTAACACTCACCCTAACCCTAAACCTAACCCTATCCCTAAACTGCACCCTAACTCTATCCCTAACCCTCACCCTCACCCTAGCACTCACCCTAGCCCTAATCTTAAACCTAAACATCACCCTAAGCCTCACCCTAAATCTAACCCTAACACTCACCCTAACATTAAACTCTAACAATCAGCCTAACCCTAACCCTCACCTTCACCCTCAAGCTCAGCCTAAGCATAAGCCTAGGCCTAAGGTTAACCCTAACCCTCACCCTCACCCTCAGCTTAACACTAAGCCTAAGCCTAAACATAACCCTAACCCTCACCCTCACACTAGCCCTCACCATAACCCTAACCATAACACTAAACCTAACCCTAACACTCACACTATCCCTAACCCTAAACCTAACAATAACCCTAATCCTCACACTCACCTAACACTAACCCTAACTCTAAACCTCATCCTAACCCTAACCCTAACCCTCAACATCACCCTCACCCTCACCCTTACCTTAACCTTAACCTTAACCCTAACCCTAAGAATAACCATGACCCGAAACCTAAACTTAAAATTCACCCTCACCGTAACTCTAACCCTAACTCAAACCCTCACCCTAACCTTAACCCTGACCCTAACTCTAACGCTAAACCTCACCCTAAACCTAACACTATCCCTAAATCTAACCCTTACCCTCACCTTCGACTTAACCGGAACCCTAACCATAACCCTAAAACTCATCCTAACCCTAACCCAAAACCTCACCCTCACCCTAAAACTCACCCTAATCCTAACCCTAAACCTCACTCTCACCCTAGCCCTCACCCTAGCCCTCACCCTCACCCTAACCCTAACCCTAACCCTCACCCTAACCATAACCCTCACCATAAACCTAACTCTCACACTAACCCTAAACCTCACCCTCACCCTCACCCTCACCCTAACCCTAACCCTAACCCTCACCCTCACCCTAAACCAAATCTTAACCCTAACGCTCACTCTAACCCTAACCCTAACCCTAACCCTCACACTCACCCTCAATCAAAACCTAATCTTAAACCTAACCCTATCCCTAACACTAACCCTCACATTAACCATCAACCTAGCGCTCACCTAACCCTAATCCTAACCCTACACCTCATCCTAACACTCACCCTAACCTTAACCCTAACCCTCACACTAACCCTCACCCTAACACTAATATTAACACTAACGTTAACTCTAACCCTAAACCTCACCCTCACCCTAACACTAACTCTAACCCTAACCCTTAATATAAACCTCACCCTAAACCTAACCCTAACCCTCACATTAACCGTAACCCTAACCCTAACAATAACCCTAAACCTAACCCTAACCCTCATTGTAACCATAACCGTCACCATAACCCTAACCTCACCCTAACACTTACCCTCACCCTAACACTAACCCTCACCCTAACCCTAAACCTAACACTAACCCTAACCCTAAACCTCTCCCTATCCCTTACCCTAACCCTAAAACTCACCCTCACCCTCACGCTAACCCTATTCCGAAACATCACCTCATCCTAACCCTCACCCTAAACCTAACCCTAACACTAATCATAACCCTAATCCTCATCCTAAATCTCACCCTAACCCTAACTCTCACTCAAACGCTAACCCTAACCCAAACCCTAACCCTAAATCTCACCCTCACCCTCACCCTCAGCTTAACACTAAGCCTAAGCCTAACCCTAAGCCTAACCAAAACACTCACCCTAACACTAACCCTAATCCTAATCCTAACCCAAACTCTAACCCTCACCCTAACCCTCACCCTCATCCTAACCCTCACCCTAACCCTAACCCTAACACTAAACCTAACCCTAAACCTCACACTAAACCTCACCCTCACCCTAAATCTAACCCTAAACCTCACCCTCACCCTCACCCTAAACCTAAACCTAACCCTAAACCTCACCCTCACCCTAAAACTAACCCTAACTCTAAACCTCATCCTAACCCTAACCCTAACCCTCAACATCACCCTCACCCTCACCCTTAACTTAACCTTAACCTTAACCCTAACCCTAAGAATAACCATGACCCGAAACCTAAACTTAAAACTCACCCTCACCGTAACTCTAAACCTAACCCAAACCCTCACCCTAACCCTAACCCTGACCCTAACCCTAATGCTTAACCTCACCCTAAACCTAAAACTAATCCTAATCCTCACCCTAGGACATACCCTAACCCTAATCCAACCCTAACCCTCACCCTAACCCTCACTCTAAACCCAAACCAAACCCTCACCCTAAATCTAACCCTCACCCTCACCCTCAGCCTCAGCCTAAACCTAAGCCTAACACTAACCCTAACCTTAACTGTCACACTCACAGTCACCATAACCCTAATCCTAAACCTAACACCAACCCTAACACTAACACTAACCCTAAATCTAACACTCACCCTAACCCTCACTCTAACCCTAACTCTAACAGTTTTGCTGGTCCTAGCACATACCCTAACGCTAATCCTATCCCTAACCCTCACCATAACCTTCACCCTAACCCTCACTCTAAACCTAACTTTAAAGCTAAACCTCACCCTCACCCTAACCCTAATGCTAACCCTAACCCTAACCCTAACACTAACCCTCACACTCACCCTCACCTTAACCCTAATCCTAAACCTAAGCCTTACCCTAACCCTCACCCGCACCCTAACCCTCATCCTAACCCTACCCCTAACACTAACACTAACACTAACCCTCACCCTAACCCTCACGCTAACCCTAACTCTAATCCTAACCCTCACCCTCGCCTTAACCGTAACCCTAACCATAACCCTAAACCTCACCCTAACCCTAACCCTAAACCTCACCCTCAACCTAAACCTCACCCTAACCCTAACCCTAAACCTCACTCTCAACCTAGCCCTCCCCCTAACCCTAACCCTAACCCTAACCCTCACCATAACCCTAACTTTCACACTAAACCTAACCCTAACCCTCACCCTCACCCTCACCCTAACCCTAACCCTAACCCTCACCCTCTCCCTAAACCAAACCCTAACTCTAACACTCACTGTAACCCTAAGCCTAAGCCTAACCCTCACCCTAACCCTCACACTCACCCTCAATCTAAACCTAATCCTAAACCTAACCCTATGCCTAACCCTAACCCTCACATTAACCATCACCCTAGCGCTCACCCTAACCCTAATCCTAACACTACACCACATCCTAACACTCACCCTAACCCTAACCCTAACCCTCAACCTAACCCTAACCCTAACCCTCACCCTCACTCTTGGCCTAAGCCTAAGCTAACCCTAAGATTAAGCCTAACCCTAAACCTCACTCTAACCCTCACCCTAACTCTAACACTAACACTAATGCTAACTCTAACCCTAAACCACACCCTCACCCTAACCCTAACTCTAAACCTAACCCTTAATATAAACCTCACCCTAAACCAAACCCTAACCCTCACCCTAACAGTAACCGAAACCCTAACCCTAACCCTAACAATAAACCTAAATCTAGCCCTAACCCTCATTGTAACCATAAATGTCACCATAACCCTAAACCTCACCATAACACTTACCCTCACCCGAACACTAACCCCAACCCTAACACTAATCCCCACACTAACCCTAACCATCACTCTAACCCTAAACCTCACCCTAACCCTAAACCTCACCCTCACCCTAGTCCTCACCCTAACCCTAACCGTCACCCTAAACCTAGACTTAATCCTAACCCTCAACCTTACCCTAACCCTCACCTTCATCATAACCTTAACCCTAAAGCTCACCCTATGCCTAAACTTAATCCTAACCCTAAACCTCTCCCTAACCCTAACCATAACCCTCACCCTCATGCTAGCCCTCACCCCAATCCTAATCCTAAATCTAACACTAATAATAACCCTCACCCTAAACCTAACCCTCACCCGCACCCTCAGCCTAACCCTAAGCCTAATCATAACCCTAACCATAACCCTCACACTCAACCTCAACCAAAACCTAATCCTAAACCTAAACCTATCCCTAACCCTAACGCTCACCCTAACCCTAACCCTAACACTAACCCTAACACTAACCCTCACACTAAACCTCAACTTAACACTACCTCTAACCCTAAACCTCACCCTCACCCTCACACTCACCCTCAGCCTATCCCTAAGCCTAAACCTAACCCTAAACCTAACCCTAACCCTCATACTCACCCTCACACTTACCCTAATCCTAATCCTAACCCTAAACCTAACCCTCACCCTAACACTCACCCTCACCCTAACCCTAACCCTAACACTAACCCTAACCCTAAACCTCACCCTATCCCTAAACCTAACCCTAACTCTAACCCTAAAACTCACCCTCACCCTCACCCTAACCCTAAACCTAAACATCACCCTCATCCTAAACCTCAACCTAAACCTAACCCTAACACTAATCCTAACCCTAATCCTCATCCTAACTCTCACCCTAACCCTAACACTAACTCTCACCCAAACGCTAACCCTCACCCAAACACTAACCCTAATCCTCACCCTCACCCTCACCCTCAGCTTAACACTAAGCCTAACCCTAACCCTAAGCCTAACACAAACACTCACCCTAACACTAACTCTAATCCTAATCCTAACCCTAACGCTAACCCTCACCCTAACCCTCACCCTCATCCTAAACCTCACCCTAACCCTAACCCTAACACTAACCATAACCCTAAACCTCTCCCTAACCCTCAACCTAACCCTAAATCTAACCCTAAACCTCACCCTCACACTCACCCTAACCCTAACCCTAACCCTAAACTTCACCCTAACCCTAACCCTCACACTCACCCTCACCTTCACCCTAACTCTAACCCTAACACTAACAATAACTGTAACCCTCACCCTAAACCTAACACTCACCCTCACCATAATCGTAAACCTGACCCAAACCCTCACCCTTACCCTTAACCTAACCCTAACCTAAACCTCACCCTAACCCTAAACCTAACCCTCACCCTCAGCCTCACCCTCACTGTAAACTTAAACCTAACCATAACACTAACAATAACCCTACCCTAATCTTACCCTCACCCTCAACCTAACCCTAACCCTCACCTTAACCCTAACCCTCACCCTCAATGTAACCCTCACTCTTACAGACACCCTAACCCTAAACCTAAACCTATCCCTAAACCGCACCCTAACTCTAACCCTAACCCTCACCCTCACCCTAGCACTCACACTAGCCCTAATCTTAAACCTAATCCTCATCCTAAGCCTCACCCTAACCCTAACCCTACCCCTCAACCTAACCCTAAAACTCTAACAATCACCCTAACCCTAAACCTCACCTTCACCCTCAAGCTCAGCCTAAGCATAAGCCTAGGCCTAAGGTTAACCCTAACCCTCACCCTCACCCTCAGCTTAACACTAAGCCTAAGCCTAACCATAACCCTAACCCTCACCCTCAAACTAGCCCTCACCATAACCCTAAACATAACACTAAACCTAACCCTAGCACTCACACTATCCCTAACCCTAACCCTAACCCTAACCCTAAACTTCACCCTCACCTAACACTAACCCTAACTCTAAACCTCATCCTAACCCTAACCCTAACCCTCAACATCACCCTCACCCTCACCCTTACCTTAACCTTAACCTTAACCCTAACCCTAAGAATAACCATGACCCGAAACCTAAACTTAAAATTCACCCTCACCGTAACTCTAACCCTAACTCAAACCCTCACCTTAACCCTAACCCTGACCCTAACCCTAACGCTAAACCTCACCCTAAACCTAACACTAACCCTAAATCTAACCCTTACCGTCACCTTCGCCTTAACCGGAACCCTAACCATAACCCTAAAACTCATCCTAACCCTAACCCAAAACCTCACCCTCATCCTAAAACTCACCCTAACCCTAACCCTAAACCTCACTCTCAACCTAGCCCTCAACCTAACCCAAACCCTAACCCTAACCCTCACCCTAACCATAACCCTCACCATAAACCTAACTTTCACACTAACCCTAACCCTAACCCTCACCCGCACCCTCACCCTAACCCTAACCCTAACGCTCACCCTCACCCTAAACCAAATCTTAACCCTAACACTCACTCTAACCCTAACCCTAACCCTAACTCTCACACTCACCCTCAATCAAAACCTAATCTTAAACCTAACCCTATCCCTAACAATAATCCTCACATTAACCATCACCCTATCGCTCACCCTAACACTAATCCTAACCCTACACCTCATCCTAACACTCACCCTAACCCTAACCCTAACCCTCACACTAACCCTCACCCTAACCCTAACATTAATACTAACGCTAACTCTAACCCTAAACCTCACCCTCACCCTAACACTAACTCTAACCCTAACCCTTAATATAAACCTCACCCTAAACCTAACCCTAACCCTCACATTAACCGTAACCCTAACCCTAACAATAACCCTAAACCTAACCCTAACCCTCATTGTAACCATAACCATCACCATAACACTAACCCTCACCCTAACACTTACCCTCACCCTAACACTAACCCTCAACCTAACCCTAAACCTAACACTAACCCTAACCCTAAACCTCTCCCTATCCCTTACCCTAACCCTAAAACTCACCCTCACCGTCAAGCTAACCCTAATTCGAAACATCACCTCATCCTAACCCTCACCCTCACCCTAACCCTAACACTAATCCTAACCCTAATCCTCATCTTAAATCTCACCCTAACCTTAACTCTCACTCAAACGCTAACCCTAACCCAAACCCTAACCCTAAACCTCACCCTCACCCTCACCCTCAGCTTAACGCTAAGCGTAACCCTAACCCTAAGCCTAACCCAAACACTCACCCTAACACTAACCGTAATCCTAATCCTAACCCAAACTCTAACCCTCACCCTAACCCTCACCCTCATCCTAACCCTCACCCTAACCCTAACCCTAACACTAACCCTAACCCTAAACCTCACACTAAACCTCACCCTCACCGTAAATCTAACCATAAACCTCACCCTCACCCTCACCCTACACCTAAACCTAACCCTAAACCTCACCCTAACCCTAACCCTCACACTCACCCTCACCTTCGCCGTAACTCTCACCCTAACCCTAACAATAACACTAACCATCACCTTAACCCTAACACTCACCCTCACCGTAATCCTAACCCTAACCCAAACCCTCACCCTAACCTTTACCCTAACCCTAAGCTAAACCTCACCCTAACCCTAAACCTAACCCTCACCCTCAGCTTCACCCTCACTGTAAACTTAAACCTAACCATAACACTAACAATAACACTAACCCTAACCCTAATCTAACACTCACCATCACCCTCACCCTAACCCTAACCCTCACCCTAACCCTAACCCTCACCCTCACCGTAATCCTCACCCTAACATTCACCCTAACCCTAAACCTAACCCTAACCCTAAACCTCACCCTAACTCTTACCCTAACCCTCACCCTCACCCTAGCACTGACCCTAGCCCTAATCTTAAACCTAAACCTCACCTTAAACCTCACCCTAACCCTAACCCTAACCATCACGCTAACCCTAAAACCCTAACAATCACCCTAACCCTTACCCTAACTTTCACCCTCAAGCTCGGCTAAGCATAAGCCTAAGCCTAAGGCTACGCTTAACCATCACAGTCACCCTCACCCTCACTGTAACCGTAACACTAACCCTAACCCTAACCCTCACTCTAAACCACACCCTAACGCTAACCCTAACACTAAACCTCACCCTCACACTAAACCTAACCCTCACCCTCACCCTTAGCCTAACCCTAATCCTAAGCCTAACCCTAACCCTCACCCCCACCCTCAGTTTAAAACTAAGCCTAAACCTAAGCCTAACCCTAACCCTCACCCTCACACTAGCCCTCGCCATAACCCAAACCATAACATTAAACCTAACCCTAACACTCACACTAACCCTAACCCTAAACCTAACAATAACCCTAAACCTCACCCTCACCTGAACACTAACCCTAACTCTAAACCTCATCCTAACCCTAACCCTAACCCTCAACATCACCCTCACACTCACCCTTACCTTAACCTTAAACTTAAACCTAACCCTAAGAATAACAATAATCCTAAACCTAAACTTAAAACTCACCCTCACCGTAACTCTAAACCTAATCCAAACCCTCACCCTAACCCTAACCCTCACCCTAACCCTAGTGCTAAACCTTACCCTAAACGTAACCCTAACCCTAGTCCTCACCCTAGGACATACCCTAACCCTAATCATAACCCTAACCCTCACCCTAACCCTCACTCTAACCCTGAACCAAACCCTCACGCTAAATCTAACCCTCATCCTCACCCTCAGCCTCAGCCTAACCCTAAGCCTAACACCAACCCTAACCCTAACTGTCACACTCACAGTCATTGAAACCCTAATCCTAACCCTAACACCAACTCTAAACCTATCACTAACCCTAAACCTAACCCTCACCCTAACTCTCACTCTAACCCTAACCCTAACATTGTCGCTCATCCTAGCACATGCCCTAACACTAATCCTATCCCTAACCCTCACCATAACCCTCACCCTAACCCTCACTCTAAACCTAACCCTAAAGCTAACCCTCACCCTCACCCTACACCTAATCCTAACCCTAACACTAACCCTCACATGCACCCTCACCTTAACACTAATCCTAATCCTAACACTTACCTTAACCCTCACCCTCACCCGAATCCTCATCCTAACCCTGCCCCTAACACTAACACTAACCCTAACCCTCACCCTAACCCTAAATCTAACTCTAAACCTCACACACTCCTTAACCTTAACCCTAACCCTAAAACTCACCCTAACCCTAACCCTAACCATCACCCTCACCCTAAATATCACCCTAACCCTAACCCTAAACCTCACTCTCACTCTAGCCCTCACCCTAAGCCTAACCCTAACCCTAACCCTCACCCTAACCATACCCTCACCATAACCCTAACTTTCACACTAACCCTAACCCTAACCCTCACCCTCACCCTCACCCTAACCCTAACCCTAAACCTCACCTTCACCCTAAACCAAAGCCTAACCCTAACACTCACTCTAACCCTAAGCCTAACCCTAACCCTAACCCTAACCCTCACACTTACCCTCAATCTAAACCTAATCCTAAACCTCACCCTATCCCTAACCCTAACCCTCATATTAACCACCACCCTAGCAATCACCGTCAGCCTAACCCTCACCCTAACCCTCACTCTAAACCTAACCCTAAAGTTAACCCTCACCCTCACCCTACCCCTAAAACTAACCATAACACTAAACCTCACACTCACCCTCACCTTAACCCTAATCATAATCTTAATCCTTACCCTCAAACCCACCGTCACCCTAACACTAATCCTAACCTTAATGCTAACCCTAACCCTAAACCTCAACTTAACCCTCACAATGTCACCCTAACCCTAACACTAACTCTAACGCTAACTCTAATCCTAAACCTCACCCTCACACTAACCCTAACCCTAAACAAAAACCTCACCCTAAACCTAACCCTAACCATCACTCTCACTGTAAATGTAACCCTAACCCTAACCCTAACAATAATCCTCAAACTAACCCTAACCCTCATTCTAACCATAACCCTAACCCTAACCCTAACTCTCACCCTAACACTAACCCTCACCCTAACACTAACCCTAACCCTAACACTAATCCTCACACTAACCCTAATGGTCACTCAAACCCTAAACCTCAACCTAACCCTAACCCTCACCCTCACCCTAACCCTAACCCTCATTCTAACCCTCACCCTGACTGTAACCTTAAGCATCAACCTAACCCTAACCCTCACCCACACCACAGCCTCAGCCTAACGCTAACCCTAAGCCTAACCCTAACCCTAACCCTCACCCTCACCCTAGACCTCACCCTAACCCTAATCCTAACCCTAACCCTAATACTAACCCTAACCCTAACTCTAACCCTAACAATCACCCTAAACGTAACCCGCATCCCCACATTCACCCTCAGCCTAACCCTAAGCCTAAGCCTAACCCTAAACCTAACCCTCACCCTCACCCTCACCGTAACTCTAACCCTAACCCTAACAATAACACTTACCCTAACCCTAATCCTAACCCTAACGCTCACACTCATCATAAACCTAACCCTTACTGAAGCCCTCACCCTAACCCTAACCCTAACCCTAACCCTAACCCTAACCCTAAACCTCACCCTAACCATAACCCTAAATCTCACCCTCAGCCTCACGTTCACTGTAAACTTAACCTTAACCTTAACACTAACATTATCCCTCACTCTAAAGCTAACCCTAACCCTCACCCTAACCCTAACCCTCACCCTCACAGTAAACCTATCCCTAACCCTCACCCTAACCCTAAACCTAACCCTAATCCTAAACCTCGCGGTATAAGGCTAACTCTAAACCTCACCCTCACCCTTGCCTCATTCTAACCCTAATCCTAACCCTAAACCTCATCCTAACCCTCAACCTAACCCTAACCCTAACACTCACCCTAAACCTAACCCTTGTCTTCACCCTCACCATCAGCCTAAACCTATGCCTAAGCCTAAGCCTAACCCTTACCCTCACACTCACGCTCACCCTAAACCTTATCCTAACACTAAACCTAACCCTAACCCTAAAACTCACCATAACCCTCTACCTAACCCTAACTATAAACCTCACCCTAAACCTAACCCGAACTCTAACCATAACTCTAAAGGTAAATCTCACACTAACTCTAACCCTAAACCTCACCCTCACCCTCACCTTAATCATAAGCCTAACCCTAACCCTAAAAATAACCCTAACACTAATCCTAAACCTAAGCATAACTCTCACCCTAACCCTAACCCTCACCCTAACACTTACCCTCACCCTAAAACTAACCCTAACCCTAACACTAAACCTCACACTAACATTAACCATCACCTTAACCCTAAAACTCAACCTAACAGAATCCGTAACCCTCACCCTCACCCTAGCCCTCACCCTAACCCTAACACTAATACTCAATCTAACCCTCACCCTCACCCTAACCCTAAATCTAATCCTCACCCTAACCCTCACCCTAACCCTAGCCCTCACCTTTACCCTTACTGTCACCCTCAGCCTAACCCTACCCCTAACCCTAACCCTCATCCTAACCCTCAGCCTAACAATCATGCTAACCCTAACCCTCAACCTCACCCTCAGTCTAAGCCTAAACCTAAGCCCAAGCCTAAACCTAACCCTAACCCAAACCCTCACCCTAGCACTCACCCTAACCCTAATCCTAACCCTAACCCTCATCCTAACCCTAACCCTAACCCTAACCCTAACCCTAACCCTAACCCTAACCCTAACCCTAACCCTAACCCTAACCCTAACCCTAAGCCTAAACCTAACCCTAACCTTCACCCTAACCCTAGCCCTCACCCTAACCCTAATCCTCACCCTATCCCCAATCGTAACCCTAAACCTAACCCTAACCCTAAACATCACCCTAAACCTAATCCTTATCCCTAACCTCACTCTCAGCCTAACCCTAAGCCTAAGCCTAACCCTAACCCTAACCCTCACACACACCCTCACCATAACCCTAATCCTCAAACTAACCCTAACCCTAAAAATCAACCTCAACCTAACCCTCACCCTAACCCTAACCCTCACCCTAACACCCTCACCCTAACACTAAACATATCCCTAACACTAATCCTCACAATAAACCTAATCGTCACCCTAACCATAAACCTCAATCTAACCCTAACCCTCACCCTCACCCTAGCCCTCACCCTAACCCTAACCCTCACGCTCACACTAAATCTCAGACTAACCCTAAAACTAATCCTCAAACTTAACCTCACCCTCACCCTAACCCGAACCCTAACCCTCAACCTAAAACTAACCTTCACCCTTACCTTAATCCTCACTCTCAGCCTAACCTTCACCTTTACCCTTACAGTCAACCTCACCCTAACACTCACCCTAACCCTAACCCTCATCCTGACCCTCACTCTGACTGTAACCCTAAGCATCACCCTAACCCTAACCCTCACCCTCACACACAGCCTCAGCCTAACCCTAACCCTAAGCCTAAACCTAACCGGAAACCTCACCCTCAACCTAGCCCTCACCCTAACCCCAATCCTAACCCTAAACCTAACCCTAACCCTAACCATCACCCTAAACCTAATCCTCATCCCTACCCTCACTCTTAGGCTAACCCTAAGCCTAAGCCTAAGCCTAACCCTAACCCTCACACTCACCCTCACCATAACCTTAATCCTCAAACTAACCCTAAACCTAACAATAAACCTCAACCTAACCCTCACCCTAACCCTAAACCTAACACTAACCGTAACCCTAACCCTTACCCTAAACCTTCCCCTAAACCTTACTCTAACCCTAAAACTCACCTTCAACATAAACCTAACCCTAACCCTAAAACTCACTCTCACCCTCACCCTCACTGTAACTCTAACCCTAACCCTAACACTAACACTAACTGTAAACTTAACCCTAAACCTAACGCTCACCCTCACCGTAATCCTAACCCTAACCCAAGCCCTCACCCTAGACATAACCCTAACCTTAACCCTAAAACTTACCCTAACCTTAACCCTAAACCTCACCCTCAGCCTCAGCCTCACTGTAAACTTAGCCTTAACCATAACACTAGCAATAACCCTAACCCTAATCCTAGCCCTCACCATCACACTAACCCTAACCCTAACCCTCAACCTAACCCTAACCCTCACCCTCAGAGTAGCCCTAACCCTAACCCTCACCCTAACCCTAACCCTAACCCTAATCATAAACCTCGCCATAATGCTAACTCTACAAATCACCCTCACCCTTGCCCTCAACGTAACCCTAATCCTAACCCTAAACCTCATCCTAACCCTCCCCCTAACCCTAACCCTAAACCTCACCTTAACCCTAACCCTCCCCCTCCCACTCCCCCTCAGCCTAACCCTAAGCCTATGCCTAACCCTAACCCTCACACTCACCCTAACCCTAATCCTAATACTAACCCTAACCCTAACCCTCACCGTAACCCTCCCCCTAACCCTAACTCTAAACCTAAAACTCACCCTCAACCTAAAACTAACTCTAACCATAACCTTATACCTAAACCTCAGCCTAACCCTAACCCTGATCCTCACCCTCAACCTCAACGTAACAATAAGCCAAACCCTAACCCTAAAAGTAAAACTAACCCTAACACTAATCCTAACAGTAACCATCTCTCACCCTAACGCTAACCCTCACCCTAACACTTACCCTCAACCTAAAACTAACCCTAATCCTAACACTAATCCTCACACTAACCCTAACCATCACCTTAACCCTAAACCTCAACCTAACCCTATCCCTAACCCTCACCCTCACCCCAGCCCTCCCCCTAAAGCTACCCCTCATCCTCACCCTAAACCTCACACTAACCCTAAGACTAATACTCAATCTAACCCTCACCCTCATCCTAACCCTAACTCTTATCCTCACCCTAACACTCACCCTAACCCTAACCCTCACATTTACCCTTACTGTCACCCTCACCCTAACCCTCACCCTAATCTTAACCCTCATCTGAACCCTTAGCCTAAACGTAACCCTAACCATCATGCTAACCCTAACCTTCAACCTCACCCTCAGATTCAACTTAAACCTAAGCCTAAGCCTAACCCTAAACCTCACCCTCACCCTAGCCCTCACCCTAACCCTAATCCTAAACCTAATCCTCATCCTAACACTAACCTTAAACCTAACCCTAACCCTCACCCTAACCCTAATCCTAACCCTAACCCTCAAACTAACCCTAACCCTCACCATCACTGTAACCTGAACACTAAACCTCACCCAAACCCTAAACTTAACCCGAACCCTAACTCTCACCCTAACGCTAACCCTAACCCGAACCCTAACACTAACCCTCACCCTTACCCTCACCCTCAGCTTAACCCTTAGCCTAACCCTAACCCTACACCTAACCCAAACACTCACCCTAACAATAAACCTAATCCTAATCCTAACCCTAACCCTAACCCTCACCCTCATCCTAACCATAAAACTAACCCTAACCCTAAGCCTCACAGTAACTCTCACCGTAACCCTAACTCTAACACTGAATCTCACACTCACCCTCACCCTAACCCTAACACTAACCCTAAACCTCATCTTAACCCTAACCCTCATCCTCACCCTCACACTCACCGTAACTCTAACCCTAACCCTAAAAATAACACTAACCCTAAACCTAACCCTAACACTCACCCTCACCATAACCCTAAACCTAACCATAAACCTCACACTAACCATCAACCAACCGCTCACCGTAAACCTAAATCTCAACCTAACCCTAACCCTAAACCTGACCCTAACCCTAACACTAACCCTCACCCTAACCCTAACCCTAAACCTCACCCTCATCCTCACCCTCAGCCTAACCATAATCTAACCATCACGCTAACCCTAACCCTCAACCTCACCCTCAGCCTCAGCCCTAACCTAAGCCTAAGCCTAGGCCTAACCCTAACCCTCACCCTCACCCTAGCCATCACCCTCACCCTAATCCTAACCCTAACCCTCATCCTAACCCTAACCCTAACCCAAACAATAACCCTAACCCTAACCCTAACCCTCATTCTAACCATAAGCCTCACCCTAACCCTAACACTCACCCTAACACTTACCCTCACCATAACACTAACGCTAACCCTAACACTAACCCTCACACTAACCCTATCACCCTAACGCTAACACTCACCCTAACCCTAGCCCTAACCCTAACCCTAACCCTAACCCTATCCCTAATCCTCACCCTCAACCTAGCCCTCACCCTAACCCTAATCCTAACCCTAAACCTAACCCTAACCATCACCCTAAACCTAATCCTCATCCCCACTCTCACCGTCAGCCTAACATTAAGCCTAAGCCTAAGCCTAACCCTCACCCTCACCCTCACCAAAACCCTAATCCTAAACCTAACCCCAACCCTAAACCACAACCTAACCCTCACCCTAACCCTAAGCCTAACACTAATCCTAACCCTAACCCTCACCCTAACCCTCCCCCTGAACCTAACTCTAACCCTAAACCTCACCCTCACCCTAAACCTAAACCTCACCCTCACCCTCACCCTCACCGTAACTCTAACCCTAACCCTAACAATAACACTAACCCTAACCCTAAACCTAACGCTCACCCTCACCATAACCCTAACCTAAACCCAAGCCCTCACCCTAACCCTAACCCTAAACCTAACCCTAAACCACACCCTTACCCTAAACCTATACCTCACCCTCAGCCTCAACCTCACTGTGAACTTAACCTTAACCTTAACACCAACAATAACCCTAACCCTAATCCTAACCCTTACCCTCACACTAACCCTAACCCTAATCCTCACAGTAACCATAACCCTGACCCTCACCCTAACCCTAAACCTAACCCTAATCCTAAACCTCGCAATTATGCTAACTCTAAACCTCACCCTCACCCTTGCCCTCATCCTAACCCTAATCCTAACTCTAAAGCTCATCCTAACCCTCACCCAAACCCTAACCCTAACCCTCACCCTCTGCCTAACCCTGTGCCTAAGCCTAACCATAACCCTAACCCTCACACTGACCCTCACCCTAACCCTAATCCTAACACTAACCCTAACCCTAACACTAACCCTCACCCTAACCCTCCTCTAAATCTAAATCTAAACCTAAACCTCACCCTCAACCTAACCCTAACTCTAACCATAACCCTAAAACTAAACCTCACGCTAAACCTAACCCTAACCCTCCCCTCTCCCTAAACCTAAAAATAACACTAACCCAAATACTAATCCTAACCCTAACTATAACTCTCACCCTAAACCTAACCCTCACCCTAACACTTACCCTCACACTAAAACTTACCCTAATCCTAACGCTAACCCTCACACTAACCCTAACCATCACCTTAACCCTAAACCTCAACCTAACCCTATCCCTAACTCTCACCCTCACCCTAGCCCTCATCCTAACCCTACCCCTCATCCTCACCCTAAACCTCACACTAACCCTAATACTAATACTCAGTCTAACCCTCACCCTCACCTTAACCCTAACCCTAATCCTCACCCTAACCCTAACCCTCACATTTACCCTTACTGTATCCCTCAACCTAACCCTCACCCTAACCCAAAACCTCAACCTAACCCTCAGCCTAACCGTAACCCTAACGATCACGCTAACCCTAACCCTCAACCTCACCCTCAGCCTCATGCTAAACCGAAGCCTAAGCCTAACCCTAACACTCACCCTCACCCTAGCCTTCACCCTAACCCTAATCCTAACCCTAACCCTCATCCTATCCCTAAACCCAACCATAACAATAACCCTAACCCTAAACCTAACTCTCATTCTAACCATAACCCTAACCGTAACCCTAACCCTCACCCTAAAACTTAACCAAACCCTAACACTAACCCTAACACTTACTGTCACCCTAACACTAACCCTAACCGTAACACTAACCCTCACACTAACCCTAACACTCACCCTAACCCTAACACTCACCCTAACCCTAAACCTAAACCTCACCCTCACCCTAGCCCTCACCCAACCTTAACTATCATCCTCACCCTAAACCTCACACTAACCCTAAAACTAATCCTCAATCTAAACGACACCCTCACCCTAACCCTAACTCTAACCCTCACTCTAACCCTAACCCTCACATTTACCGTAATCCTCATTCTCAGCCTAACCCTCAACTTTACACTTACTATCACCCTCACGCTAACCCTCACACTAACCCTAATCCTAACCCTCATCCTAACCCAAACCCTAACACTAACACTAACCCTCACACTAACCCTAACACTCACCCTAACCATAACACTCACCCTAACCCTAAACCTAACCCTCACCCTCACCTAGCCCTCACCCAACCTTAACTATCATCCTCACCCTAAACCTCACACTAACCCTAAAACTAATCCTCAATCTAAACCACACCCTCACCCTAACCCTAACTCTAACACTCAATCTAACCCTAACCCTCACATGTACCGTAATCCTCATTCTCAGCCTAACCCTCAACTTTAAACTTACTATCACCCTCACGCTAACCCTCACACTAACCCTAACCCTAACCCTCATCCTAACCCTCACCCTGACCATAACCCTAAGCATCACCCTAACTCTAACCCTCACCCACACCATCACCATAACACTAACCCTCACAGTAACACTAACTCTAACTGTAAACATCACCCTCAGCCTAACCCTAACCCTCATCCTCCCCCTCCCCCTCAGCCTAACCCTAAGCCTAACCGTAATCCTCACACTCACCCTCACCCTAACCCTAATCCTAATAATAAACATAACCATAACCCTAACCTTAACACTCACCCTAACCCTAACCCTAACACTAACCCTAACCCTAACCACCACCCTAACACTAACTCTAACACTAAACCTCACCCTCACCCTAATCCTAACCCTAAAGCTCACCCTAACCCTAACCCTAAACCTCACCCTCACACTAGCCCCCACCCTAACACTAATCCTAACCCTAACCCTCCTCCTAACCCTCAACCTAACCCTAATCCTAACCCTCACCTAACCCTAAACCTCACCCTCAACCTCACCCTCAGCCTAACACTAAGCCTAACCCTAAACCTAACCCTAACCCACACGCTCACCCTAAACCTTACCCTAATCCTAACTCTAACCCTAACACTCATACTAACCCTCACCCTAACCCTAACCTAACACTAACCCTAAACCAAACCCTAACTGTAACCCTCAGCCTAAGCCTAAATCTAACCATAAACCTCACCCTCACCCTAACCCTAACTCTAACCCTAATCTTAACCCTGAACCTCACCCTAAACCTAACCCTAACCTGCACCCTAACTATAAATCTCACCCTAACCCTAACCCTCACCCTAACACTTACCCTCACCCTAACACTAACCCTAACCCTAACACTAACCCTCACACTAACCCTAAACCTCACCCTAAGCCTAAACCTCACCCTAACCCTAACACTAACCCTAACCCTCACCCTCACCCTAGCTCTCACCCTAACCCTAATTCTAACCCTTACCTTCACATAACCCTAACACTCATCCTCAACCTAAACCTCACACTAACCCTAATCCTAACCCGAAATCTAACCCTCAGCCTCACCCTAATCCCTAACCCACATTCTTGCCCTAACCCTCACGCTACCTGTAACACTCACCCTTATCTTAAACCTCACCCTCAGCCTAACCCTCAACTTTAACCTTACCATCACCCTCACCCTAACCCTCACCCTATCCCTAAACCTCATCCTAAATTTCAAGCTAACCGTAACCCTAACCATCACCCTAAACCTAACCCTCACCCTCACCCTCACCCTCACCCTAGCCCTCACCCTAATCCTAATCCTAACCCTAACCATCATCCTAAACCTCACTCTAACCCTAACCCTAACCATCACCCTAACACTAACCCTCACCCTGAACCTCACCATCAGCCTAAACCTATTCCTAAACCTAATCCTAAACCTAAACCTGAATCTCAAACTAACCCTCACCCTAACCCTAACCCTAAGACTAACCCTAACCCTAACCCTAACCCTCCCCCTATCCCTAACACTAACCCTAACCCTAACCCTAACACCAACACTCACACGTATTCTAACCCTAAAATTCACCTTAACCCTAACCCTAACTCTCACACTCACACTGACACTAACCCTCACCCTAATCCTAACCCTAAGCCTAAGCCAAACCGTAACCCTAACCCTCACATTCACAGTCACTCTAACCCAAATCTTAACCCTAACTCTATCCCTAAACCTCAACCTTACCCTCACCCTCACCCTAAGGCTAACACTAACCCTAAACCTAACCCTCACCCTAACCCTAAACCTCACCCTAACCCTAATCGTAACCCTAATCCTCATCCCCACTCTCACCCTCAGCCTAACCCTAAGACTAATCCTAACACTAACCCTAACTCTAACCCTAAAGCTCACCCTAACCCTATCTCTAACCCTAACCCTAAACCTCACCCTAACCCTAACCCTAACCCTCACCCGCACCCTCACCCTCACTTTAACTCTAACCCTAACCCTAACAATAACACTAACCCTAACCCTAACAATCACCCTAACCCTAATCCTCACACTCACCCTCACCCTAAGGTTACCCAGAGCCTAAGCCTAACCCTTACCCTAACCCTCACCTAATCCAAACCCTAACCCTAAACCTAAGCCTAGCCCTAACCCTAACCCTCACACTCACTCTCAACCTAAACCTAATCCTAAACCTAACCCTATCCCTAACCCTAACCCACACACTAACCCTCAACCTAAGCCTAACTATAACCCTAAACCTCACCCTCACCCTAAACATAAACCTAAACCTAACAATAACAATAACCCTAACACTAACACTAACCCTCACCCGAACACTTAACCTCACCCTAACCCTAACCCTAAACCTCGCTCTCATCCTAGCCCTCACCCTAAACCTAATTCTAACCCTTTCCCTCACCCTAACCCTAACCCTCATCCTCAGTCTAACCCTCACCCTCAACCTAACACCTAACCCTCACCCTTACCCTAACCCTCACCCTAACCCTAACCCTCAACCTTAACCTAACCCTCACACTTAGCCTAACCCTCAACTTTACCCTTAGCATCATCCTCACCCTAACCCTCACCGTATCCCTAAACCTCAGGCTAACCTTCAACCTAACTGTCACCATAAACATCACCCAAACCCTAACCCTCACCCTCAACCTCACCCACATCCTAACCCTCACCCTAATCATAACCCTAACCATCACCGAAACCTTATCCTCACTCCCAACATCACCCTCAGCCTAACCCCGAGCCTAAGCCTAAGCCTAACCCTAACCATCACACTCACCCTCACCCTAACCCTAATCCTAAACCTAACACTAACCCTAACCCTAAACCTCATCCTAACACTCACCCTAACCCTAATCCTCCCCCTAACCCTAAAACTCACCCTAACCCTAACCCTAACCCTCACCCTCACCCTCACCATAACTCTAAATCTAACCTTAACAATAACACTAATCATAACCCTAAACCTAACCCTAACCCTAATCCTAACCCTAACCCTAACCCTAACCCTCAGCCTCACCATCACTGCAAAGGTAACCTTAACCATAACACTAACAATAACCATAAACCTAATCCTAACACTCAACCTCACCCTAACCCTAATCCTAACCCTAAACCTCACCCTAACCATAACCCTCACCCTCACCTTAACCCTAACCCAAGTCCTAACCCTCACCCTAACCCGAATCCTCACCCTTACCATAACCCTAACCCTCACACCTACCTTCAACCTCAGCCTAACCCTACGCCTAAGCCTAATCCTAACCCTAACCGTCACACTTACCCTCACCCTAACCCTAATCCTAACCCTAAGCTTTCCCTAAACCTCAACTTAACCCTCACCCTCACCATAAGACTAACACTAACCCTAACACTAACCCTAACCCTAACCCTCGCCCTAACCCTCCCAATAACCCTAACTCTAACCCTAAACCTCTGCCTCATCCTAAGCATAACCCTAACCCTAAAACCCTAACTCTAACCCTCACCCTCACCCTCACCATCTTGCTCGGCCTAAGCCTAAGCCTAAGCCTAAGACTAATCCTGACCCTCACACTCACCCTCACCCTAACCCTAACCGTAATACTAACCCTAACTCTAACTCTCACACTAACCCTCACCCTAATGCTAACTCTAATCCTAAACCTCACCCTCACCCTAAACCTAACCCTCCCCCTCCCCCTCCCCCTCCGACTAACATTAAGCCTAACCCTAACACCAACCCTAACCCTAACACTAACCCAAAACCTCACCATAACCCTAACCCTAACCCTCACCTTCACCCTAGAAAATACCCAAACCCTAAGCCTAAGCCTAACCCTCACCCTAACCTTCATTCTAACCCTAACCTCAACACTCACCCTAACTGTAAACCTCACACTCACACTCACCCTCACCTTAACCCTAAGCCTAATCCTAACCCTAACACTAAGCCTCACCCCCACACTAAACCTCACACTAAACCTAACCCTAACAGTAACCCTAACCCTAACCCTCAACTTCACCCTAGCCCTCACCCAAACCCTAACCCTCGTCCTCACCCTAAACCTCACACTAAACCTAACACTAACACTCAATCTAACCCTCACCCTCACCCTCACCCTAATCCGAACCCTCACCCTTAACATAACCCTCACCCTCAGCCTACCCCTCACCTTTACTCTTACTGACACACTCATTCTAACCCTCACCCTAATCCTAACCCACATCCTAACCCTCACCCTAACCGTAATCCTAACCATCACCCTAACCCTAATGCTCACCCTCACCTTCAGCCTCAGCCTAACCCTAAGCCTAAACCTAACCCTAAACTTCACACTCATCCTAGCCCTCAAGCCTAAACCTAATCCTAACCCTAAGCTTCATGCTAAATCTCAACCTAACCATAACCAGAACCATCACTCTAAACCTAATCCTCATCCCCAACCTCACCCTCAGCCTAACCTAAGCCTAAGCCTAACCCTAACCCTAATCCTTACACTAACCCTCACCCTAATCCTAATCATAACCCTAACCCTAAACCTAAACCTAAAACTCAACCTAACACTCACCCTAACCCTAACCCTAACCCTAACCCTAACCCTAACCCTCACCCTCACCTTAGTCCTCACCCTAAACCTCGACCCCAACTTAACCCTCACGCTCACCGTAACCCAAACCCTAAATCTCACCCTAACCCTACCCCTAACCCTAACCCTAAACCTCACCCTAACCCTAACACTAACACTCCCCCTCACCCTAGCCCTCACCTTAATCCAAATTGTAACCCTAACCCTCATCCTAACCTTCATCCTAATCCTAACGCTAACCCTCACCCTAACCCTAAAACTAATTCTAACCCTCAACCAAACCTTAACCCTGACCCTCACCATAACCCTAAACCTAACCCTCACCCTAACCCGAAACCTAACCTGAAACCTAAACCTCACCATAAACCCAACCCTAACCCTCACCCTCACCCTTGCCCTCATCCTAACCCTAATCCTAACCCTAACCCTCATGATAACCCTCAACCTAACCCTAACCCTCACCCTATACCTAGCCCTAATCTTAACTCTCAACCTAACTCTAAACCTAAACCTCACCCTAACCCTAACCCTAACCCTCACCAGCATGCTAGCCCTCACGCTAAACCTAATCCTAAACCTAACCCTCATCCTAACCCTCACCCTAACCCTAACCCTAACCCTCATTCTAACCTTAAACCTCACCTTCTCCCTCAGCCTAACCCTAAGTCTAACCCTAACCATAACCCTCACACTCACCCTCACACAAACCCTAATCCTAAACCTAACCCTATACCTAACACTAACCCTCACCCTAACCCACATCCTAACCCTAACCCTAACACTAACACTAACCATCACCCTAAACCTAAATCTCACCCTAACCCTAACCCTAATCCTCAACTTCAACCTAGCCCTCACCCTAACCGTAACTCTCATCCTCACCATAAACCTCACACTAACCCTAACACTAATCCTCAATCTAACACTCAACCTCAAGCTCACCCTAACGCTAACCCTCACCTTAACATTAACTCTAACCCTAAACCTCACCCTCACCCTCACCCTAACACTCACCCTCACCCTCACCCTCAGCCTATCCCTAAGCCTAAGCCTAACCCTAACCCTAACCCTCACACTCACCCTCACCCTAAACTTAACCCTCACCCTAACCCTAACCCTAACACTAACCCTAACGCTAAACCTCACCCTATCCCTCACCCTAACCGTAACTGTAACGCTGAACCTCCCCCTCCTCCTCCCCCTAGCCCTAACCCTAAACATCACCCTCACCTTAGCCCTCACACTAAACCTAATCTTAACCTTAACCCTCATCCTAACCCTCATCTTAACCTTAAACCTAATCGCCACACTAACCCTAGAATTCACCCTTAACCTCACCCTTAGCCTAACCCTAAAACTAATCCTAAGCCACACACTCTCTCTCAACCTAACCCTAACTCTAACCCTTACCCTAACCCTAACCCTCACCATCAAACTCACCCTTAGCCTAACCCTAAGCCTAACCCTATACATAACCCTAACCCACACACTCACCCTCAACCTAACCCTAATCCTAACCCTAAACCTAACGTGAACCCTAACCCTCACCCTAACCCTAACCCTCACCCTAACCCTAAACCTAACCCGAACCCTAAACCTCAGCGTAACCCTAACCCTAACCCTCACCCTCAACCTAGCTCTCAACCTAGCCCTAATCCAAACCCTCAAATTAACCCTAAACCTCACCCTCACCATAACCCTAACCCTATTCCTCAACCTATCCCTAAACCTAACCCTAACGCTAAACCTCGCCCTAACCCTAACCCTAACCCTCAGCCTCACATTAGCCCTCACTCTAACCCTAATCCTAACCTTAACCCACATCCTAACCCTCAATCTAAACCTAACCCTAACCCTCACCCTAACCCTAACCCTCAAACTTAACCTCACCCTTAGCCTAACCCTAAGCCTAAACCTAAACCTAACCCTAACCCATACACTCACCCTCAACCTAACCCTAAACCTAACCCTCACCCTAACCCTAACTTTCACCCTCAACCTCACCCTTAGCCTAACCCTAAGCCTAACCCTATATATAACCCTAACCCACACACTCACCATCACCCTAACCCTAATACTAACCCTAACTCTAACACTAACCCTCACATTCACTGTAAGGGTAAGCAGAACCCAAACCCTAACAATAACCCAAACCCTAACTCTAACACTCACCCTAATCAAAATACTCACCCTAACCCTAAAACTCTCCCTAACACTTACCCTCACTCTTACACTAACCCTAACCCTAACATTAACCCTCATATTAATCTTAACCCTCAACCAAACCCTAAACCTCACCCTAACCCTAAACCTCACCCTCACTGTAGCCCTCACCCTAATCCTAATTCTAACAGTAACCCTTAACCTAACCCAAACACTAACCCTAACCCTTACCCTTATCTTAACCCTCACCCAAAGCCTAAACCTCACCTTTACGCTTACCATCACCTTCACTGTAACACTCAGCCTAACCCTAACCCTCATCCTAAACCTCACCCTAAACTCAACACTACCCATCACACTAACCCTAACCCTCACCCTCAACCTCACCCTCAGACTAACAGTAAGCCTAAGCCTAAACCTAAACCTAACCCTCAACATCAGCCTAGCCCTCACCCTAACCCGAATCCTAACCCTAACCCTCATCCTAACCCTCAACCTAACCCTAACCCTAACCATCACCAACCCTATTCCTCACACCCAACCTCACCCTCAGCCTAACCCTAAGCCTAAGCCTAACCCTAAACCTAAACCTCACACTGACCGTCACCCTAACCCTAATCCTAACCATAACCCTAACCATAAACCTTAACCTCAACCTAACCCTCACCCTATCCCTAACCCTGACACTAACCCTAACCCTAACCCTCCCCCTAACCCTAACTCTAACCCTAAACCTCACACTCACCCTAACCCTAATCCTAACCCTAACCCTCACCTCACCCTAACTATAAGCCTAACCTCAAGTTTACCCTCACCCACACCCTCATGGTAACTCTAACGCTAACTGTAACAATAACACTAAACCTAACCCGAACACTAATCCTATCCCTAACCTCACCCTCATTCTCACCCTCACTGCAAACGTAAACATAACCATAACACTAACAATAATTGTAACCCTAACCATCACCCTAATCCTCAACCTCACCCTAACCCTCATCCTACCCCTAACCCTCACCCTAACCCTAACCCTCACCCTCACCATAACCCTAACCCTCATCCTCACCCTCACCCTCACCCTAACCCTTGCCCTCACCCTAACCCTAATCCTAACCCTAATCCTCATCCTAACACTAACCTAACCCTAAACATAACCCTCACCCTAACTCTAATCTTAACACTAATCCTTAACCTAACCCTAACCCTCACCCTAACCCTCAGCCAAAACCTAAGCCTAACCCTAACCCTAAACCTCACCCTCACACTTGCCCTCACCATAACCCTAACTGTAACACTAAACCTAACCCTAACACTCACAGTAAACCTAACTGTAAACCTAACTCTAACCCTAAACCTCACCCTCACCCTAATCCTAACCCTAACCCTAAACCTAAACTTAACCCTCACCCTCACCCTCATCCTAATGCTAACCCTAACCCTCAGACTCACCCCTAACCCTAACCCTAACCCTCATCCTAACCCTAAACCTAACCCTCAGCCTAATCTTCATCCTAACCCTAATCCTAACTCTAACCCTGACCCTATCATTAACCCTAACCCTAAGACTCAACCATACCCTAACCCTCAACCTCATCCTCAACCTCACCCTCACCCTCACCCTAACCCTCTCCCTCACCCTCAACCTAACCATAATCATAAACCTAACCCTCACACTAAACCTAACTCTGACACTCACCCTCACCCTATGCCTAACCCTACACCTAAGCCTAATCCTAAACCTAACTCTCACTCTCACCCTCACTCTAAACCTAAACCTTACCCTAACCCTAAACCTAACCCTCACCATAACCATAACCCTAAACCTCACCATAAACGTAACCCTAAGCCTAACCCTAACCCTCACCCTAAATCTACCATTAACCCTAATGCTATCCCTAACTCTCACCCTCGACTTAAACCTCACTCTAACCCTTACCCTAACCCTAACCCTCAACCTAACCCTAATTCTAACACTAACACTAAATCCCACACTAACCCTCACCCTAACACTAAACCTAAACCTAACCCTCACCCTAATGCTCACCCTAACCCATAACCTAACCCTAACCCTCACCCTCACCCTAACGCTCACCCTAAAACATACCCTCATCCTAAACCTAACCCTAAACCTAACACTAACCCTCACCCATAACTAACCTAACCTGGATCCTAACCCTCACAGTAACCCTCACCCTAAATCTCATGCTATCCCTAAACCTCATCTTCACCCTAAACCTCATCCTAAACCTTACGCTCACCATAACCCTAACGCTAACCCTAACACTAATCCTCACTGAAACCCTAACCCTCACCCTCACCCTAACCTCACCTTCACCTAAAACCTCACCCTAACCCTAACCGTCAACCACAACCTAAAACTCACTCTCACCCGAAGCCTACCCCTCACCCTAACCCTACCGTAACCCTCAACCTAACCCTAACTCTCACCCTAAACCTAACTCTAACCCTCACCCTAACCATAACCCTAATCCTAAACCTCACCCTAACCCTAACCCTAACACTGATGCTAACCCTAACCCTAACTCTCACCCTAACCCTCACCCTTACCCTTATCCTCACACTAACCCTAACCCTAACCCTAATTCTCACATTAATCCTAACCCTCACCCTCACCCTAAGCCTAACCCTCACCCTATCCCTAATCCTAACCCTCATGCTATCCCTAACCCTAACCCTAAACCTCACCCTAACCCTAACCCTAACCCTAATGCTATACCTAACCCTCACCCTCACCCTAACCCTCACTCTAACACTTACCAACACCCTAACCCTCACCCTAACGCTAACCCTAATGCTATCCCTAACCCTCACCCTAACCCTAACCCTCACTCTAACCCTTACCAACACCCTAACCCTCACCCTAACGCTAACCCTAACCCTAACACTAACCCTCACCCTAACCCTCACCCTAAACCTAAGCCTAACCCTAAGCCTAACCTTCACCTTAAACCTCACCCTAAACCTTACCCTCACCCGAACCCTAACGCTAACCCTCAGCCTAACCCTCATCCTAACCCTAACCCTAACCCTCACCCTAACCATCACGCTAACCCTAACCCTAACACTCACATTAATCCTAACCCTCACTCTCAGCCTCAACCTCACCCTCAGCCTAACCCTAACCCTAAACCTAATCCAAACGCTAACCCTCACCCTCACAATCACCCTAATTCTAAACTTATCCCTAACCAAAACCCTCAACCTAATCCTAACCCTATCCCTAACCCTCACCATAAACCTTACCCTAATCCTAAAACTAACCCTCACACTCACCCTAAACCTTAACCTCACCCTAACACTCACCCTAACCCTCATCCTAACCCTAACACTTACAATAACCCTCACCCTAACCTTATCCCTAAACCTAACCCAAAACCTAACCCTCACCCTCACACAAAACCTCACCCTCACTCTCACCCTAACCCCCACCCTCACCCTCAACCTAACCCTAACCATTACCATAAACCTCACCCTAAACCTAACGCTGACACTCACCCTCAGCCTCACCCTAAGCCTTACCCTAACCCTAACCCTAACCCTCACACTCACCCTCACCCTAACTCTAATCCCACCCTAACCCTATCCCTAAACCTCAACCTAACCCTCACCCTAAGACAAACACTAACCCTAAACCTAACCCTCACCCTAACCGTCCCCGTAACCCTAACTCTAACCCTAAACCTCACCAGCACTCTAAACCTAACCCTAACCCTAAACCTCACCCTAAAACTCACTCTAACCCTCACCCTCACCCTCACCATAACTCTAAACCTAACCCTAACAATAACACTAACCCTAACCCTAACCCCAACCTTGACACTAACCATAACCCTCACCCTCATCCTCACCCTCACCCTCACGGTAACCCTAAACCTAAGCCTAACCCTAACCCTAAAACTGATCCTAACTCTCACCCTAAACCTAACCCTAACCCTCACCCTAACCCTAACCCTAACCCTCATCCTCATGCTTGGCCTAAGCCTAAGCCTAAACCTAATCTGAACTCTAACCCTAAACCTAACCCTAACAATGACCCTAACCTTAAACCTAACCCTCACCCTAACCATAACCCTCAACATAATCCTAACCCTAAATCTAACACTCACCCTCACCCACACCCTAACACTCACCCTAACCCTAACACTCACCCTTGGCGTAACCCTCAACCTAACCCTAACCCTCACCTTTATGCTTACCGTCACCCTCACCCTAATCACCCTAACACTAACCCTCATCTTAACCATCACCCTAACCATAATCCTAAACATCACCCTAATATTAACCATCACCCTCACCCTCAGCCTAAACCTAAGCCTAAGCCTAAACCTAAGACTAACCCTCACACTCACCCTCACCCTAACCCTAATCCTAACCCTAACCCTATCCCTAAACCTTAACCTAACCCTCAGCCTCACCCTAAGACAAGCACAAACCCTAAAACTAACCCTCAAGCTAACCCTCCCACTAACCGTCACTCTACCCCTAAACTTCAAACTCAACCTAACCCTAACACTTAACCTAACCCTATACCTCACCCTAACCCTAACCTGCACCCTCACCCTCACCCTCACCCTCACAGTAACTCTAACCCTAACCCTAACAATAACACTAACCCTAAACCTAACCCTAATCATAAAACTCACCCTCAGCCTCACCCTCATTGAAAACTTAACCCTAACCATAACACTAATAATAACCCTAACCCTAACCCTATCTCTAAACCAAACCCAAACACAAATCCTAATCCTCACCCCCTCACTCACACTCAGCCTAAGCCTAACACTAACACTAACTCTAATCCTAAACCTCACCCTCACCCTAACCCTTTGTCTAACCCTAATCCTAAACCTCAACCTAACCCTAAATCTAACCCTCAACCGCACCCGCACCCTCACTGTAAATCTAACCCTAACACTAACAATAACACTAACCTTAACCCTAACCATCACCCTAACCCTAATACTCACCCCCACCCTCACCCTCAGCCTAACCCTAAGCCTAAGCCTAAGCCTAACCCTAACCCTCACACTCACCCTCACCCTAACCCTAATCCTAACCCTATCCCTAAACCTCAACCTAACTCTCACCCTCACCCTAATGCTAACACTAAACCTAACCCTAACCCTCCCCCTAACCCTCCCCCTAACCTTAAATCTAATCTGAAACCTCACCAGCACCCTAACCCTTACCCTAATCCTAACCCTAAACCTCACCCTAAACCTCACCCTCACCCTCAATCTCACCCTCACCGTAACTCTAACCCTAACCCTAACAATAACACTAACCCTAACCCTAACTCTAACATTAACCATAACCCTCACCCTCAGCCTCACCCTCACCGCAAACTTAACCCTAACCAAAACAGAAACAATAACCCTAACCCTAACCAAAACCCTCAATATAACCCTAACCCTAAACCTAAACCTAAACCTAACCCTAAAATTAACCCCAACCATAATCCTCACCCTCATCCTCACCCCAACCCAAACCCTAAACTTAATCCTCACCCTAACCCTAACCTAATCCTAAACCTAAACCTAACGTCAAACATAAACCTAACCCTAACCCTAACGCTAACCCAAAACCACACCCTCACCCTAACCCTAACCCTAAACCTAAACCTCACCCTAACCCTAACCCTACCCCTCACCTTCACCGTAACCGTATCCCTAACCCTAACACTAAAAATAACCCTAACACTAACCCTCACCATAACACTAACACTCACCCTAACCATAACCCTCAACATAACCCTATCCCTCAAACTAACACTCACCCTCACCCTAACCCAAAACCTAACCCTCACCCTAAACCTCACCCTAACCCTAACCCTCACCTTTAAACTTACCGTCACCCTCACCCTAACCCTCACTCTAACCCTAACCCTCACCTTTACCGTAACCCTCACCCTAACCCTAACCCTCACCTTTAAACTTACCGTCACCCTCAACATAACCCTCACCCTAACCCTAACCCTCATCCTAACCGTCACCCTAACCATAACCCTAACCATCAGCCTAACCCTAACCCTCACCCTCAGCCTCAGGCTCAAGCTAAACCTAATCCTAAGCCTAACCCTAACCCTAACCCTCACCCTCATCTTATCCCTCACCGTAACCCTAATGTTAACCCTAACTCTCATCCTAACCCTCAATGTAACCATAACCCTAACCATGACTCTAAACCTAATCCTCATCCCCACCCTCACCATCAGCCTAACCCTAAGCCTAAGCCTATTCCTAACCCTAACCCTAACCCTAACCCTAACCCTAACCCTCACCCTCACTCTTAACCTAACACTAATCCTAAACCTAACCCTATCCCTAACCCTAACCCTCACACTAACTGGCACCCCAGCTCTTACCCTAAACCTAATCCTAACCCTAACCCTCATCCTAACCCTCAAACTAACCCTAAACCTAACACTTACCCTAACCCTAAACCTCACCCTCAACCTCACCCTCAGCCTAAACCTAAGCCTAACCCTGAACCTAATCCTCACATTAACCCCAACTCTAAAACTAACCCTAAAACTAAACCTAACGCTAAAAATAATTCTAACCATAATCCTCACCCTCACCCTCACCCTAACCCAAACACTAACCCTAACCCTCACCCTAACCCTAACCCTAAATCTTACCCTAATCCAAACCCTAAACCTCACCCTAACTCTAACCCTAAACCTCACCCTCACCCTCACCCTCAAAGTAAACCTAAACCTAACAATAACAATAACCCTAACACTAAACCCTAACCCTCACCCTAACTATAACCCTCAACCTAAAACTAACCCTCACCCTAATACTTACCCTCATCCTAACACTAACCCTAACCCTAACCCTCACCCTCACCCTAGCCCTCACCCTCACCCTCACCCTAAACCAAACCCTAACCCTAACCCTAACCCTCATCATAACCCTCACCCTAACCCTAATTGTCCCAGTCACCGTAACACTAACCCTCACACCCACCCTCTCCCTCAGCCTAACCGTTAGCCTAAGCCTAAAACCTAACCCTAACCCTAACACTCACCCTCACCCTAAGCCTAATGCTAACCCTAACTGTATCCTTAAACCTCAACCTAAACCTCACCCACACCCTAAGGCTAACACTAACCCTAAACCTAACCCTTTCCCTAACCCTCCCACTAACACTCACTCTAACTCTAAGACTCTCCCTCAACATAACCCTAACCCTAAACCTCACCCTAAACATCCCCCTAACCCTCACCCTAACCTAACCCTAACCCTCACCCTCACGCTGGGCCTAAGCCTATTCCTAAGCCTAAGCCTAACCCGAAGTCTAAACCTCACCCTAACCCGCACCCTAACCCTCACCCTAACACTCACCCTAACTCTAACCCTAAACCTCACCCTCACCCTAAGCCTAACTCTAACCCTAACCCTAAACCTAAAACTCACCGTAACACTAACCCTAACCTTAACCCTCACCCTCACCGTAACCGTAACCCTAACCTTAACCCTAACACTAACCCTAACCCTAAACCTAACCCTCACCCTAACCATAACACTCAACATAACCCTAACCCTCAATCTAAGCCTCACCCTCACCCTAAACCTAATCCTCATCCTCACCCTCATCCTAACCCTCACCCTTATTGTAACCCTCACCCTAACCCTAACCCTCAGGTTTACCGTTGCCATCACCCTCACACTAACCCTAACCCTAACCCTCATCCTAACCCTCACACTAACGGTGACCCTAACCATCATGCTAACCCTAACCCTCATCCTCACCCTCAGCCTCAGCCTAACCCTAATCCTAAGCCTAACCCTAATGCTAACACTAACCCTCACCTTAGCCCACACCGTAACCCTAATCTTAACCCTAACCCTCATCCTAACACTAACCCTAATCCTAATCCTCACCCTCACTGTAACACTAACCCTCACCCCCACACTCACACTCAGCCTAACCCTAAGCCTAAGCCTAACCCTAAACCTATCCCTAAACCCCAACCTAACCCTCAACCTCACCCTAAGTCTAACACTAACCCTAAACCTAACCCTCACCCTAAACCTCCCACTAAACCTTACACTAACCCTAAACCTCAACCTCAACCTAACTAAACCTAAAACTCACCGTAAACCCCACCCTAACACTCACCCTCACCCTCACTGTAACTCAGCGTCACCCTCACCGCAAACTTAACCCTAACCATAACACTAACAATAACCCTAACCCTAACTCTAATCCTAACCCTAACCCTAACCCTAATCCTCACCCCCACCTTCATCCTCATCCTAACCCTAAGCCTAAACCTAACCCTAACCCTAACTCTAACCCTAAACCTCACCCTCACCATTACCCTAACTCTAACCCTAACCCTAAACCTCACCCTAACCCTAACCCTAACCCTCACCCGCAGCCTCACACTCAACATAACACTAAATCTAACAATAACAATAATCCTAACCCTCACGCTAACCCTCACCCTAACTCTTACCCTCACACGAACCCTAACTCTCAACCTAACCCTCATCCTAACTCTAACCCTAACCCTACCCCTCACCCTAACCTTAACACTAACCATAAACCTAACCCTCATATTAACCCTAACCCTCACCCTCACCCTCACCCTCACCCTCAGCCTAACCTTAACCCTAACCCTAATTTAAACCCTAACCCTCACCCTCAACCTCATCTTAGCTCTAAACCTAACCCAAACCAAAACCCTAACCCTAATCCTAACCCTATCCCTAACCCTCATGCTAACCCTAAACCTAATCCTAAACCTAACCCTCACCGTCATCCTAACCCTAAACCTAACCCTCAGCCTAACCCTCCTCCTAAACCTAACCCTAACCCTAACCCTCACCCTAACATTAAACCTAACCCTAACAGTCACCCAAACCCTAACCCTCACCCTCACCCTCAACCTCACCCTCAACCTCACCCTAACCCTCACCCTCACACTCACCCTAACCCTAAACGTAACCCTAACCCTCACCCTAAACCTACCTCTGACATTCACCCTCACCCTCACCCTAAGTCTAACCCTATACCTAAGCCTAATCCTACACCTAACCCTCACCCTTACCCTCACCCTAAAACTAAAGCTTACCCTAACCATAATCCTAGCCCTCACCCTAACCCTAACTCTAACCCTAACCCTCACCCTCACATTAACCCTATCTCTAATGCTAACCCTAACACTCACCCTCAACATAACCCTAACCCTAAGCCTCACCCTAAACCTAACCTAAACCCTAATACTATATGTAACCCTCACTCTCACCCTAAACCGCACTCTAACCCTTACCCTAACCCTAACCCTCACCCTAACCCTAACCCTAACACTAACACTAAACCTCAATCTAACCCTCACCCTATCCCTAAACCTAAAACTAACCCTCACGCTAACGCTCAACCTAACCCTCAACCTAAACCTAAACCACAACCTCACCCTAACCCTCACCCTAAAACTTACCCTCACCCTAACCCTAAAAATAACCCTCACCCTAATCCTCACAGTAACTCTAAGCCTGAACATCACCCTAACCATCACTGTCACCTTAACCCTCACCCTAACCCGAACCATCACTCTCACCCTAAAACTCAACCTCTCCTGAACCCGAACCCTCACCTTAAGCATACCCTAAACCTCACCCTAACCCTAACCTTCACCCTAATCCCAACTATAAACCTCACACTCATACTAACCCAAACCCTCATCTTAAACCTCACCCTAACTCTCACCCTAACCCTAAAGCTAACCCTAACTCTCACTCTCAAACTAAATCTCACCCTAAACCTTATCCTCACACTAACCATAAACCTAACCCTAATCCTCACATTAATGCTAACCCTCACCCTAACCCTAACCCTACCCCTCACCCTAGCCCTCACCATAACCCTAACCCTAAACCTCACCCTCACCCTCACCCTAACCGTAACTCTAAACTTAACCCTCACCATCGCTCTCACACTAATCCTAACCCTAAAACCATAACCATAACAATAACACTAACCCTAACCCTAAACCTCACTCTCACCCTCACCCTAACCCTAACCATAACCCTAACCCTCACCCTCAACGTCACCCTCAACCTCACCCTGACACAACCTCACCCTCAACCTAAACCTCACACTACCCCTAAACCTCACCTTAACCCTAACCCTACCCTCAGCCTCACCCTCAGCCTAACCCTTACACTAACCCTAATCCTAACCCTAACCCTTACCCTCACCCTAAACCTAACCTTAACCATAACCCTCATCGTCACCCTCACACTCACACTCACACTCAACCTAACCCTAATGCTCTACCTCACCCTCACCCTAACCCTCACCATCACGCTAAAAATCACCCTAACCCTAACCCTAACCCTTACCCTAACACTAAGCCTAACCCTAACCCTCACCTAACACTATCCCTAAGCCTCACCCTCACCCTAATGCTTACCCTAACCCTAAGCCTAAACCTAACCCTTACCCTAACCCTAACCCTAACCCTTAAACTAACCCTAACCCTAACCCTCACCCTAAACCTAATGCTAACCCTAACCCTCAACCTCACCCTAATCCTCACCCTAACCCTTATCCTCACACTAACCCTAACACCAGACTCACCCTCACCCTAACCGTAACCCTAAACCTAACCCTCAACCTAATCCTAAATCTTACCCTAATCATAAACCTAAACCTAATCCTCACCCTAACGGTAACCCTAACCCTAAAACTCATCCTCACGCTCACCCTAACCCTAACCCTAAACCTAATCCTCATCCTCACCCTAACCCTAACCCTAAACCTAATACTCACCCTAACCCTAACCCTTACCCTAACCCTAACCCTATCCCTCACCCTAAACCTAACATTCACCCTAACCCTAACACTTACCCTAAACCTAACCCTAACCATAACCTTAACCCTAACCCTAACCCTAACCCTAACCCTCACCCTAACTTTTATCCTCATACTAAACCTAACTCTAATCGTAAACCCTAACCCTCACACAAACCCTGACCCTCTCCCTAACCCTAACCCTACCCCTCACCATAACCCTCACCCTAACCCTAACCCTCACACTAAACCATAACCTAAATCTCACCCTCACACTAACCCTCACCTTAACACTAACCCTCACCGTAAACCAAACCCTAACCCACACCCTAAACCTTACCCTCACACCCACCCTCACCCTCACCCTCAACCTCAACCTAAACCTCACACAAACCCTAACACTAACCCTCACCCTAACCCTAACCATAACCCTAAGCCCCACCCTAACCCTCAACCTAACCCTAACGCTAACCCTCACCCTCTCCCTAATTCTTAACCTCAACCTAACCCTATCCCTTACCCTTACCCTAACCCTCACCCTAATCCTAACATTCAGCCTAACCCTTACCCTATCCCTTACCCTAACCCTCATCCTAACCCTAATCCTAACCCTAACCCTCACCCTAAAACTAATCTTAACCCTATCCTTAACCCTCAAAAACACCCTAACCCTCACCCTCACCCTATCCCTAACCCTAAACATAATCCTAACCTTCACCCTCACCCTCACCCTCACTGTAACTCTAACCCCCACCCTATTCTTAATCCTCACCCTCACCCTAACCCTAACCCTCACCCTCACCCTAACCATAACCCTAACACTCAACCCTCACCAAAAACCTCACCCTAACACTAACCCTAATCCTCATCCTCATCCTAGCGTACAACCTAAAACTAACTCTAACCCTAACCCTAACCCTAAACATCATCTTCACCCTCACCCTCACCCTCAACCTCAGCCTAATCCTAACCCTAACCCTAATCCTAAACCTAACCCTCACACTCACACTCACTCTAACCCTAAGCCTAAACCTCACACTCACCCTAAGGCTAACCCTAAACCTCACACTCACCCACACCCTAACCATTAACCTCACCCTAACCCTAACCCTAACACTAACCCTCACCCAACCCTAAAACTACCCCTCAGCCTAACCCTAACCCTCACCCTCAACGCAACACTGATGCTAACACAAATGCTCCTTCGCCACATAAGCCTCAGCCTAACCCTAACCCTGACCCTAACCCTTCCCTTACACTCACCCTCACTCTCACCCTAACCCTAACCCTTACCCTCACCATAACCCTATCCCTCACCCTCAACCTAACCCTCACACTAAACCTTACGCTCACCCTAACCCTCACCCAACACTAACCAGAACCCTAACCCCCAACTTAACCTTCACCCTAAACCTAACTCTAACCCTAACCCTCAGTCTCAACCTAACACTCACCCTAACACTTATCCTCACACTAACCCTAAGCCTAACCGTAAATCTCACACTAAGCCTAACCCTCATCCTAACCCTAAGCTTAACCCTCACCCTAACCCTAAGTCTAACCCTAACCCTCACCCTCACCCTAATCCTCACCCTAAACCTAACCCTAACCCTTCCCTAACCGAAAACCTCACCCTCACCCTACCCTCAGCCTAACCCTTACCCTAAACCTAATCCTAACAATAACTTTTATTCTCACCCTAAACCTAACCCTAACCTTAACCCTCACCGTCACCCTCCCACTCACCCTCACCCTAACTCTCACGCTCAACCTCACCCTCACCCTAACCCTGAACATCATCCTAATCATCACCCTAACCCTAACCCTAACGCTAACCCTAACCTTACCCTAACCCTAAAGTTAACCCTAACCCTCACCCTAACCATAACCCTAAGCCTAACCCTGACCCTAAACCTAACCATAACCCTAACCCTAAGCCTAACACTAACCCTTACCCTAACCCTAACCCTTACCCTAACCCTAACACTAACCCTAACCCTCACCCTAAATCTTATGCTAACCCTAACCCTCACCCTCACCCTAATCCTCACCCTAACCCTTATCCTCACAGTAACCCTAACCCTAGCCCTCAGCATCAACCTCACTCTAAACCTAAACCTAAAACTAACCCTCACCCTAAACCTAAGCCTTACCCTAACCCTAACCCTAACCCTCACACTCACCCTCCCCCTAACCCTAACCCTAAACCTAACCCTCACCCTAACCCTAACCCTTACCCTATCCCTAACCCTACCCCTCAACCTAACCCTCACTCTCGCCCTAATCCTAACCCTAACCCTCACTCTAAACATAACCCTAACCCTAACCCTAAACCTAACTCTCACCTAACCCTAACCCTAACCTTAACCCTAAACGTAAACCTAATCCTAAACCTAACCCTAACCCTAACCCTCACCCTCACCCTCACCCTCAACCTAAACCTAACCCTAACCCTAACTCTCAACCTAACCCTAACCCAATCCTAACCCTAACCCTCACCGTCACCATCACCCTCACCCTAACCCTCAACCTCAAACTCACCTTCACCCTAACCCTCAAACTATCCCTAACCTTCACCCTAACCCTAACCCTCTGCCTAACCCTAACCCTACCCCTCACCCTAACACTCACCCTAAACCTAACCCTCACCCTAACCCCAATCCTAAACCTCACCCTCACCCTAACCCTCACCGTCACCCTAACCCTCACCCTAAACCTAAACCTGACCCACACCCGAACCCTCAACCTTACCCGAATCTCACGCTCATCCGAACCTTCATGCTCTACCTCACCCTAACCCTCACCCTAGCCCTCACCCTCAACCTAACACTCAACCTAAACCTCATGCTCACCCTAATCCTCACCCTAACCCTAACCCTAACCCTTACCTAACCAAAACCCTCAACCTCACCCTCACACTCACCTTAACACTCACCCTCACCATAGCCCTCACCCTAAACCTAAACCTCACCCTAAACCTACCCTAACCCTCAGCCTAAACCTTAGCCTCAAGCTAACCCTAACCCTAACCCACACCGTAACCCTAAAACTCACCCTAACCCTCACCCTAACCCTAACCTTAAAGCTCACCCTAACCCTCACCCTCCTTCTCACCCTCACCCTAATTCTCACAATAACCCTGATCCTCACACTAACCCTAATCCCAATCCTAACCCTAAGGCTCACCCTCACTCTCACCCTAAACCTAACCATAATTCTAACCCTAATCCTAACCCTAACCCTCATGCTCACCCTCACCCTAATTCTAACCCAAACCCTAACCCTCATCCTCACTCTCACCTAACTCTAACCCTAACCCTAATCCTAACCCTAACCCTCATGCTCACCCTCACCCTAATTCTAACCCAAACCCTAACCCTCATCCTCACTCTCACCTAACTCTAACCCTAACCCTAATCCTAATTCTAACCCTCACCATCACCCTCATCCTAAATCTAAGCCTAACCCTAACCCTAACACAGATCCTCAACCTCACACTAACCCTAACCCACACGCTCAACCTAACCCTAACCCTAACACTCAACTCTCACCCTAAAACTAACGCTAACCCTAACCCTCATCCTCATCCTACCGCTCAACCTAACCCTAACTCTACCCCTAACCCTAACCCTAAACCTCACCTTCACCCTCACCCTCACCCTCAACCTCAGGCTAATCCTAACCCTAACCCTAATACTAACCCTAAATCTAACCCTAACTCTACCTCTACGCCTAACTCATAACCTCAACCTCAGCCTAACCCTAACTCTAACCCTAATCCTAAACCTAACACTCAGCCTAACCCTAAACCTAACCCTAATCCTCACCCTGTCTAGCCTTAACCCTCACCCTCACCCACACCCTAACCCTTAACCTCACCCTAACCCTAACCCTAACCCTAACCCTCACACTAACCCTAAAACTACCCCTCAGCCTAACACTATCCCTCACCCTCCACCCAACCCTGATGCTAACACAAATGCTCATTCTCAACCTAAACCTCGGCCTAAACCTTACCCTCACCATAACCCTATCCGTCACCCTCTCCCTAACCGTCACCCTACTCCTTCTCAACTAACCCAAACCCTAAACCTAACCTTCACCCTAAACTTCACCCTAACCCTCACCCTAACCCTACCACTAACCCTCACCCGAACACTCACCCTAATCCTAAACCTAACCTTAATCCTCACCCTCACCCTAACTGTCATCCTAACACTTATGCTCCCCCTAACCCTAACCGTTACCCTAACACTATCCATCACCCTAACCCTAACCCTCACCCGAACCCTCACTTTCACCTTCACCCTCAACCTAAACATCACCCTAACCCTAACCCTAACCCTCACCCCAACTCTAAACCTAACACTCACATTAAACCTCACCCCCACACTAATCCTCACGCTAAACCTAACCCTAGACCTATCCTAAACAAAAACATCACACTAACCCTAGCCCTCAACCTAAATCTAACCCTAAACTTAACCCTCACCTTCACCCTCACCCTCAGCCTCACTTTCAGCCTCACCCTAACACTAAACCTAATCCAAACCCTAACCCTGACCTTCACCCTCACTCTAACCCTAACCCTAACCTGCACCCTAACCCTAAACTTAACACTCAACCTAAGCCTAACCCTAACCCTAATGCAAACCCTAAACCTCACCCTCACCCTAACCCTGACCCTAACCCTAACCCTTACCCTCACCCTCACTCTCACCCTAACCCTAACCCTTACCCTCATCCTAACACTCACCCAACCCTAACCCGAACCTTAACCCGAACTCTAACCCCCACTCTAACCTTCAAACTAACCCTAACGCTAACCCTAACAATCAGTCTCAACCTAACACTCACACTAACCCTTATCCTCACACTAACCCTAAACCTAACCGGAACACTCACACTAAGCCTAACCCTCATCCTAACCTTAACCCTACCTCTAACCCTAACCCTCACCCTAACCCTAACCCCAACCCTCAACCTAACACTAACCCTCACCCTCACCCTAATCCTCACCCTAAACCTCACCCTCACCCTAACCCTCACTCTAACCCTAACCCTAACCCTCAACCTAACACTAACCCTCACCCTCACCCTAATCCTCACCCTAAACCTAACCCTAACACTGACCTAACCTCACCCTCACCCTCAGCCTAACCCTTTCCCTAACCCTAATCCTAACCATAACTCTTACCCTCACCCTAAACCTAACTCTCACCGTCACCCTCCCACTCACCCTCACCCTCACCCTAACCCTCAAGCTCAACCTCAACCTCACCCTAACCCTCACCGTTACCCTAAACATCACCCTAACCCTAAACCTCATGCTAACCCTAACCTTACCCTAAACCTAAACTTAACCCTAAACCTCACCCTAACCCTAACCCTAAGCCTAACACTCAACCTAACCCTAACCATAACCCTAACCCTAACCCTAAGCCTTACCTAACCCTAATCCTTACCCTAACCCTAACCCTAACCCTCACCCTAAACCTTATACTAACCATAACCCTCACACTCACCCTAATCCTCACCCTAACCCTTATCCTCACACTAACCCTAACCCTAACCCTCAGCTTCACCCTCATCCTAACCCTAAACGTCACCAACACCCTAACATTCACACTCACCGGAACCCGAATCCTCTTCCTCACCCTAACCCTAACCCTAACCCTCACCCCAACCCTAACCCTCACCCTAAACCGAACTTTAACTCTCACACTCACCCTAATCCTCACCCTAACCCTTACCTTAACCCTCACCCTAACCCTTAATCTAACCCTAACACTCACTCTCACCCTAATCCTCAACCTAACCCTAACCCTCACCTAACACTAACCATAACCCTCATACTAACCCTCACCTTAGCCCTCACCCTCACCCTAGACCTCACCCTAAACTTAACGCTAAACTTAACCCTCAACTTCATGCTCACCCTCACCCTCAACCTCACCCTCAGCTTCACCCTAACCCTAAACCTAATCCTAACCCTAACCCTGACCCTCACTCTCAGTCTAAACCTAAACCTAACCTGCATCCTAAGCCTAACTGAAACCCTAATGCTAACCCTAACCCTCAACCTCACCTTAACCCTAACCCTAACACTCAATCTGATCCTAACCCTAATGCTAACCCTAACCCTCACCCTCACCCTAACCCTGACCCTACCCATTACCCTAACACTCACCCTCACCCTAACCCTAAATTTAACCATCACCAAAACCCTAACCTTAACCCTAACCCTAACCCTACCCCTCAGCCTACCCCTCACCGTCACCCTAACGCTCACCCTCACCCTAACACTAATGCTAACCCTAACCCTCAACCTCACCCTAACCGTCGCCCTAACCCTTACCCTCACCATAACCCTATCCCTCAACCTCAACCTAACCCTCACCCTAACCCTTTCACGCACCCTAACCCTCACCGAACCCTAACCCTAACCCTAACCCTCACCCTAACCCTAAGCCTAGCCCTAACCCTCAGTCTCACACTAACCCTCACCCTAAACCTTATCCTCACCCTAACCCTAACCCTAAACGTAACCCTCACACTAAGTCTAAATCTCATCCTTACACTAATCCTACCTCTCACCCTAACACTCACCCTAACCCTAACCCGAACCCGAACCCAAAGTCTAACCCTAACCCTAAACCTCCCTGGAACCCTAAACCTCCCGATCACCCTAAGCCTCACCCTTAGCCTAACCCTCACTTACACCCTAACAATTCCCCTTCACTGAACCCTAACTCTCACCCTAAACCTCACACTGACCCTAAACATCACCCTAACCCTTACCCTCACCCTAACCTTCACCCTCACCCACACCCTAACCCTCAGCCTCACCCGAAACCTCTCACACTCTCTAACTTCGACCTTCACCTTAAACATCAGCCTAACCCTCACTCTCACCCTAACACACACTCTAACACTTACCATCACCCTAACACTAACCCGAACCCTAACAGTCATACTAAACCTAACCCTCACCCTAATTCTAACCCTAAATCTACCCAGCATCCTAACCCTCAACCTAACCCTAGCCGTGAGTGCTAGGGTGAGCCTCACTCATACCTTCAACCTGAGCCTAACCCTAAACCTAACGCTAATTCTAAACCTAACCCTCACACTCACACTCACACTCACCCTAACCCTAACCCTCACCCTCACCCTCACCCTAACACTTAAACTCACCCTAAACCTAACCCTAACCCTAACCCTCACCCTAACCCTAAATCTAACCCTCACCTTAACCCTAACCCTTCCCCTAAATCTCAACCTAATCCTAAACCTAACCCTAAACCTAACCCTCATCCTCACCCTCAACCTCACCCTAACCCTAACCCTAACCTTAACTATCACCCTAACCCTAACCCTAATCCTACCACTAACCCTCACCGTCACCATCAACCTCACCCTAACCCTCAACCTCAAACTCAACTTCACCCTAACACTCAAATTAACCCTAACCCTCACCCTAACCCTAATCCTCTCCCTAACCTTAATCCTAACCCTCACCCTAACCCTCACCCCAAAACTAACCCTCACCCTAACCATAATCCTAACCCTCAACCTCACCCTAACTCTCAACATCACCCAAAAGCTCACCTCAAACCTAACCCTAACCCACACCCTAACCTTCACCCTCACCCGAACCCTCAACCTCACCTGAAACCTCACCCTCACCCTAAACCTCAGCCTCACCCTAACACTCACCCTAACCCTAACCCTCAACCTAAACCTCACTCTCACCCTAATCCTCACCCTAACCCTAACCCTAAACCTTACCTAACCGAAACCCTCACCCTCACACTCACACTCACACTCACCCTAACCCTAACCCTCACCCTCACCCTCACCCTCACCCTAACACTTTACCTCACCCCAAACCTAACCCTAACCCTAAACCTCACCCTCACCCTAATCCTCACCCTAACCCTAACCCTAACTCTTACATAACCGAAACCCTCACACTCACACTCACCCTAACCCTCACCATCAACCTCACCCTAAACCTTACCCTAACCCTCACCCTCACCCTAAACCTTACCCTAACCCTAATCCTAACTCTAACCCTAACCTTCACCGTAACTCTAACCCTTACACTAACCCTAACCCTAACCCTAAACCTCACCCTAACCCTAACCCTAAACCTCACCCTCACCCTAACACTTACCCTAACCCTAACCCTCACCATAACCCTAACCCTTACCCTATACCTAAACCTCAGCCTCAAACTAACCCTAACTCTTACCGTATACCTAACCCTCAGCCTCAACCTAATCCTAACCGTAACCCTCACCATAACCCTAACTCTCACCCTAACAATGAGCCTCACCCTAAACCTCATCCACAGCCTAATCCTCACCCTAACCCTAAATATAACCCTTACCTAACCGAAACCCTCAACCTCACCCGCACACTCACCCTAAAACTCACCCGCACCGTAGCCCTCACCGTAAACCTAAACTTCACCCTAACTCTAATCCTAAGCCTCACTCTCACCCTCACCCTAACCCTCACCATAACCCTAACCCTAATCTTAAACCTAAACCTCACGCTCACCCTCACCCTAATTCTATCCCATACCCTGACCCTCACCCTCAATCTCACCTAACTCTAACCCTAACCCTAATCTTAATTCTAATGCTCACCCTCACCCTCACCCTAAATCTAACCCTAACCCTTACCCAGATCCTCACCCTCACACTAACCCTAATCCTCACCCTATCCCTAACCGTAACCCTAACCCTCACCCAAACCCTCACCCTCAAACTAACAATAATGCTAACCCGAAACCAAACCCTCACAATAACCCTCACCCTAACCCTTACCCTCACCCTAAACCTAACACTCACCCTCAAAATAACTCTCACTGTAATCCTTACCCTCACCCTTACCCTAACCGAAACATTAACCCTAAACCTCACCCTAACCCTCACCCTAACCCTAACCCTCACCCTCACCTCACCCTAAATATAAACGTAACCCTAACCCTCACCCTCAACGTCACTCTCAACCTCACCCTGACCCTCAACCTCACCCTAACCCTAACCCTCACACTACCCCTAACTCTCACCCTAAACCTAACCCTAACCCTCTCCCTCACCCTCACCCTCAGCCTAACACTTACACTAACCCTAAGCTAACCCTAACCCTTACCCTCACCCTAAACCTAACCCTAACGGTAACCCTCACCGTCACCCTCACACTCGTCCTCACCCTCAACCTAACCCTCACGCTCAACCTCACCCTCACCCTAACCCTCACCGTCAACCTAAAAATCATCCTAACCCTAACCCTCACCCTAACCCTAACCCTTAACCTAACCGTATGCCTAACCCTAACCCTAACCCTAACCCTAATGCTAACCCTAAACCTCAACCTCACTCTAACCCTCAATATAACCGTTACCCTCACTATCAACCTCAACCTGAACCTAACCCTAATCCTAACCCTCACCCTAACCCTAACCCTCACCGTAACGCTAAACCTAACCCTAGCCCTCAGCCTTACCCTCACCCTAAACCTAACCCTAACCCTAATCCTCACTGTATCCCTAAGCATAACCATAACACTCACCCTAACCCTCACCCTCCCAGTAACCCTAATGCTAACATTAATCCTCAACCTCACCCTAAATCTCGCCCTAACCCTTACCCTCACTCTAAACCTCATCCTCACCCTAACCCTAACCCTAATACTAACACTAGCCCTCACCCTCACCCTAACCCTAATTCTAAGCCTAATCCTAATGCTAACCCTAAACCTCAACCTCTCCATAACACTCACATTAACCCTAACCCTCACCCTCAACCTCACCCTAACCCTAACCCTAACATTAACCCACTCCCTAACCCTCACCCTAAACTAACCCTAACCCTACCGCTCAGCCTAACCCTCACTCTAAACCTAACCCTAACCTTAATCCTCAACTTATCCCTAACCCTAACTCTAACCCTCACCCTAACCGTCACCCTCACCATACCCCTAAGGCTAACATTAACCCTCAGCCTCACCCTAAACCTCGCCCTAACCCTTACCCTCACTTTAACATTATCCATCACCATCAACCTAACCCTAACCCTAACCCTTACCCTCACCCTAACCCTCACCCTAAACCTAACCCTAACACTAAACCTCACCCTAACCGGCACCCTAAGCCTAAGCCTAAGCCTAACCCTCACTCTCACCCTAACCCTTACACTTACCGAAACCTAAACCTAAACCTCAGCCTAACCCTCATCCTAACCCTAAACCTAACCCTCACCCTAACTGTCACCCTCACCCTCAACCTCACCCTCACCCTAACTCTAAACCTAACCCTAATCAAAAATCTCACCCTAACCCTAGCCCTATCCCTTACCCTCATCCTAAAACTAACCCTAATACTAATCCTAAGCCTCACCCTCAACCTAACCCTTATCCTCACCCTAACCCTAAACTTAACCCTCAGCCTAACCCTCAACCTAACCTAAACCCAAACCCTAAACTTAACCTTCACCCAAACCCACACCCTCACCCTCATACTAACCCTAACCATAACCCTATCACTCACTCTATACCTAACCCTCACCCTAACCCTAACCCTCACAGTCACCCTAACACTCACCCTAACCAACAACCTAACTCTAACCCTCACCCTCACCATAACCCTAACCCTAAACCTAACCCTAACCCTAACCCTCACCCCCACACTCAGGCTAACCCTAACCCTAGCAATTAATCCTAACCCTAACCCTAACCGTCACCCTCACCCTCACCCTTAACCTAAACTTAACCCTAACCCTTACCCTAAACCTAACCCTAACCCTAATCCTAAACCTAAATCTCAACCTCAACCTAACCTTCACCCTAACCCTTACCCTCACCCTCAACCTCACCCTAACCCTAACCTTAACCCTAACACTAACCCTCACCCTCACCCTAACCCTACCCTTCACACTAAGCCTCACCCTAACACTAAACCTAACCCTACCCCTCAGCCTAACCCTCACCCTAACCCTAACTCTAACCATAACCCTCAAGCTAAACCTCACGCTCACCATAACCCTAATGCTAACATTACCCCTCAACCTCACCCTAAACCTCGCCCTAACCCTTACCCTCACCATAACCATATCCTTCATCCCCACACTAACCCTCACCCTAACACTTTCCCTCACCCAACCCTATCCCTAACCCTAACACTAACCCTCACCCTAACCCTCACCCTAAACCTCACCCTAACCCTCACCCTAACCCTAAGCTAACCCTAACGCTCACCCTCACCATAACCCTCACCCTAACCCTTATACTCACCCTAACACTAATCCTAACCCTGAGGATAATCCTGATCCAAAACCTAACCCTAACCCTATCCCTCACCCTAACATTAACCCTAACCCTAACCCTAACTCTCAACCTAACCCTCAAACTCACCCTCACCCTTATCCTCACCCTCAGAGTAAACCTAAACCTAACCCTAATCCAAAACCTAATCCTCACCCTCACTCTCATCTTAACTCTAACCCTAACCCTAACCATCACCCTCACACTAACCCTCACCTTCATCCTCACCCTCACCTTAACCTTCTCCCTAACCCTTACCCTCACACTAACCCTAAACCAAACCTACCCCTCATCCTTACGCTCACCCTAACCCTAATCCTCACCCTAATATTAACCCTAACCCTACCCCTCACCTTAACCTTCACCCTAAGCCTAAACCTAACACTAACCATCACCCTAACCCTAACCTGAATCCTAAACCTATCCCTCACCATCACCCTAACACTTACACTCACCTTAAGCCTAAACCTAACACTCAGCCTACCCCTCATCCTAACCCTAACCCTAACCCTCATCCTCACCTTAACCCTAACCATAACCCTAACCCTCACCCAAACCCTAAAACTCACCCTCACCCTCAACCTCACCCTCAGCATAACCCTAAACCTAACCCTAATTCAAACGCTAAACCTCAACCTCACCTTCATCCTAACTCTAACCCTAACCCCAACCCTCACCCAAACCCTAACCCTAACACTAACCTTCACCCTAACCATCATCCTAACACTAAACCTAACCCAAACCCTCAACCAATCGCTCACCTCACCCTAAACCTAACCCTAACCCTCACTTTCACCGTGAACAAAACCCTAACCCTAACCATCACACTAACACTAAGCCTCACCCTAACCCTAAACCTAACCCTCAGCCAAACCCTCATCCTAAACCTAACCCTAACAATCAACCTAACCCTAAACTTAAACCTAACCCTAACCCTCACGCTAAACCTAACCCTCACCCTCAGCCTAACCGTACACCTAATCCTAACCCTAACTCTAACCCTCACCCTCTCCCTAACTCTAACCCTACCCCTAACTCTGACCCTCACCCAAACCCTAACCCTATCCCTAGCCCTCACCCTAACACTAAACCTCACCCTAACCCTAACCCTAACAGGCACCCTCACCCTAACCCTAACCCCCACCCTAAACCTCACCCTAACCCTAACGCTAACCCTAACCCTCACCCTCACCATAAACCTCACCCTAACCCGTACCCTCACCATAACCCAAACTCTAACCTAATCCTCATATTTCGCCTAACCCTAACCCTAACCCTAACACTCACTCTCAACCTAACACTCAACATCACCTTAACGATCACCCTAACCCTAAACTTCACCCACACTGTAACACACACCCTCACCCTCACCCTCACCCTCACCCTAACACTGACCCTAACCCTCACCCTAAATCTCACCTTAACCGTAACGCTAACCCTAAACTTCAGTCTCACCCTAACCCTCACCCTAAGCCCTATCCTCACACTAACCCTAACCCTAACCCTAACGTCAAATTAAACCTAAACCTCACCCTAACCCTAACCCTCCCTCTCACCCTAATTCTTTCCCTAACCCTCACCCTAAACCTAACCGTAATCCTCACCTTCACCTTAAACCTCACTGTCCCCCTAACCCTAACCCTAACCGTAACCCTCACCAACACCCTCACCCTCACCCTCCCCCTCACCCTAACCCTCACCCTCAACCTAAACATCACCCTAAACCTAAACCTCACCCTAAACCTAACCCTAATCCTCACCCTAACCCTAATCCTCACCTTAAACCTCACCCTCACCCTAATCCTCACCCTAGCCCACACCATAAACATAACCCTAACCCTAACCCTCACCCTCACCCCCATAATCAGCCTAACCCTAACCTTAACCATAATCCTAACCCTACCCTAATCCTAACCCTCTAACTAAACCTAACCGTAACCCTAATGCTAACCCTAAATGTCACGCTCAACCTAACTCTAACACTAATCCTCACCTTAACCCTAACACTAAACCTAATGCTATCCCTAAACCTCACCCTCACCCTAACCCTCACCATAACCTTTACCATCCCCCTTACCCTCACTCTAACACTAATCCTACCCCTCAGTCTAACCCTCACCCTAACCCTATCTCTAACTCTAATACAAACACTAACCCTCACAATGAACCTCACCCTAACTCTAAATGTAAACCTAACCCTAACCCTAAGCCTATCCCTAAACCTCACCCTAACCCTAACCCTAATCCTATACCTAACCATCACCCTCACCCTCACCATAACCCTAATTCTCTCTCTAACCCTAAACCTAACCCTAGTCCTCACCCTAAAACTTACCCTCAACCTCAACCTAACCTTAACCCTCAACCTGAACCTAACCCTCACCCTAAGTCCTACCCATACCCTGAATCTAAACCTAAGTCCAGCCCTAAATCTCACCCTAACCCTAACCCTATCCCTAACCCTCACCCTAATCCTAACACTCACACTAACCCTAACCCTAACCCTTACCCTCACCCTCACCCTAACACTAACCCTCACCATAACCCTAACCCTAACCCTAACTCTAACCCTAACACACACACTCACCCTAAACCTTACCCTAGCACTTACCCTCACCATAACAATAACCCTAACCCAAACCTTAAATCCTAACACTAACCCTAACACTAACAAGCACCCTCACCGTCACCCTAACACTAATCCTCACCCTCAACCTAAACCTTACCATCACTTTAAACCTATACCTAACCGTCACCCACACCCTCAACCTCACCCTCACCCTCACCCTAACCTGAACCCTCACTCTCACCCTAAGCCTAACCCGAACCCTCACCCAACCCTAACCCTAACTCTAACCCACACCCTCACCCTAACCCTAACCCTAACCCTAACCCTTACCCTAACCCTTACCATAAACCTAACACTAGCACTACCCCTCATTCTCACCCTAACCCTCACCCTAACCCTTATCCTCACACAAACCCTAACCCTAAAACTAACCCTCACACTAACCCTAACCCTAACCTTAACCCTTACCCTAACCCTGACCCTAAACCTCACCCTAACCCGACCTAAAACAAACGATAACCCTAACACTCACCCACAACCTAATCCTAAACCTCACCCTAACCCTCACACTAACCCTAATCCTCACCATATCACTAACCCTAACCCTAACCCTCACCCTAATCCTTAACCTCACTCTAAACTTAACTCTTACCCTCATGCTAAACCTCACCCTAAACTTTACCCTCACCCTAACCCGCCAACTAACCCTAACCCTAAACCTATGGTGCACTGTAATCCTCACCCTAACCATAACCCTAACCCATAACCTCAACCTAAACCTAACCCTCACTCTCAACCTAACCCTCAACCTAACCTTTATCCTCACACTAACCCTAATCCTCAACCTCACCCTAACCCTCACACTAACCCTTATCATCACCCTATCAGTAACCTTAACCCTAACCCTCACCCTAAACCTCACCCTAACCCTTACCCTCACCCTAACCTGCAAACTAACCCTAACCCTAAACCTACGGCTTACCCTAGCCCTCCCCCTAACCATAACCCTAACCTTAACCCTCACCCTAACCCTAACCTTCACCCTCACCCTAACCCTGCCCCTAACCCTTACACTCACACTAAACTTATCCCTAAACCTCACCCTAACTCTAATTCTCAACAGAACACTCACCCTCACCCTAGCCCTCACCTCACACTAGCCCTCAACCTAACCATAACCCTCATGCTCACCGTAACCCTAATGCTAATATTAACCCTCAACCTCACCCTAAAACTTGCCCTAACCCTTACCCTCACCATAACCCTATCCCTCACCCTTACCCTAACTCTCACCCTAACCCTTTCCCTCACCCTAACCCTCACCCAGCCCTAAACCTTTCCCTAACCCTAACCCTCACCCTAACCCTAAGACTAATCCTAACCCTCACCCTCACCATAAACCTCACCCTAAACCTAACCCTCAGCCTAACCCTCATCCTAATCCTAATCCTAACCCTAACCGTCACCCTAACCTTAACCATAACCCTAACCCTAACACTCACCCTAACCATAACCCTCACCCTACCCTCAGCCTCACCCTCAGCCTAAGCCTAACCCTAATCCAAAACCTAACCCTTAACCTCACTCTCACCGTAAATCTAAACCCAACCATAACCATCACCCTCACCCTAACCCTCACCCTCATCCTCCCCCTCACCCTTACCCGATGCCTAACCCTTATCCTCACACTAACCCTAACTCTAAACCTAATCCTCACCCTAACCCTCACCCCAACACTAACACTAATCCTCACCTTAACCCTCACCCTAACTCTAAACCTAACAATCACACTAACCCTAACCCTAATCCTAAAGCTAACCCTCACCGTCACCCTAAACCTTACCCTAACCGTACGCCTAAACCTAACCATCAGCCTAACCCTCATCCTAAACCTAACCCTAACCCTCACCCTCATCCTCAACCTAACCCTCACACTCACCCTAACACTACCCCAAATTTAACCCTACCCTATCCCTACCCCTCATCCTAACCCTAACGCTAACCCTAACCCTCAACCGAACCCTAACCCTACCCCTAATGCTAAAACTCACCCTAACCCTAATCCTCACCCACACCCTAACTCTCACCCTCAACCAAACCCTCACCCTCAACTGAACCGTCATACTCACCCTAACCCTCACCCTCACTCTAAACATCACCCAAACCCTAACCATCACCCTAACCCTAACACAAACCCTAATCCATACACTCACACTCACCCTAACCCACACCCTAAACCTTATTCTCACCCTAACACTAACCCTCAACCTAACCCTAACCCAAACCCTCACACTAACCGTAACCCTCACTCTAATCCTAACCCTAACCCTGACCCTAACCTTCACCCTTAACCTGACCCTCACCCTCAGCTTAACCCTAACCCTAATCCTATTCCTAATCCTAAACCTCACACTCACCCTAAACCTAACACTAACCCTAACCCTCCCCCTCCCCCTCACCCGAACACTCCCCTCCCCCTCACCTTAAACATCACCCTAACCCTAAGCCTCACTCTAACCCTAATCCTGACCCTGAACTTAACCTCAGCTTAATCCTCATCCTCACCCTAATACTCACCCTAACCCTAACCTTTACTTAACGGAAACCCTCACCCTCACCCTCAGCCTAACCCTCACCCTCACACAAGCCCTCAACCTAACCCTAAGTTTAACCCTAAACCTCACCCTCAACCTCCCCTTCCTCAGCCTTATCCTAACCATAACCCTAATCCTAACCCTAACCGTCAACCCCACCCTCAACCTAACCTAATTCTAACAATAACACTCACCCTCATCCTAACCTTAATCCTAACCGTAACAATAACTCTAACCCTAACCCTAAAACTCACCCTAACCCTAATACTAACACTTACCCTCAACCTTACCCTCACCCTCATTCTAACCCTCAACCTCATGCTGACCCTCACCATCACACTAACCCTCACAAAAACCCAACCCTCACCCTAGCCCTAACCCTAACCCTCACCCTCAGTTTCCCCCTCACCCTCAGCCTAACCCTAACTCTAACCTTAATCCTAAACTAACCTCACCCTCACCCTCATCCTACCCCTCACCCTCAACCTCATCCTCACCCTCACACTAACCCTCAACCTCACCCTAAACATCACCTTAACCCTAACCTTTACACTGAACCTAACCCCAACGCTCACCCTAACACTCACCCTCAAACTAACCCTCACCCTAAACATTATCCTCACAATAACCCTAACCCTAACCCTAACCTTCACACTAACGCTAAACCTCACTCTAACCGTATCACGACACCTCACCCTAACTCTCACCCTAAACCTAACCCTAACCCTAACACTCACCCTAACACTAAATCTAAACCTAACCCTCACCCTCTCCCTGATCCTCACCATCACCCTAACACTCACCCTAAACCTAATCCTCACCCTAAACCTAACCCTCAACCTAAACCTAACCCTCACCCTGACCCTCACCCTAACCCTAATGCTAGCCCTCACCCTAACCCTTACTTTAACACTAACCTGTACCTTAAACCTAACCCTCATCCTAACACTAACCCTCACACTAAACCTAACCCAAGCCCTCACACTCCCCCTCACCCTCAACCTAACCCTAACACTCATCCTAACCCTAACCCTAAACCTAAACCTCACACTAAACCTAAACCTCACCCTATCCCTAATCCTCATAGTAAACATAACAGTCACACGATCCCTAACCCTTATCCCTCAGCCTAACCCTCACCCTAAACCTAACCCTAACCCTAATCCTCATCCTATCCCTAACCTTAACCCTAACCCTAATCCTCACCCTCAGCCTAACCCTAACCCTCACCCTTACAGTCACCCTCACCCTCAGCCAAACAATATCCCTAATCCTCACACTAACACTAACACTCATCCTATACCTCACCCTCAAACTAACCCTAAACCAAACCCTAACCCTCACCCTAAACCTCGCCGTAACCCTAACACTAACCCTAAGATTCATCCACACAATAAACCTCACCCTATACCTTATCCTCACCATAACCCTAACCCTAACCCTAACTCTAATCCTCAAACACAACCTAACCTTCACCTTCACCCCAACTGTCACCCTCACCCTCATCCTCATCCTCACCCTAACCCTCTCCCTCACCCTAAACATCACACAAACCCTAAACCTGACCCTAACCCTAACCCTCACCCTAACCCTAACCATCACTCTCACGCTAATCCTCACCATAAACCTAACCCTGACCTAAATGAAACCCTCACCCTAACCCTCACACTAACCCTCACCCTCACCCTAGACCTCACCCTAACCCTAACCCGAACCCTAACCCTCAACTTCAACCTAACCCTCACCGTAACCCTTACCCTCACCCTAACCCTAACCCTAATCATAACCCTCACACTATCCCTTACCCTCACCCTAACCCTAACCCTAATCCTAACCCTAACTATCACCCTCACACTGACCCTCACCCTCACCCTAATCCTAACCCTATTCCTAATCCTAAATATCACAATCACCCTCAACCTAAACCTAACCCTAACCTGAACCCTCACCCTCACCCTCACCCTCACCGAACAGTCACCCTCACCCTAAACATCATCATAACCCTAACCCTCACCCTAACCCTAACCTCAGCTTAACACTCACCGTCAACTTAATCCTCACCCTAACCCTAATCCTAAGGTAAACGAAACCCTCACCCTCACACTAACCCTCAACCTCAACCTACCCCTAACCCTAACCCTAACCATTACACTTACCCACACCCTAACCCTCACCCTTATCCTCACTCTAACCCTAATCCTAACCCTAATGGTCACCCTACCCCTCTCCCTAACCCTAAATGTAACCCTAACCCTCAACCTCATCCTAACTCTCAAGCTCACCTGAACACTCACCCTCACCCTAAACCATACTCTCACAACAGTCATCACCCTAAACCTAACCCTCAACCTAACCCTAACCCTAACCCTCACCCTAACCCTAACCCGTACCCTAACGCTCACCCTAACCCTTACCCACAAAATAATCCTAACACTCACCCTCAACCTTACCATCACCCTAACCCTTACCCTCACCCTAACCCTCACCCTAACCCTCACCATAACCCTCAAACTAATCCTAACCCTCACCCTCTCCCTAACGCTCACCCTAACCTTTACCCTCACCCTCACCCTAACCCTCAACCTAACCTTTACCCTGACCCTAACCCTAACCCTAACCCTAAACCTAACCCTCACCCTAACCCTAAACCTAACCCTCAACCTAAAACTTATCCTATCCTTAAACCTGACCCTAACACTCACCCTAACCTTAACCCTAACCATCACACTAACCCTAACTCTAACCCTCACCCTCACCCTCAGGCTAACTCTAATACTAAACCTAACCCTAACCCTCACCCTAACTCTAACCCTAAACCTAACCATAACCCTAACCCTCACCTTAACCCTCAACCTCACCCAAATTCTCAACCTAACCTTACCTTAACCCTTACCTAAACTAAACCCTTACCCACACCCTCACCCTAACCCTCACCCTCACCCTAGCCCACAACCTAACCCAAACCCTAAACCTAACCTTCACACTAACCTAACCATAACCCTCAGGATAAAACTTATCCTAACCCTAAACCTAAAACAAAACTTCACCCTAACCAAACACTAACCCTAACACTAACCCTCACCCTCATCCTCACTCTAACCCTAATCCTAACCATAATGCTCACCCTACACCTCTCCCTAACCCTAAATGTAACCCTAACCCTCATCCTCATCCTAACCCTCAAGCTCACCTGAACACTCACCCTCACCCTAAACCATACTCTCACAACAGTCATCACCCTAACCCTAACCCTCACCCTAACCCTAACCTCAGCTGAACCCTCAACCTCAACCTAATCCTCACCCTAACCCTAACCATAAGGTAAACGAAACCCTCACACTAACCCGCACCTTCACCCTAGCCCTAACCCTAACCCTAACCATAACACTTACCCACACCCTAACCCTCAACCTTATCCTCACTCTAACCCTAATCCTAACCCTATTGCTCACACTACCCCTCTCCCTAACCCTAAATGTAAACCTAACCCTCACCCTCATCCTAACCCTCAAGCTCACCTGAACTCTAACCCTCACCCTAAACCATACTCTCACAACAATAATCCTATTACACACCCTCAACCATACCATCACTCTAACACTTACCCTCACCCTAACCCTCACCCTAACCCTCACCCTCGCCCTAATGCTCACCCTAATGCTCACCCTAAACTTTACCCTCACCCTCACCCTAACCCTCACCCTAACCTTTACCCTGACCCTAACCCTAACCCTAACCCTAAACATAACCCTCAACTTAACCCTTATCCTAAACCTAAACCTAACCCTAACCCTCACCCTAACCCAAACCCTAACCCTCATACTAACCCTAATCTTAACCCTCAGCCTAACGCTCATCCTAACCCTAACACTAACTCTAACCCTCACCCTAACCGTACCCTACCATAAAACTCACGCTAACCCTAACCCTCACCCTCACCCTCAAGGCTAACTCTAATACTAAGCCTAAACCTCACCCTCACCCTAACCCTAACCCTAAACCTAATCTTCACACTAACCCGAACCATAACCCTCAGGATAAACCTTATCCTAACCCTAAACCTAAAACAAAACTTCACCATAACCAAACCCTAAACCTAACCCTAACCCTAACCCTAACCGCACACTAAACCTAACACTAACCCTAACACTAACCCTCAGCCTAACCCTAACCCTAACCCTAACCCTCACCCTAAACCTAATCCTAACCCTAACCCTCAACCTAACTGTAAACCACACCCTCATCCTCACCCTCACCCGCAGCCTAAACCTAGTGCTAACCCTAATCTTAACCCTCACCCTAACTCTAACCCTAAACCAAACCCTCACTCTCCCCCTCAACCTCACCCTAACCCTCACCCTAACCCTAACCCTCACCCTAACCTTTACCCTCACCCTCACCCTAACTCTCACCCTAACCTTTACCCTGACTCTAACCCTAACCCTAAACCTAAACCTAACCCTCGCACTAACCCTAAACCTAACCCTCAACCTAACTTTATCCTAAACCTAAAATTAACCCTAACCCTCACACTTACACTAACCCTAACCCTAACCTTCACACTAACCCAAACCCTAACCCTAAGCCTAACGCTCATCCTAAACCTAACCCTAACTCTAACACTCACCCTAACCGTACACCTAACCCTAACACTCACCCTAACCGTACCCCTAACCGTAACACTCACCCTGAACCTAACCCTCACCCTCACCATCAGGCTAACTTTATTACTAACCCTAATACTAACCCTCACCCTCACCCTTACTCTGACCCTAAACCAAACCTAACCCTCACACTTACCCTCACCCTAACCCTAAACCTATCCCTAACCCTCACCCTAAACCTAACCCTAAGCCTAACCCTCACACCAAACCTCAACCTAACCCTTACCTTCACCATAAACCTAAATCTAACCCTAATACTCACCCTAAACATAACCCTCAACTACAGTCTAACCCTGACCCTGAACCGAACCCTCACTGACTCCTAACACTCTTCCTAACCGTAAACCTAATCCTAAACCTAAGCCTCACCCTCAAAGTCACCCTAACCCTGCACCTAACCCTAACCCTCACCTACAACCTCACCCTAATCTTCACCCTCACCCTAACCCTAACCCTACCCTTCACCATAACACTCATACTAACCCTAACCCTAATACTAACCTTCAACGTAACCCTAACCCTAGCCCTAACCCTCACCCTCACACTAAACCTAAACCTAAGGCTAACACTCAACCTAACACTAATCTTCACCCACAACCTAAATCTCACCCACACTTGAACCCTCAACCTCTCCCTCACACTAAACATCACCCAAACCATAACCCGCAACCTAACTCTTGACCTAACACTAAACCTAACCCTAACCCTAACCCTAACCCTAACCTCAGCGTAACCCTAACCCTGACATAAAGGAAACCCTCACCTTCACCCTAACCCTCACCATCCCCCTAACCATAACCCTAACCATCAATGTCACCCTCACCCTCACCCTCAGCCGAAACCTAACTCTAACCCTAACCCTCACCCTCACCCTAACCGTAACCCTAACCCTAACCCTCACCCCAACCCCAACCCTAACCCTGACCCTAACACTAACCTTCATCCTCACCATCACCCTAATCCTAACCCTCATCCTCACCCTAACCTTCACCCTAACCCTTACCCTGACCCTCACCCTAACCCTAACCCTCACAGTAACCCTAACCCTCATCCTAACCCTCACCTTAACCCTCAACCTCACCCTAATCCTCACCCTAACCTAGCCTTAACCCTTACCTAAGCTAAACCCTCAACCTCACCCTAACCCTCACCCTCAACCTAGCCCACACCCTAACCATAACCCTAAATCTAACCCTCACACTAACCCTAAACATAACACTCAGCCTAAACTTTATCCTAACCCTAAACGTAAAACTAACCTTCAACCTAACCAAACCCTAACCCTAACCCTAACCCTAACACTCACACTAACCTTAAACTTAACCCTGAGCCTAACGCTCATCCTAACCCTAACCCTAACCCTCACCCTAACCTTAAACCTCTCCCTCAAACTCACCCTCACCCTCAGCCTAAACCTAGTGCTCACCCTAACCCTAACCCTCACCCTCAACCTAAATCTAACCCAAAACCAAACTCTCACCCTCCCCTTCACACTCACGCTAACCTTCACTCTAACCCTAACCCTCACCCTCAACATCACCCTCACCCTCAGCCCAACCCAAGTCCTTACTCTAATCCTAAACCTCAACCTATACCTGACGCTAACCCTAACCCTAATCCTAACCATCACCCTAACCCTCACCCTCACCACAGTCCACAACCTAACCCTAACCCTAAACCTAACCCTCACACTAACCCTAACCCTAACCCTCAGCCTAAACCTTATCCCAACCCTAAACCTAAAATTAACCATCACCATAACCAAACCCTAACCCTAACCCTAACCTATCCCTAACGCTCACACTAACCCTAACCCTAACACTCAACCTAACGCTCATCCTAAACCTAACCCTAACCCTAACCCTAAACCTCAACCTAACGCTCATTCTAACCCTAACCTGAACACTAACCCTAAACCTGACCCTCAATTTAACCCTCCCCTAACCCTAATTCTAACCCTAAACCTCACCCTCACTATAACCCTAATCCTAACACTAACCCTAAACCTCACCCTAACTATCACCCTAACCCTCACCCTCAGCCTAAACATCACCCTAACCTTAACCCACACCCTAAATCTAACCCTAACCCTCACGCTAACCCTAACCCTCACCCTAACCCTAACCCTACACCTCACCCTACCCCTCACCCTAACCCTTACCATCACCCTAACCCAAACCCTAACCCTCACCCTCACACTAGCCCTCACCCTTAACTAATGCTAACCATAACCCTAAACCTAAACCTAAACCTCACCCTCACCCTCACCTTCACCCTCACCCTCACCCTAACCCTAACCCTAAACCTCAAACTCACTCTAACCCTAACCCTAACACTAATGCTAACCCTAAGCCTCATCCACACCCTAACCCACACCCTAACTCTTACCCTCACCCTCTCTCTCACCCTTACCCTAAACCTACCCTTTCAGCCTAACCCTCACCTTAACCCTTACCTTCACTATAAACCTAACACTAACCCTAATCCTCATACTAACCCTAAACCTAACCCGAACCCTAAACCTCACTTTAACCCTCACCCTAATCTTAACCCTGACCCTAACCCTCACCCTAATGCTAACACTAAACCTAAACCTCACCCTCACCCTAATCCTCACTGTCACCTTAACACTCAACATCACCATAATCCTCACCCTAACCCTAACCCTCACACTAAACCTCACCCTAACTCTTACCCTCACCATAACCTTAACCCTAACCCACACCTTAACCCTCGCCCTCACCCTAGCCCTCACCCTAGCCCTCCCCCTAAGCCTAACCCTAACCCTCACCCTCAACCTCAGCCTCACCCTAAACCTAAACCTAATCCTAACCCTATTCCTCACCCTCACCCTCACTCTAAACCTAACCGTAAACCTAATGCTAACCCTAAAACTCTCCCTAACTTTAACCCTAATCCTAAACCTCACCCTAACCCTAATGCTATACCTAACCCTAACCCTCACCCTAACACTAATGCTAACCCTAATACTCAACCTCACACTAAACCTCACCCTAAACCTTACCCTCATCCTAACCCTCACGTAACCCTAAAACTAAACCTAACCCTCAAACAAACACTCACCCTAAACCTTACACTAACCCTATCCCTCACCCTAAGCCTCAACATGTCCCTTATCCTCACCTAACCCTAACCCTACACCTCACCCTAATGCTAACACTGAACTCAACCCTAACACTAACCCACAACCTTACCCTCCACCTAACCCTCATCCAAACGCTCACACTAACCCTAACACTAACCCTATCCCGCAACCTCATCCTAACCCTCACCCTAACGCTTACCCTCACCCAAACCCTAACCGTCACACTAAACCTAACCCTCACACTAACCCTAGCCATAAACCTCAACCTAACCCTCACCCTAACCCTAAACCTAACCCCCAACCTAACCCTAACATTAAACATTACCCTAACCACAACCCTCACCCTCACCCTCACCCTCACCCTAAACATCACCCTAACCCTAACCCTAACCCTAACACTCACCTTAACCCTAATCCTCACCTTCAACCTCACCCTCAGCCTAATCCTCACCCTAAACCTAACCCTAACCCTTTCCTAACCAAAAACTGCACCCTCACCTAACCCTCGCCCTCACCGTAGCCCTCACCCTAAGCCTAACCCTAACCCTCACCCTCACCCTCAAACATATCCTCAACCTCAGCCTCACTCTAACCGTAAACCTAATCCTAACCCTAATCCTCAACCTCACCCTCACTCTAACCCTAATGGTAAACCTAACGCTAACCCTAACCATAAACCTATCCCTAACCCACAACCTAACTCGAACCATAATCCTCACCCTAATCCTAATCCTAACCCTAACCCTAACCCTCAACCTAAACCTAACCCTAAACATTACCCAAACCCTAACCCTCACCCTCACCCTCACCCTCACCCTCAGCCTAACACTAACCCTAACCCTAATCCTAACCCTAACACTCACCCTCACACTCACCCTAACTGGAACCCTAACCATAAACCTAAACCTCCCCCTAACCATTAACCTATCCCTAATCCACACTCTAACCATAAACATCACCCTAAACCTAACCCTAACCCTCACCCTCACTCTCACCCTCACCCTCAGCCAAACCTAACCCTACCCTAACCCTAACCCTCACCCTCACCCTCACCCTCACCCGCAACCTAACCCTAACAATAACCCCAACCTTCACCCTAACACTGAACCTCAACTTCACCCTAACCCTAATCCTAACCCTAACTCTAATCCTAACCCTCACCCTCACCCTAACCCTCACCTTAACCCTTACCCTCACCTTCACCTAACCCTAACCCTAACCCCCACACTAACCCGAACCCTCACCCTAACCATACCACTAACACTAACTCTTACCCTCACCCTAACCCTAACCCTACCCCACAGCCTATCCCTCATCCTAACCCTAACCCTAATCCTATCCCTCAACCTAACCATAACCCTAACATTAACCTGAACCCTCACCCACAACCTAACCCTCACCCTCACCCTCACACTCACCCTCAGCCTAATCCTAACACTAACCCTAATCCTAAACCTAATCCTCACCCACAGCCTCACCCTAACTCTAACCCGAACCCTAACCATAAACTTCCCCTTCACCCAAACCCTCACCCGAACCCTCACTCTCACCCTACGGCTCACCCTCACCTTAACCCTAACCCTATCCCTCAACCTAACCCTAAACCTCACCCTCACCCTCAAACTCACGCTAACACTAAGCCTCACTGTTACCCTAAACCTCGCCCTAACCCTTAGCCTTACACTAACACTAACACTCACACTAAACATAGGCCTCACCCTCACCCTTACTCTAACCCTACCCTCACCCTAACCCTCAACCTAAATGTAACGCTCAACCTCACCCTACCCCTAAACCTAACCCTCACCCTGACCTTAACCCTCACCCTCACTCTCAAACTCACACTAACCCTAACCCTCACACTAAATCTAACCCTCACCCTCACCCTAAACTTAACGCTACCCCTCACCCTACCCCTCACCCTCAACCTAGCCCTCACCCCTACCCTAATCCTAAACCTGACCCTAACCTTAACCCTAAAACTCACACTAACCCTAACCCTCACCCTAACCCTAACCCTACCCCACAACCAAGCCCTCATCCTAACCCTAACCCTAACCCTATCCCTCACCCTAACCCTAAGCCTAACATTAACACTAACCCACACCCAAACCTAACCCTCACCCTCACCCTCACCATCACCCTAACTCTAAAGCTAACCTTACCCCTCACTCTCACCCTAACCCTAACCCTAACCCTAACCCTCACCTTAACCCTCACCCTAATCCTAACCCTTATCCTAACCCTCACTCTAAAGCTAGCAGTAAACATAAACCTCCCCCTCACCCTAACCCTCACCATCACCCTAACCCTCACTCTCAGGGTTCGTGTTTGCACGAACCCTGACCTCAACCTAACCCTCACTCTCACCCTAACCGTAAACCTAACCCTAATCCTCTCCCTAACCCACAACCTCACCCTCACCTTAAGCCTAACCCTAACCCTAATCCTAAACCTAACCCTCACCCTCACCCTCACCCTAACCCTAACCCTAATCTTAAACCGAACCCTCACCTTCACCCTAAACCTACCTCTAAACATCACCCTCACACTCACCCTTACCCTATCCCCAACCCTAAGCCTTAGCCTAACCCTAACCCTCACCCTAACCCTAACCATAACCCTCACCCTCACCCTCACCCTAACCCTAACAATAACCCTATCCCTCACACTAATCCTTATCCTCACACTTACCCTAAACCTAACCCTAAACCTCACACTAACCCTAAACCTCACTTCCAACCCTGACCCTACCCCTCACCCTAAACCTCACCCTAATCCAAACCCTAACCCTAACCCACACCCTAAACCTAACTGTAACCCTCACCCTCATGCTAACCCTCATCCACACCCTAATCCTCACCCTCACCCGAACCCTCACCCTAACCCTAACCCTCACCCTAAAGATCACCCTAAACCTAACCCTCACTCTAACCCTAATCATAAATCTCAACCTCACCCTCACCCTCAGCCTAACCCTAGTCCTTAACCTAATCATAATACTCACCCTCACCCTAACCCTCACCCTAACCCTTACCTGATCCTTCACCTAACCCGCACAATAACACGATCCCACACCCTAACTATAAAACTAACCCTAACCCTTACCCTCACCCTAATCCTAACCCTAACAGTAACCCTAACCCTAAAGCTAGTCCTCACACTAACCCTAACCCTCACCCACACCTTAACCCAAACCCTCACCTGAACCCTCACCCTAACCCTAACCCTAACCCTCACCCTAACCCTCACCATAACCCTAAACCTAACCCTAATCCTGACCCTCACCCTAGCTGTCATCCTAACTCTTACCCTCACCCTAACCCTCACCCTAACCCTCAACATAACCCTAAAATTACCCCTCAGCCTAACCCTAACCCTAACCCTCAACCCAACCCTGATGCTAACACAAATGCTCACTCTTAACCTACCCTTTATATTAACCCTTACCCTCACCATAACCCTATCCCTCACCCTCTCCTTAACCCTCACACTACCCCTTCCCCTCCCCCAACCCTTACCCTACCCCAAACCCTAACCCTAACCCTAACCTTCACCCTAACCCTCACCCTAACCCTCACCCTAACCCTCACCCTAACCTTCACCCCAACCCTCACCCTAACCCTAACCCTAACCCTAACCCTCACCCTCACCCTAACTGTCATCATAACCCTTACCCTCACCCTAAACCTAAACCTAATCCTAACCCTAACCCTCACCCTAACCCTAACCCTCACTCCAACCCTCAGTCTCACCTTCACCGTCACCCTACACATCATCCTAACCCTAACTCTCACCCTCACCCTAACCCTAACACTGACCCTATCCCTAACCCTCACCTTAAACCTCACCCTCACCCTAATCCTCACCCTAAACCTAATCCTAAACTTTTCCTAAACAAAAACATCACCCTCACATTAGTCCTCACCCTAAACCTAACCCTAAACTTAATCCTCACCCTCACCCTCACCTTCACCCTCAGCCTCAGCCTCAGCCTCACCCTAACCCTAAACCTAATCCTAACCCTAACCCTGACCCTCACCCTCACTCTAAACATAACCCTAACCTCCACCCTAGCCCTAACCCTATCCATAACCCTAACCCTAACACTCAAACTAATCCTAAACCTAACCCTAATGCTAACCCTAACCCTCACCCTCACCCTAATTCTGACCCTAACCCTTACCTTTACCTTCACCCTCACTCTCAACCTAACCCTAACCCTTACCCTCACGATAAACCTATCCCTCACCTTCAACCTAACCCTCACCCTAACCCTTACGCTCACCCTTACCCTCACCCAACCCTAACCCGAACCCTAAAACCCATCCTAACCTTCACCCTAACCCTAACGCTAACCCTAACCCTCAGTATCAACCTAAATGTAACCCTAACACTTACGTAACCGAGACCCTCACCCTCACCCTCACAATCAACCTAACCCTTACCATAACCCTAATAGTAACCCAAACACTTACCCTTACCCTAAACCTAACCCTAAACCTAACCCACACCGTCACTCTCCCACTCACCCTCACCCTCACCTTAACCCTCACGCTCACCCTCACACTAACCCTCAACCTCACCCTAAACATCACACTAACCCTAACCCTCACACTAACCCTTATCCTAACCCTAACCCTAACCCTAACCCTAACCTTCACACTAACCCTAACCCTCACCCTAACCCTATCCCGACACCTCACCCTGACTCTCATCCTAACCCAAACCCTCAACCCCACCCTAATCCTCACCCTCACCCGAACACTCACCCTCACCCTAACACTCACTCTCAACCGAACCCTAACCCTCACCCGAACCCTCATCCTCACAATAACCCTCACCCTCACTCTAAACATCACCTAAACCCTAACCCTCACCCGAACCCTAACACAAAGCCGAATCCAAACCCTCACACTCATCCTAACGCTTACCCTCACCCTAAACCTTACCATCACCCTAACTCTAACCATAAACCTCACACTAACCTTAACCCTCACTCTAAACCTAACCCTAAACTTGCCCATAACCTTGACCCTCACCCTGACCCTCACCCTCAGTTTAACACTAACCCTAATCCTATTCTTAATCCTAACCCTCACCTTCACCCTAAACCTAACCCTAACCCTAACCCTCACCCTCACCGTCACCCTCACCCTAACCCTCAAGCTCACCCTAAACATCTCCCTAACCCTAACCCTCACCCTAACCCTAACACTAACCCTCACCCTGAACCTAACCTCAGCTTAATCCTCATCCTCACCCTAATCCTCACCCTATCCCTAACCTTTACCTAACCAAAACCCTCACCCTCACCCTCAGCCTAACCCTCACCCTCACCCAAGCCCTAACCTTAACCCTAAACTTAACCCTAACACTCACCCTCAACTTCCCCTTCCCCATCAGCCTTACCCTAACCATAACCCTAAGCCTAACCCTAACCCTCAACCCCACCCTCACCCTCAACCTAAACCTAACCCTAACAATAACCCTCACCCTCATCCTAAACTTAATCCTAACAATAACTCTAACCCTAGCCTTAACCGTAAAACTCACCCTAACCATAATCCTAACCCTAACCCTCAACCTCACCCTCACCGTCATTCTAACCCTCACCTTCACGCTGACACTCACCATCACACTAACCCTCACACTAACCCTAATCCTCATCCTAGCCCTAACCCTAACCCTCACACTCACTTTCCCCCTCACCCTCAGCCTAACCCTAACTCTAATCGTAATCCTAAACTAACTAACCTCACCCTCACCCTCACCCTCAGCCTCACCCTCACCCTCACCCTCACCCTAACCCTAACCCTCAACATCACCCTAAACATCACGTTAACCCTAAACCTCACACTGAACCTAACCCTCACCCTCAAGCTAACCCTCACCCTAAACATTATCCTAACACTAACCCTAACCCAACCCCTAACCTTCACACTAACCCTAACCCTCAGTCTAACCCTATCCCGACACCTCACCCTAACTCTCACCCTAACCCTAACCCTAACCCTAACACTCAGCCTAACCCTAACTCTAAACCTAACCCTCACCATCACCCTAACCCTCACCATCACCCTAACGCTCACCCTAACCCTAACCCTCACCCTAAAGCTAACCCTCAACCTAAACCAAACACTCACCCTGACCCTCATCCTAACCATAAACCTAACCCTCACCCTAACCCTTACTTTAACCCTAACCCTCACCCTAAACCTAACCCTCACCCTAACAATAACACTCACACTAACCCTAAACCTAGCCCTTACCCTCACCCTCACCCTCAACATAACCCTAACACTCATCTTAACCCTAACCCTAAACCTAAACCTCACAGTAAAACTAAACCTCACCCTAACCCTAATCCTCAAACTAAACCTAACAATCACTCTATCCCTAACCCTACCCCTCATCCTAAACCTCACCCTAAACGTAACCCTAACCCTAATCCTCACCCTATCCCTAACCTTAACCCTAACCCTCACCCAAACCCTCACCCTCACCCTAACCCTAATGCTAACCCTAAGCCAAACCCTCACCCTAACCCTCAACCTAACCCTTACCCTCACCCTAACCCTTACCCTGACCCTAACCCTAACCCTCACTCTCGCCCTAACCCTCACCCTAACATTTACCAACACCCTCACCCTAACCCTAACCCTCACCCTTACCCTAACCCTAACCCTAGTCCTAACCCTCACCATAAACCTAACCCTCACTCTTAGAGTCACCCTCAAACTCAGCCAAAACCTAATCCTTACTCTAATCCTAACCCTCACCCTCACCCTAACTCTAACCCTAACCCTCAACCTCACCCTACCATATCCCTATCCCTCACCCTAACACTAACACTCACCCTATACCACACCCTCACCCTAACCCTAAACCAAACCCTAACGCTCACCCTAAACCTCACCCTAACCCTAACACTAAACCTAACCGTCATCCTCACAATAAACCTCACCCTATACCTTACCCTCAGCATTACCCTAACCCAAACCCAAACCCTAATCCTCAACCACACCCTAACCTTCACCCTCACCTTAACCCTCACTCTCACCTTAAACATCACCCACACCCTCACCCTCATGCTAACCCTAACCCTAACCCTCACCCTAAACCTAAACCTCACTCTCACGCAAATCCTCACCATAAACCTAACCCTAACATAAAAGGAACCCTCACCCTAACCCTCACACTAACCCTCACCCTCACCCTAGCCCTCACCCTAACCCTAAACCGAACCCTAACCCTCAGCTTCACCCTAAACCTCACCCTAACCTTTACCCTCACAGTAACCCTAACCCTAATCATAACTCTCACACTAACCGTAACCCTCACCCTAACCATAACCCTAACCCTATTCCTATTCCTAACCTTCACAATCACCCTCAACCTAAACCTAACTCTAACATTAACCCTCACCGTCACCCTCACCCTCACTGAACACTCACCCTCACAATAAACATCACCCTAACCATAACCCACACCCTAACCCTAACCTCAGATTAACCCTCACCCTTAAACTAATCCTCACCCTAACCCTAACCCTAAGGTAAAGAAACCTTCACCCTCATACTAACCCTAACCCTAGCCCTAACCCTAACCTTAACCATAACACTTACCCACACCCTAACCCTCACCCTCATCCTCACTCTAACCCTAATCCTCACCCTAATCCTAACCCTCATGTTCACCCTACCACTCTCCCTAACCTTAAATGTATCCCTAACCCTCACCCTCATCCTAAACATCACGCTCACCAGAACATTCACCCTCACACTAAACGATACTCTCACAATAAATATCAGGTTAACCCTAACCCTCAACCTAACCCTAACCCTAACCCTCAGACTAATGCTCATCCTAACCCTAACCCTAACCCTAACCCTCACCCTAACCCAAACCCTACCCATAAAACTCACCCTAACCCTAACCCTCACCCTCACCCTCAGGCTAACTCTAATACTAACCCTAACCCTCACCCTCAACCTAACTCTAAACCTAAACCTAACCCTAACCCTCACCCTCACATATCCCTAAACCTATCCCTAACCCTCACCCTAACCCTAACCCAAAACCTATACCTCACCCTCACCCTAACCCTCACCCTAACCCTCACACTAAATCTCACCCTAAACCTTACCCTCACCATAAAACTCACTCTAACCCTAATCCTCACCCTAAACCTAACCCTCACCAACAACCTAACCCTCACCCCCAGGGGAACCCTAACTCACACCCTAACCCTCACACTAACCCTAACCCTAACACTATTCCTCAACCTAAACCTAACCCTTAAACTCACCCTAAGCCTACACCTACGCCTAACCCTCACCCACACCCTCACCCTAACCCTCACCCTCACCCTAACCCTCACCCTAACCATAACCCTACACTTCACCCTAAACCTCACACTAACCCTAACCCTAACCCTCACCCTAAACCTAACCCTCACCAACAACCTAACCCTCACCCCCAGGGGAACCCTAACTCACACCCTAACCCTCACCCTAACCCTAACCCTAACACTATTCCTCAACCTAAACCTAACCCTTAATCTCACCCTAAGCCTACACCTACGCCTAAACCTCACCCACACCCTCACCCTAACCCTCACCCTCACCCTAACCCTCACCCTAACCATAACCCTACCCTTCACCCTAAACCTCACACTAACCTTAACCCTAATCCAAACCCTCAACCTAACCCTAAAGCTACCATTAAACCTCAACCTCACACTAAACCTACACCTAACACTAACACTCAATCTAAACCTAATCCTCACCCACACCCTAAACCTCACCCTCACCCTCACTCTAAACATCACCCAAACCCTAACACTCACCCTAACCCTAGCCCTAACCCTCACCCTCACCCTAATTCAAAATCTAATCCTAAACCTCACCCTATTCCTCAACATAACCCTAACACTTGGCTAAAAGAAACTCTCAATCTGAAACTCACACTAATCCTCACCCTAATCCTAACCCTAACCCTAACCCTCAACCTCACCCTAAACCTCACTCTAACCCTTACCCTCACCCTAACCCTAAGCCTAACACTAACCCTAAACCTAAACCTCAGCCTCACCCTCACCCTCACCCGCACCTTTAGCCTAACCCTAACCCTAACCCTATTCCCAATCCTAACACTCTCCCTCAAACGTACCCTAAACCTCACCCTCACCCTAAATTTCACCCTCACCCTAAACATCACCCTAACAATAAACCTCACCCTAACCCTAACGCGAAACCTTACCCTAACCCTAACCTCAACTTAACCCTAACCCTGACGTAAACGAAACGCTCACCCTCAACCTCACACTAACCCTCACCCTCACCCTAGCACTCACCCTCACCCTAACCCTAACTATAACCCTCAACCTCACCCTCAACCTCACCCTCACCCTAAACCTAACCCTAAGCTTAACCCTAACCCTCACCCCAACCCTAACCCTAACCCTAACCCTCACCCCAAACCTAATCCTCACCCTAACACTAACCCTCACCCTAATCGTAACCATAACTCTAATCCTAACCCTCACCCTCACCATACCCCTCACCCTAAACCTTACCCTCACCCTCACCCTAAGTGTAATCCTAAACCTCACAGTAACCCTAACACTCAACCTAATCCTAAGCCTCACCTTAAACCTCAACCTCACCCTAATCCTCAACCTAACCTTTCCTTAACCCTTACCTAAACTAAACCCTCACTCTCACCCTCACCCTAACCCTCACCCTAACCCTAACCCTTCCCTTCACCCTAACCCTCATTCTAACCCTAACCCTAATCTTAACTGTCAACCTAATCCTAACCCTAGCCCTTAAACCCTCACCCTCACACTAACCCTAAACCTAATGCTAACACTCAACCTAACACTAATGCTAACCCACACCCTAACTCTCAGCCTCACTCGAACCCTTACCCTCACCCGAACCCTCATCCTCGCTCTAACCCTCACCCTCATGCTAAACATCACCCAAACCCTAACCCTCACCCTAACCCTTGCTCTAACCCTCACCCTAACCCTAAACCTCAACCTAACCCTCACCCTCACGTTAATCCTCACCATAACACTAAACCTTGGCTAAAAGAAACCCTCACCCTAACCCTCATACTAACCCTCACCCTCACCCTAGCCCTCACCCTAATCTTAACCCTAACCCTAAACCTCACACTCACACTAAACCTCACTCTAACTCTTCCCCTCACACTAACCCTAATCCTAACCATTAGCCTCACAGTACCCGTAACTCTCACCTTAACCCTAACACTAACCCTAACCCAAACTCTCACCCTCACCCTCACCTTCAGTCTAACCCTAACCGTAACCCTGTTCCCAAACCTAAACTTCACCCTCACCCTTATCCTAACCCTCACCCTCACCCTCACCCTCATCCTAACAATAACCCTAACCCTAATCCTAACCCTAACACTCACCCTCACACTCACACTAACTCGAACCCTAATCATAAACCTAACCCACACCCTAACCATAAAACTAACCCTAACCCACACCCTAACCCTAACCATCACCCTAAACCTAACCCTAACCCACACCCTCACCCTAACCATAACCCTTACCCTAACTCTTTTTCTTAACCCTAACGATAACCCTAACCCTCACCCTCACGCTAAACCCCACCCTAACCCATTCCCTCACCATAACCCTAAGGGTAACCCTAAACCTAATATTCACACTCACCCTAACCCTAACCATCACCCTATCGCTCACCTTAACCCTAACCCTCACCGTCACCCTAAACCTCACCGTCACCTTAACCCTCACCTTAACCCTAACCTTCACCCACACCCTAACACTCACACTCACCCGAAACCTCACTCTCACCCTCACCCTAACCCTACCCTATCCCTCACCCCAACCCTAACCCTCACCCTAACCCTAACCTTCACCCACACCCTAACACACACACTCACCCGAAACCTCACTCTCACCCTCACCCTAACCCTAACCCTAACCCTAACCCTAACCCTAACCCTATCCCTAACCCTTACCCTAACCCTAACCCTTAATCTAACCCTAACCCTTACTCTCACCCTAATCCTCAACCTAACACTTATCCTTACACTAAGCCTAACTCTAACCCTCACACTAAGCCTATCCATCACCCTAACCATAACCATAACACTCACCCTAAACCTCACACTAAACTGAAACCTCAACCCACATCCTAAACCTCACTCTCATCCTCACCCTCACCCTAACCCTCACCAACAACCTAACCCACACCCTCACCCGAACCCCCACTCTCACCCTCACCCTCACCCTAAACATCACCCTCAACCTAACCCTAACCCTCACCCTAACCCTAACTCTCACCTTAAAACTCACCCTCACCCTAATCCTCACCCTAAACCTAACGCTAACTCTTTCCTAACCGAAAACCTCACCTTCACCCTAACTTTCACCCTAGCCCTCCCCCTAATCCTAGACCTCACCCTAAACCTAATGCTAAACTTAACCCTCACCTTCACGCTCACCCTCACCCTCAGCCTGACCGTAACCCTAAACCTAAACCTAACCCTATCCCGGACCCTTACCCTCACTCTAACCCTAACCCTAACCTGCAACCTAACCCTAACCCTAACCCTAATGCTAACCCTAACCCTCACCCTCACCCTAACCCTGACCCTAACTCTAACCCTACCCCTCAGCCTACCCCTCACCCTCACCCTAACCCTCACCCTCACCCTAACACTAATGCTAACCCTAATCCTCAACCTCACCCTAACCGTTTCCCTAACCGTTACCCTCACCATAACCCTATCCCTCAACCTCAACCTAACCCTCACCCTAACCCTTTCGCTCACCCTAACCCTCACCCAACCGTAAACCTAACCCTAACCCTCATGCTAACCGCCACCCTAAACTTCACCCTAACCCTAAGGGTAACCCTAACCCTCAGTCTCACCATAACCCTCACCCTAAGCCTTATCCTCACACTAATCCTTACCCTAACCCGAAACCCTCACACTAAGCCTAACCCTCATACTAACCTTAACCCAACCTCTCACCCTAACACTCACTCTAACCCTAACCCTAACCCCAACCCAAACGCTAAACCTAACCCTAATCCTCACCTGAACCCTAACACTCACAGTCAACCTAAGCCTCACCCTTACCCTAACCTTCACCTACACCCTAACAATTCCTCTACCCTGAACACTAACTCTCACCCTAAACCTCACCCTCACCCTAAACATCACCCTAACCCTTACCCTCACCCTAAGCCTCACCGTCACCCACACCCTAACCCTCACCGTCACCCGAAACCTCTCACTCTCCCTAAATTTCACCTTCACCTTAAACATCACCCTAACCCTCACTCTCACCCTAACCCTCACTCTAACACTTAACATCACCCTAACCCTAACCCTAACCCTAACTCTCACACTAAACCTAACCCTCACCCTAAATCTAACACTAAATATACCCGTCCCCCTAACCCTCACCCTAACCATAGCCATGAAAGCTAGGGTGAGTCTCAATCATATCCTCAACCTCACCCTCACCCTAACCATAACCCTCATCCTAGCGCTCAACCTAACCATAACTCTAACCCTAACCCAAACTCTAAACCTCACCTTCACCCTCACCCTCACCCTCACCCTCAGCCTAATCCTAACCTTAACCCTAATACTAACCCTAAACCTAACACTAAACCTACATCTACCCCTACCCCTAACCCTAACCCTCACCCTCACCCTCACCCTTACCCTCACCCTCACCCTAAATCTCACATTAACTCCAACCCTCACCCTCACCCTAAACCTCACCCTTACCCTCACCCTACACCTAAACCTAACCCACAACCTCACCCTCACCCTCACACTCAACCTAACCCTAACCCTCACCCTAACCCTAACCCTAACACTCACCCTCACACTAAACCTAAACCTAAACCTCTCCATAACCCTCACCCTAACCCTAATGCAAAACCAAATCCTCAACCTCTCCCTAAACCTAAAGCTAACCCTAACAGTCACCCTCACCCTAAAGCTCACCCTTACCCTCACCCTGACTCTAACCCTAACCCTCACACTAACCATAACCCTCACCCTAACCCTAAACCTACCCCTCACCCTAAGGCTCACCCTATCCCTAACCCTAACCCTAATACTCACCCTAACCTTAAACTTCATCCTAACCCTCGCCCTCACCCTAATCCTCACCCTAACCCTAACCCTAATCCTTACCTAACCGAAACCCTCATCCTCACACTCATCCTCACCCTAACCCTCATCCTCACCATCGCCCTCACCATAACCCTAACCCTAACCCTCTCCCTAAACATAACATTAACTTTAACCCTCAACATAACCTTCAGCCTAGCCCTCACCAAAACCCATACACTCACCCTCACCCTCACCCTAACCCTCACACTAAACCTAAACCTCACCCTAACCCTAACACTAACACTAAACAAAACCCTCATCCTATCCCTCAAACTAAGGCTAAACCTTACCCTAACCCTCACCCAAAACCTAACATTGACACTCACCCTCACCCTAATCCTTAACCTCACCATAACCCTAACAATTACACTTACCCGAACCCTCACCCTAATCCTACCCCTTATCCTAACCCTCACCCTAACACTAACCCTAACCCTAACCCTCACCCTAACACTAACCCTAAACCTATCCCTATCCCTCAAAGACACCCTAACCCTCACCTTAACCCTAATGCAAACCCGAACCCTAAACCTCAACCTAACCCTAACCCTAACATTAAACCTCACACTAACCCTAACCATCACCCCAACCATAAACTTCATCCTATCCCTGACCCTCATCCTAATCCTAATCCTAACCCTTACCTAACTGAAACGCTCTCCCTCACCCTCTCCCTCTCCCTAACCCGCAACCTCACATTAGAACTCACCATAAACCTTACGCTAAACCTAACAATAACCCTCACCCTCACACTAAACCTAACTCTAAGCCTCACCCTCACCCTCACCGTCACCCTAAACATAACCCTCACCCTCACTCTCCCCCTAACCCTAAACCTAACCCTCACCCTAATCTTAACCCTCAACATAACCCTAACCCTAACCCTCACCCTCACCCTAAACCTAAACCTAAACCTCACCCTAACCCTCAACCGAACCCTAATGCAAACCCTAAACCTCACCCTCACCTTAAGCCGAAAGCTAACCCTAACCCACACCCTCACCCTAAACCTCACACTAATCCTTACCCTCACCCTAACCCTAACCCTAACACTAACCCTCATACTAACCCTAACCCTCATCCTAACACTAACCCTACCCCTCAACCTGTCTCACCCTACAACTAACCCTAACCTAAACCCAACCCTAACTCTCACTGTCACCTTAACCCTCACCCTCAACCTAACATTAACATTACCCCTAACCCTCACCTAAAACTAACCCTAACCCTAACCTTCACACTAACCCTAACCCTCACCCTAAACCCCTAAACCTAACACTCACCCTCACCCTCAAGCTCATCCTCAGCCAAACCCTAACCCTAACACTAATCCTAACCCTAAGCCTCATCCACACCCTCCCCCTCCCCCTAACCCTAACCCTAACCCTCAAACTCACCCTCATCCTCACCCTAACCCTCACTCTCACCCTAACCCTAAACCTAACCCTATACCTATCACTCATCCTAACCCTCACACTAATCCAAATGCTAACCATAAACCTCACCCTCACCCTAACCCTCACAATAACCCTTACCCTCACCCTAACCCTAACCTGCACCCTCATTCTAACCCTCACGCTAACACTTACCCACAACCCAACCCTCACCGTAACCATCACCCTATCCCTAACCCTAACCCTAAACTTCAAATTAAACCTCACCCTCACCCTAATCCTCACCCTAAACCTAAACCTAAACCTTTCCTAACCAAAAATATCACCCTCATCCTAGCCCTCACCCTAAACCTAACCCTAAACTTAATCCTCACTCTCACCCACACCCTCAGCCTCACCCTAACCCTAAACCTAATCTTATCACTAAATCTGAACCTCACTCTCAGCGTAACCCTAACCCTAACCTGCACCCTAACCCTAACCCTAACCCTAATCCTAACACTCAACCTTACCCTAACCCTAACTCTAATGCTAACACTAACCCTCACCCTCACCCTAACCCTCACCCTAACCTTAACCCTAACCTTAACACTCAACCTAACCCTAACCCTAACGTCACCCTAATCCTCACCCTAAACCTAATCCTAACGCTTACCTATTCAAAACCCTCACCCGCAACCGCACCCTCTCCCTCACCCTCAGCCTAACCCTTACCCTAACCCTAATCCTAACCCTAACTCTTACCCTTACCCTAAACCTAAACCTAACCCTAACCCTCACCGTCACCATCCCACTCACCCTCAACCTCACCCTAACCCTCACTCTCAAATTCACACTCACCCTAAACCTCACTGTCACCCTAAACATCACCCTAACCCTAAACCTCACACTAACCCTAACCCTTACCCTAACCCTAAACTTAACCCTAAACCTCAATTTAACTCTAACCCTAAGCCTAAACATCACCCTAACCCTAACCCTAAGCCGAACCCTAATCCTTACCTTAACCCTAACCCTTACCCTAAACTTAACCCTAAACCTAACTCTCACACTAAACCTTATGCTAACCCTAACCCTCATCCTCACGATAATCCTCACCCTAACCCTTATCCTCACACTAAACCTAACCATAACCCTCAGCATTAACTTCAACCTATTCCTAAACGTAAAACTATTGCTCACCCTAAACCTAACCCTTACCCTAACCCTAAACCTAAACCTCACACTAACCCTCACACTAACCCTCATCCTAAAATTATCCCTCACACTCGCCCTAACCCTAAACCTAACCCTAACCCTTAAGCTATCTCTAACCCTGCCCCTCAACCTAACCCTCATCCTCACCCTAATCCTAACACTAACCCTCACCTTAAACCTATTCCTAACCCTAACCCTCATCCTAACCCTAAACCTAAACCTCAACCTAACCCTAACCCTTACCCTAAACCTAACTCTAATCCTAAACCTAACCCTAACTCTAACACTCACCCTCACCCTCACCCTCACCCTAACCCTAAACCTAACCCTAACCCTCAACCTAACCCTAACCTGTATGCTATCCCTAAACCTTACCGTCACCATCACCCTCACCCTAACTCTCAACCTCAAACTCACTTTCACCCTAAACCTCAAACTAACCCAAACCCTCACCCTAACTCTAACCTTCTTCCTAACCCTAACTCTAACCCTCACCCTCACCCTAAACCTTACACAGACCCTTACCCACACCCTAACCCTCACCCTATCCCTAATGCTAAATCTAACCTTAACCCTCACCGTAACCCTTACACTCACCTTAACCCTAACCCTAAGCCTAACCCGAATCCTCACACTAAACCTAACCCTAACACTACCGCTCAGCCTCTCACCCAAATCATAACACTAATCCTCACCCTATCCCTAACCCTAATCCTAACACTCACCCTCACCCTAGACCTCACCCTAATACTAACCCTAACGCTAACGATCACCCTCACACTAACACTCACACTAACCCTAACTCTAACACTAACCAAAACTCTCACCCTAAGCCTCACCCTCACCCTTACCCTAACCGTCACTCTTTCCCTCACCTAAACCCTAATCCTTACCCTCACCCTCACTCTAACCCTCACTCTAAACCTTACCCTCACCCTAACCCTAACCCTAACCCTCACCATAACCCTCACCCTAAACTTAACCCTAACCCTAACCCTAACCCTCCCCATAACCCTCACCTAACACTAACCCTAAACCTAAACCTCAACCTAACCCTACCCCTCACCCTCACCCTAACTTTCAACCTCACCCTAACCCGCACCCTAACCGTCACACAAACGTTAACCCTCATGAGAAACTGAACCCTCACCCTTACCTTCACCCTAACCCTAAACATCACACTAACCCTAACCCTAAACCTAACACTCAGCCTATACCTAACGGTCACCCTAACCCAAAACTTCACCCTAATATTCAAACTAACCCTAACCCTAACCATAACCCTAACCCTCAACCTCACCCTAACCATAACCTTCACCCTCACCCTCACCCTAACCCTAACCCTGACCCTCACCCTGACCCTCACCCTCAACCTAACCCTCACCCTCACCCTCACCCTAAACCTACCCCTAACCCTAAACCTCAACCTAAACCTAACACTAACCATAACCCTAAACCTAACCCTCACCCTCACCTTCACCCTAACCCTAACTCTAAACCTCACCTTCACCCTCACCCTCACCCTCACCCTCAGCCTAATCCTAACCCTAAACCTAAACCTAACCCTACCTCTATCCCTCACCCTAACCCTAACTCTCACCCTAACCCTCAAACTAACCCTTACCCTCACCCTCACCCTAAACCTCACATTAATCCTAACACAAAAACTAACACTAACCCTAACCCTAACCCTCACCCTGACCCTCACCCTGAACCTCACCCTCAACCTAACCCTCACCCACACCCTCACCCTAAACCTACCCCTAACCCTAAACCTCAACCTAAACCTAACACTAACCATAACCCTAAACCTAACCCTCACCCTCACCTTCACCCTAACCCTAACTCTAAACCTCACCTTCACCCTCACCCTCACCCTCACCCTCAGCCTAATCCTAACCCTAAACCTAACCCTAACCCTACCTCTATCCCTCACCCTAACCCTAACTTTCACCCTAACCCTCAAACTAACCCTTACCCTCACCCTCACCCTAAAACTCACATTAATCCTAACACAAAAACTAACACTAACCCTAACCCTAACCCTCACCCTAACCCTAACCCTAACCATCACCCTCACCCTCACCCTAACCCTAACCCTAATGCTTACCCTAACCCTAAACCTAAACCTAAACCTAAACCACACTCCCACCCTCACCCTAAACCTAACCCTAACCCTCACCCTCACCCTCACCCTAACCCTCACCCTCACCCTCACCCTCACCCTAATCCTAACCCTAACCCTAACCCTCACCCTAAACCTAACACTCAACATAATCCTAAACCTAACCCTCACCCTCACCCTCACCCTCACCCTAACCCTAACCCTAACCCTCACCATAACCCTCACCCTAACCCTAATGCAAACCCGAAACCTCACCTCACCCTAAACCAAAAGCCTACCCAAACTGTCACCCTCACCCTAAACCTCACATTAACCCTTACCCTCACCCTAACTCTAACCCTAAACCTCACACTAACCCTAACCCTCAACCTAACCCTAAACTTCCTGTGACCTTAACCCTCACCCTATACCTCACCCTAACCCTATCCCTGTCCCTAACCCTAACCCTAAACCTCACCCTAAACCTAACCCTAAACCTCACCCTAACCCTAACCCTCACACTCACCATCTGCCTACCACTAACCATAACCCTAATCCTAACCCTAAAGCTCACCCTCATACTCACCCTAACTCAAACCGTAACCCTAACCCTAACCCTCACAATAACCCTAACCCTATTCCTAACCCTCATCCTAACCCTAAACCTCATCCTAACCCTAATCCTAACCCTCATCCTAAACCTAACCCTAACACTAATTCTAACCCTAACCCTCACCCTCACCCTCACCCTAACTCTAAACCTAAACCTAACACTCACCCTCACCCTCACCCTAAACTAAAACTAACGCTAACCCTCACCCTAACCTTAAACCTCATTGTATACCTCACACTCACCCTAAAGCTAACCTAAACTCTAACCCTCACCCTAACCCTCACCCTCTCCCTAAACCTACCCTAACCCTCACCCTAACCCTAACCCTAAACCTCACCCTAACCTTAACCCTCATGCTCACTCTCTGCTTAACACTAACCCTAACCCTAATCTTAACCCTAAAGCTCACCCTCATACTCACGCTAACTCAAATCGTAACCCTAACCCTAACCCTCACAATAAGCCTAACCCTATCTCTAACCCTCACCCTAACCCTAAACCTCATCCTAACACTAATCCTAACCATCATCCTAAACCTAACCCTAACCCTAATTCTAACCCTAACGCTCACCCTCACCCTCACCCTAACTCTAAACCTAAACCTAAACCTAACACTCACCCTCACGCTCACCATAACCTAAAAATATCCCTAACCCTCACCCTAAACTTAAAACTCACCCTATACCTCAAATTCACCCTAACGCTAACCCTAACTCTAACCCTCACCCTAACCCTCACCCTAACCTTAACAATAACCCTAACACTCATCCACACACTAAAACTCACCCTAACACTTACCCTCAACATAACCTTAACCCTAAGCCTAAACCTAAACCTAACCCTCACCTTCAAACTCAACCCACCCCTAATTCTAACCCTAACCCTCTACCTAACCCTAACCCTCAACCTAACCCTAACCCTCACACTCACCCTAAACCTCACCCGAACCCTAACATTACCCCTCTCACTAACCCTCACCCTCACCCTCACCCTAACCCTAATCTTTACCCTAACCCTCACGCTAACCCTAACCCTTACCCTAACCCTGCCCCTCAACCTAACCCGCATCCTCACCCTTATCCTAACACTAACCCTCACCCTAAACCTAAACCTAACCCTAACCCTCACCATAACCCTAAACCTAACCCTCACCCTAACGCTATCCCTTACCCTAAACCTCACATTAATCCTAAACCTAACCCTAACCCTAACCCTCACCCTCACCCTCACCCTCACCCTAACCCTAAACCTAAACCTAACCCTCACCCTAACCCTAACCCGTATGCTATCCCTAAACCTTAACGTCACCCTCACCCTCACCCTAACTCTCAACCTCAAACTCACCATCACCCTAACCCTCAAACTAACCCAAACCCTCACCCTAACACTAACCTTCTTCCTAACCCTAACCCTACCCCTCACCCTCACCCTAACCCTTACCCAGACCCTTACCCACACCCTAACCCTCACCCTATCCATAATGCTAACCCTAAACTTCACCCGCACACTAACCCTCAACCTAACCCTTACCCTCACCTTAACCCTAATCCTAACCCTAATCTGAATCCTCACACTAAACCTAACCCTAACCCTACCGCTCAGCCTAACCCTCACCCAAATCCTAACACTAATACTCACCCTATAACTAAACCTAACACTAACACTAACCCTCACCTTCAGCCTAAACCTCACCCTAACACTAACCCTAAACCTAACACTAACCAAAATTCTCACCCTAAACCTCACCATCAACCTAACCCTAACCCTCACCCTTTCCATCACCCAAACCCTAACCTAACCCTCACCCTCAATCTAACCCTCATTCTAAACCTTACCCTCACCATAACCCTAGCCCTAAACCTCACCGTAACCCTCACCCTAAACTTAACCCTAAACCTAACCCTAACCCTCACCCTAACCCTCCTCATAACCCTCACCTAACACTAACCCTAAAGCTAAAAATCACCCTAACCCTAACCCTAACCCTCACCCTCACCCTAACCTTCAACCTCAACCTAACCCTAACCCTAACCCTAACCGTCACCCAAAAGCTAACCCTCATGAGAACCCGAAATCTCACCCTCAACCTAAATATCACACTAAACCTAACCCTTACCCTAACACTAAACCTAACACTCAGCCTATACCTAACGGCCACCCTAACCCAAAACCTCACCCTAATCCTCAAACTAACCCTAACGCTAACCATGACCCTAACCCTAACCCTCACCCTCACCCTAACCGTCACACTAACCCTTACCCACACCCTCACCTTAAACCTCACATTAACCCTAACCCTCAAACTAACACTAACCCTAACCCTAACCCTCACCCTCACCCTAACCCTTACTTTCACCCTCACCCTCACCCCTAACCTAACCCTAACCCTCAACCTCACCCTCAACCTTACCCTCACCCTAACCCTCACCCTCACCTTCAGCCTAATCCTAACGCTAAACCTAACCCTAACCCTACCTCTACCCCTCACCCTAAACTTAACCCTCACCATAACTCTCACACTAACCCTTACCCTCACCCTCACCCTAAACCTCACATTAACCCTAACCCTCAAACTGATACTAACCCTAACCCTAAACCTCACTCTTAACCTCACCCTAATCCTAACTCTCACCCTCACCTTCACCCTAAATCTAACCCTAACCCTAAACCTAAACCTAAACCTACACCTCACACACACCCTCACGCTAAACCTCACCCTCACCCTCACCCTCACCCTAATCCTAACCCTCACCCTCACCTCACCCTAACCCTAACCCTAACCCTCACCATAACCCTCACCCTAACCCTAATGCAAACCCGAAACCTCACCTCACGCTAAACCTAAAGCTAACCCTAACTCTCAACCTCACCCTAAACCTCACAGTAACCCTTACCCTCACCCTAACACTAACCCTAACCCTCACACTAACCCTAATCCTCAACCTAACCCTAAACCTACACGTGACTCTAACCCTCACCCTATCCCTCACCCTAACCCTCACCCTATCCCTCACCCTAACCCTATCCCTCTCCCTAACCCTAACCCTACCCCTCACCCTAACCCTAACCCTAAACCTGACCCAAACCCTAACCCTCAACCTCACCCTCACCCTCTGCCTAACACTAACCGTAACCCTAATCCTAACCCTAAAGTTCACCCTCATACTCACCCAACTCAAAACATAACCCTAACCCTAACCTTCACCATAACCCTAACCCTATCCCTAACCCTTACCCTAACCCTAAACCTCATCCTAACCCTAATCCTAACCCTCAACTTCACCCTAACCCTAACCCTAACCCTATCCCTCACTGTAACCCTAACGCTAACCCTAACTCTCACCCTCACCCTAAACCTCACCCTGACCCTTACCCTCTCCATAACCTTAAACCTAACCCTAAACCTAATACTCACACTAACTCTAACCATCACCCTCATCCTAACCCTCACTGTAACCTTGAATCTCACCCTAACACTAACCGTCACCCACACCCTAACCCTCACCCGAAACGCAACCCTCACCCTCACCCTCACCCTAACCGTAGCGCTAACACTCACCCCAAACCGAACCCTCATCCGAACCCTAACTCTAACCATCACTTTCAATTTAACCCTAACCCGAACCCTAACCCTAAACCTCACCCTAACTCTAAAGCTAAACCTAACCCTAAATCTTACTCTCATCTTAATCCTCACCCTAACCCTTTTCCTCACACTAACGCTAACCCTAACCCGTACACTAACTCAAACCCTCACCCTAAACCTAACCCTAACCCTCACCCTGAACGAAACCTAAACCTTTTCCACACCCTCAACCTAACCCTCACCGTCACCCTAACCCTCACCCTAAACCTAACCCTCAAATATACCCTAACCCTCACCCTCACCCACACACTTACCCTCGCCCTAAACATCAACCTAACACTAACCCTCAGCCTAACCCTAACCCTAACCCTCACCTTAACCCTAACGCTAACCCTAACCCTCACCCTCACCCTAAACCTCACACTAACCCATACCCTCACCATAACCCTAAGGGTAACACTAACCCTAACCCTCACCCTCACCCTAAACCTCACCCTAACCCATATTCTCACCATAACCCTAAGGGTAACCCTTACCCTAATCCTCACACTCACCCTAACCCTAACCTTCACGCTATCGCTCACCCTAACCCTAACCCTCACCCTCACCCTAACCCTCAACGTCACCTTAACCCTCACCCTAACCCTAACCGTCACCCACAACCTAACACTCACACTCATCCGAAACCTCACCCTAAGCCTCACCCTAACCCTAACCCTAACCCTCACCCCAACCCTAACCCTCACCCTAACCCTAACTTTAACCCTCACACTCACCCTTACCCTAACCCTAACCCTTACTCTAACCCTCACCCTAAACCTTAATCTAACCCTAACCCTAACCCTAATACTCTAACCTTAACCTTCATCCTAACCCTCACCCTCACCCTAATCCTCACCCTAACCCTAACCCTAACCCTAAACCTCACCCTAAACATAACATTAACCCTGACCCTCACCGTAAGCCTCACCCTAGCCCTAACCGGAACGTTAAAACTCACCCTAACCCTCACCCTAACCCTTACTCTCACCCTCACCCTCACCCTAAACCTCACAACTAATATTGAACCTCACCCTAACCCTAACACTAACACTAAACAAAACCCTCATCCTATCCCTCAAACTAAGCCTAAACCTAACCCTAACCCTCACCCTCACCATCACCCTAAACCTAACACTAACCCTCACCCTCACCCTAATCCTTAACCTCACCCTAACCCTAACCCTTACCCTTACCCTAACCCTCTCCCTAATCCTAACATTCACCCTAACCCTAACCCTACCCCTTACCCTAAACCTCATCCTAAGCATAATCCTAACCCTAACCCTCACCCTAACACTAACCCTAACCCTATCCCTAACCCTCAAAAACACCCTAACCTTCATCCTAACCCTAATGCAAACCCGAACCCTAAACCTCACTCTAACCCTAACCCTAACCCTAAACCTCACACTAACCCTAACCATCAGCCTAACCCTAAACTTCATCCTATCCCTAACCCTCACCCTAATCCTCACCCTGACCCGAATCCTAACACTTACCTAACTGACACGCTCTCCCTCACCCTCTCCTTCTCCCTAAACCGCAACCTTATATTAGACCTCACCATAAACCTTACAATAAACCTAACAATAACCCTCACACTAACCCTCACCCTCACACTAAACCTCACCCTAAACCTTACCCTCACCATAACCCGCAAACTAACCCTAACCCCAAACCTACCGCTCACCCTAACCCTCACCCTAAACATAACCCTAACCCTAACCCTAACGATTACCCTAACCCTAAACTTGACCCTCACCCTAACACTCACCCTAACTCTAACTAAACTTATCCCTGACCCTAACCCTAATCCTAACTCTCAGCAGAACACTCACCCTCATCATAACCCTCACCCGGACACTAAACATCACCCTAAAGCTAACCCTCACCCTAATGCTAAACCTAACCCGCACCCTCACCCTAAACCTCACCATAATCCTAACCCTCATAAGTAAACCTAACCCTAACCCTCACCCTACCCCTAACCCCTACACTCATCCTAACTCTAACCTTCACCCTCACCATCATCCTAACCCTAAACCTAACCCTAACACTCATCCTAAACCTAACGCTAAACCTAATGCTAACCCTAAACCTCACACTCACCTTAACCCTCACACTAAACCTTACCATCACCCTAACCCTAACTCTAACTCTCACACTAAACCTAACCTTCACCCTAACCCTAAGACTACCCCTCCTCCTAACCCTCACCTTAAACCTAACCCTAAAGCTAATCCTCACCCTATCTTTAACCTTAACCCAAACCCTCACCTTAACCCTCACCCTCACCCTAAACTTAATGCTAACCCTAATCCTAACCCTCACCCTAACCCTCACCCTTACACTAACCCACACTCTAACCTTCACCCTAACCCTAACCGTAAACCTAACCTTCACCCTAACCCTCACCCTAACCCTAACCCTCACACTCACCCTAACCCTCACCCTAAACTTTAGACTTACCCTAACCCTACACCTAACCCTCAGACTAACCCTAAACTTAACCCTCAGCCTAACCCTTATGCTAATCCTAAATATAATCCTAACCCTCACGCTAAACATAAACCTAACACTAACCCACACACTAAGCTTAACCCTCACCCTAACTATAACCCTAACTCGAACCTTCACCCTCACCCTGACCCTCACCTCAGCCTGACCCTAACACTAACCATATTCCTAATCCTAACTCTCAGCCTCACCCTCACCCTCACCCTAACCCTAACCCTAACCATCAGGCTAAACCTAACCTCAGGTTAACCCTCACCCTCACCCTAATCCTCACACTAACCCTAACACTTACATAACTGAAACACTCACCCTCACCCTCACCCAATCCTCACACTCACCCTAGCCCTCACCCTAACCCGAACACTAATCCTAACCCTAACCCTCAACCAACCCTCACCCTAACCCTAAACCTAACCATAATGCTGAACCTCACCCTCACCCTCACCCTAAACCTAACCATAACCCTCACCCTAAACCTACACCTCACCCTTACGCTCACCCTATCGCTAACACTAACCCAACACCACACCCTCACTCTAACCCTCACCCTAACCCTTATCCTCACAATAAACTTAATCCTAACCCTCACACTAACCCTAATGCTCACCCTATCCCTAACCCTAACGCGAAACCTCACCCTAACCCTCACCCTAACCCTTAACCTGACCCTAACCATAACCCTCACCCTTAATGTAAAATTCACCCTAATCCTTACCCTCGCCCTATCCCGCAAAATAACCCTAACGGTAAACCTACAGCTCACCCTAACCCTCACCTTAAGCATAACCCTAACCCTAAACATCACCCTAACCTTAACCCTAACCCTCACCCTAACCCTCACCCTAACACTTATCCTCACACTAACCCTAAAACTCACCCTCACCCTAACTCTCACACTAACACTAATCCTTACCCTATCACTAACCCTAACCCTAACCCTCACCCTAACCCTCACCCTAAACCTTACCCTCACCCTAACACTAAAACTCACCCTCAACCTTAACCTCACCCTAACCCTTACCCTCACTCTAACCCGCAAACTAACCCTAACCCTAAACCTACGGCTCACCCTAAAGCTCACCCTCATCATAACCCTAAACCTAACACTCACCCTAACCCTAAACCTCACCCTCACCCTAACCCTCACCCTAACACTTACCCTCACACTAACCCAATCCCTAACCCTAACCCTAATTCTCAACAGAACACTCACCCTCACCCTAACCGTCACCCTCACACTAAACATCACCCAACCCTAACCCTCACCGTAACCCTAACACTACTCCTCACCCTAACCCTAACCCTCACCATAACCCTAACTCTCACACTAACCCTAACCCTAACCCTTACCCTCACCCTCACCCTAACCCTAACCCTAATCCTCATCCTAACACTAACCTTGACCCTCAGCCTCACCCAAACCCTAACCCTAACCCCAACCCACACCCTCACCCTACACCTCACCCTAACCCTAATCCTAACACTTACTTAAATGAAAACCTCACCCTAACCCTCACCCTCTCCCTAAACCTCACCCTCACCCTTGCCCTCACACTAAAACTAATCCTAACCCTAAACCTAACCCTAACCCTCACCCTCACCTTAACCCTAACCCTAAACATAACCCTAACATTCATCCTAACCCTAACTCTAAACCTAATGCTAACCATAAACCACACAATCACCCTAACCTTCACCCTAAAAATTACCGTCACCCTAACCCTAACCCTAAACCTAACACTAAACCTCACCCTCACCATAACCCTAAGCCTTCCCCTCAGCCTAAACCTCACCGTAAACCTAACTCTAACCCTAATCCTCACCCTATCCTTAAGCTTAAGGCAAAACCTCACCCTAACCTTCACCCTAACCCTAACCCTAACGCTAACCCTAACCCTCAGCCTCACCAGTACACTCACCCTAACCCTTACACTCAACCTAAACCTAAACCTCACCCTCACCATAACCCTCACCCTAACACTTACCCACACCCTCACCCTCACCCTAACCCTAAACCTAACCTTCACCATAACGCTCACACTAACCCTAAACCTCACCCTCAACGTAACACTCAACCTAACCTTTACCCTCACACTAACCCTTACCCTAACCTTAAACCTAACCCTCACACTAACCATAACCCTAACCCTCAGCCTAAACCTTAGGCTAACCCTAAATCTAACACTAACACTCACACTAACCATAAACCTAACCCTAACCCTAACGGTGACGCTAACCCTAACCCTAACACTCAGCCTAACCCTCATCCTAACCCTCACCCTAACCCTCAACCTATACCTCACCCTCACCCTCACCCTAACCGTAACCCTAACCGTAACCCTCACCCTAACCCTAAAACTAACCCTAACCCTCATCCTCACACTAAACCTAACCCTAACCTTTACCCTCACCATAACCTTAACCCTAAGCCTAAACCTAATCCTCACCCTAACCCTAACCCTCACCCACACACTAACCCTCACCCTCACACTCACCCTCAACGTAATACTCATCCTAACCCTAAACCTAATCCTAATCCTAAACCGAACCCTCACCCTCAAACTCACCCTAACCCTAACCCTCAACCTCACCCTCTCCATTACCCTCAGCCTAACCCTAATAATAATCTAATCCTAACCCTCACCCTAACTCTAACCCTAAACCTAAACCTATCACTCACCGTCACCCTTACCCTAACCCTAACACTATCCCTAACCCTCAACATAACCATAACCCTCACCCTAATCCTAAACCTAACCATCACCTTCAGACTCACCCTAAGTCTAACGCAAACTCTAAACCTAACCCTCACCCTCACCTTCAACCTAACCCTCACACTCACCCTAAACCTCACCCTAAACCTGACCCTACCCCTGTTCCTAACCGTCACCCTAACCCTAAACCTAACCCTCAACCTAACCCTAAACCTACCCCTAACGCTAACCCGCACCTTAAACCTAATCCTCACCTACACCCTAACCCTCACTCTCACTCTAATCATCAACCAAATCCTAACCCTCACCCTAACACTAACACAAACCCTAATCCAAACCCTCACACTCACCCTAACCCTCACCCTGACCTTTACTCTCACCCTAACCCTTACCCTCACCATAACCCTAACCATAACCCTCACACTAACCATAACCCCATCTCTAACCCTAATCCTAACCCTGACCCTAACCTTCACCCTCACCCTTACCCTCAGGCTCTGCTTAACCCTAACCCTAATCCTATTCCTAACCCTAACCCTCTGCCTCACCCTAAACATCACCCTAACCCTAACCCTCACCCTAAACCTAACATTACCCCTCACACTACCCCTCACCCTAACCCTAACCCTAACCCTCAACCTCACTTTCACCATCACCCTCAGCCTAACCCTAACGCTAACACTTATCCTAACCCTAACCCTCACCATAATCCTCCACCTAACCCTGACCATAACCCTCACCCTCACCCTAACACTAACGTAACCCTAACTCTCACTGTAACCCTAACTCTAACCCTCAACCTAACCCTAACCCTCACCCTGACCCTCACACTAAACCTAACCATAACCCTAACCCTCAACCTAACACTTACCCTGACCCTAACCCTCACCCTAAACCTAACCCGAACCCTCACCTTTACCCTAACCCTCATCCTAAACATAAGCCTCACCCTCACCCTCACCCTAACCCTAACCCTAACCCTCATCCTAACCTTAAACCTAAACCTAACGCTAACCCTAAACCTCACCCTCACCCTAAACCTCACCCTAACCCTTACCCTCACCCTAACACTAACCCTAACCCTCACACTAAACCTAAACCTCACCTTAAACCTAACCCAAATCCTCACACTAAACCTTAACCCTCACCTTAAACCTAACACTACCCCTCAGCCTAACCCTCACTCTATTCCTAACTCTAACCCTAATCCTCACCTTATCCCTAAACTTAACCCTAACCCTCACCTTAACCCTCACCCTAAACCTAACCCTCACCCTCACCCTAACCCTAATGCTAACACTGACCCTCACCCTCCTCCTAAACCTCACCCTCACCCTAACCCTCATTCTAACACTTACCCACACCCTAACTCACACCTGACCCCTAACCCTAAACCTAACCTTCACCCTAAACCTCACGCTACCCCTAACCATAACCCTAACCCAAACCCTCACCCGAACCCTCACGGTAACCCTAACCCTCATCCTCTCCATAAACCTCACTCTAAACTTTACCCTCAACCTAACCAATACCCTCTCCCTAAACCTAACACTCACACTAACCCTAACCCTTACCCTCAGCCTAGCCCTTATACTTACCCTAAACCTAACAGTAACCCTCACCCTAAGCGTAACCCTAACCCAAAACCTCACACTCAACCTCCACTTCCTCCTCAGCCTTACCCTTTACATAATCCTAACCCTAACCCTGAACCCCACCCTCACCCTAACCCTAACCCTAACAGTAACGCTAACCCTCACCCTCACCCTCACCTAACCCAAACCCTAACCATAACAATAAACCTAACCCTAACCCTCACCCTAAAACTCACCTTAACCTAATCCTAACCCTAACCCTCACCCTCACCCTCAACCTCATTCTAACACTCACCCTCACCCTGAACCTCACCATCATACTAACCCTCACACTAACTCGAATCCTCACCCTAACCCTAACCCTAATCCTCAACCTCACTTTCATCCTCACCCTCAGCCTAAACCTAACACTAATCCTAACCCTAACCCACACCCTCACCCTAAACCTAACCCTAACCCTCACCCTCACCCTCACCCTCACCCGCACACGCACCCGCACCCTCACACTAACCCTCACCCTCACTCTCACCCTCAACCTCACCCTAAACATCACCCTAACACTAACCCTCACATTAACCCTAATCCTAACCCTCACCCTAATCCTAAACCTCACCATAACGCTCACCCTAACCCTAACGCTAACCCTAACCCTCACCCTCACATTAACCCAAACCCTAACTTTTATCCTCACACTAACACTAACCCTAACCCTAACTCTAACCTTCACACTAACCCTAACCCTCACTCTATCCCTATCCCTACACTTCACCCTGACTCTCATACTATCCCTAACCCTCAACCACACCCTAATCCTCACCCTCACCCGAACACTCACCCTCACCAGAACACTCCCACTCGCCCTAACACTCACCCTCACAATGAACATCAACCTAACCCTAAATCTCTCCCTAACCCAAACACTAAACCTCACCCTAAATCTAATCCTCAACCTAAACCTATCCCTCACCCTGACCCTCACCCTAACCCTAACCCTCACCCTTACCCTAACCCTAATACTCACCCTAAACCTAACCCTCACCCTCACACTAAACCTAACCCTCACCCTCACACTAAACCTAACCCTCATCCTAACCCTTACCCTCACCCTTACCCTCTCCCTCACCCTAACCCTCATCCTAACCCTAACCTTAAACCTAATGCTAACCCTAAACCTCACCCTCACCCTAACCCTTACCCTCAACCTAACCCTAACCCTAACTAACACACTAAACCTAACCCTCACTCTAACCCTAACCCTAAACCTCACACTAAACCTAACCCTCAACCTAACCCTAACCCTACCCCTGAGCCTAACCCTCACCCTAAATCTAACCTTAACCCAAATCCTCAACCTATCAGTAACCTTAACCCTAACGCTCAACTTCAACCTTTCCTTCCCCCTCAGCCTTTCTCTAACCATAACCATAATCCTAACACTCAACCTAACCCTCACCCTAAACCTATCCCTCAGCCTCACCCTAACCCTCACCCTAACCATTACCCTCAACCTAACCCAAACCCTATCCCTAAACCTAACACTCATATTAACCGTAACCCTAACCCTCACCCTATCCCTTATACTAACCCTAAACCTAAATCCCGAAACCCTCACCTTAACCTGAACCCTCACACTAACCCTAAACCTAACCCTAACCCTCAGCCTAAACCTCATCTTAACCCTAAACCTAACCCTAACCCTCACGCTAACCCTAATCATCACCCTCACCCTAAACTTTAGCTAAACCCTAACCCTATCCCTAACCCTAACCCTAACCCTAACTCTACCCGAACACTCACCCAAACCCTAACCCTCACCCTCACACTAAACATCAACCTAACACTAACCCTCAACCTAACCCTAACCCTAACCCTCACCCTAACCATAACCCTCACCGTAACCCTAAACCTCACACTAACCCTAAGCCTAACCCTCACCCTCACCCGCACCCTCACCCTAACCCTATCTCTAACCCTCATCCTAACACTAACCCTCACCCTCACCCTCACCCTCACCCTAACCCTAACCCACAACCTCACCCTAATCCTCACCCTAACCCTAACCCTAAAACTTACCTAACCGAAATCCTCACACTCACTCTCACCCTCAACCTAACCCTCAACCTAGCCCTCCCCCTAAAACTAACCCTCACCATAACCCTAACCCTCACCCTCACACTCACCCTCACCCTAACCCTAAACCTAACCCTAACCCTCACCCTAACCCTAACCCTCACACTGAGCCTAACTCTCACCCTAAACCTAACCCTACCTCTCAGATTAACCCTCACTTTTACCCTAACTCTAACCCTCACCCTAACCCTAACCCTATCACTAACCCTCACACTAACCCTAATCTTAATACTGAACCTAACCCTCACCCTCACCCTCACCATAACCCAAACACTCACCCTAATCCTAAACCTAACCCTAGTCCTCATGCTAACACTTACCCTGACCCTCTCCCTAACCCTAACTCTCATCCTCACCCTAACCCTCACCCGAAGCCTTACCGTCACCCAAACTCTAATGCTAACCCTAACCCTAACCCTCACCCTAACCCTAAACCTATCCCTAACCTCACCCTAACCCTAACCCTCATCCTACCTCACACTCAACCTAACCGTCACCGTAACCCTTACAGTCACCCTAAACCAACCCTAAACCTCACTCTAAACCTAACCCTCACCCAAACTCTAATGTTATCCCTCACCCTAACCCTCACCCTCAACCTAACCCTAACCCTAATCCTCACCGTATCCTTAACCTTAACCCAAAACTACACCCTAAGCCTCACCCTCACCCTAATGCTAACCATAACCCTCAGCCTCACCGTAACCCACTCCCTAACACTTTACCCTCACCCTAACCCTCACCCTCACCCTAAAACTCACCCTAACACTCACCCAAACCCTAACCCTCACCTTAACACTAATCCTAATATTATCCTTGACGCTAACCCTCACCCTCACTCTAAACCTCACCATAACATTTACACACACCTTTACCCTCACTCTAAACCTAACCCTAAACCTAAATTTGACCCTAACCCTCACCCTAACCCTAAACCTCACCCTCTCCCAAACCCTCACCCTAAACTTTACCCTCACCCTAACTCTTACCCTAACACTAAACCTAACCCTCACACTAACCCGAAACCTAATCCTCAGCCTAATCCTTATCCTAACCCTAAACCTAGCCCTAAACCTCACCCTAACCCTAACCCTAACCCTTAGCCTAACCCTCATCCTAACCATAACCCTACTCCTAACCCTCACCCTCACCCTAACCGGAAACCTAAACCTCACCCTAACCCTAACCCTCACCCTCATCCTCTCGATCACCCTCAGCCTAACCCTAAATCTAACCTAATCCTAACCCTCACCCTCACCCTAACTCTATCCCTAAACCTAAACCTAACACTCACCCTCACCCTTACCCTAACCCTAATACTATCCCTAACCCTCAACCTAACCCTAACCCTCACCCTAATCCTAAACCTAACCCTCACCCTCAAACTCACCCTAAGTCTAACGCAAACCATAACCCTAACCCTCGCCCTCACCCTCAACTTAACCCTCACACTCACCCTAAACCTCACCCTAAACCTGACCCTAGCCCTGTCCCTACCCCTCACCCTAACCCAAACCCTAACCCTCAACCTAACCCTAAACCTACCCCTAACGCTAACCCTCACCTAAACCTAATCCTCACCCACACCCTAACCCTCACCCTCAACCGAACCCTCACCCTCACCTGAACGATCATCCTCACCCTAACCCTCACCCTCATTCTAAACATCACCCAAATCCTAACCCTCACCCTAACTCTAACACAAACCCTAATCCAAACCCTCACACTCACCCTAACCCTCACCCTAATCTTTACTCTCACCCTAATCCTTTCCCTCACCTACCCCTAACCATTACCCTCACACTAACCGTAACCCTCACTCTAACCCTAATCCTAACCCTGACCCCAACCTTCACCCTCACCCTGACCCTCAGCATCAGCTTAACCCTAACCCTAATCCTATTCCTAATCCTAACCCTCACAATCACCCTCAACCTAAACCTAACCCTAACACTAACCCTCACCCTCACCCTCACACTCACCGTACACTCACCCTCACACTAAACATCACCCTAACCCTAACCATCTCCCTAACCCTAACCTCAGCTTAACCCTCACCCTCAACCTAATCCTCATCCTAACCGTAACACTAATGTAAAAGAAACCCTCACCCTCACACTAACCATCACACTAACCCTCACCCTCACCCTAGCCCTATCCTTAACCCTAACCATAACACTTACCCACACCCTAACCCTCACCCTCATCCTCACTCTAACCCTAATCCTAACGCTAATGCTCACCCTGCCCCTCTCCCTAATCCTAATTGTAACCCTAACCCTCACCCTCATCCTAACCTTCATGCTTACCCGAAAACTCACCCTCAGCCTAAACGATACTCTCACAATAAACATCACCCTAACCCTAACCCTCAACCTAACCCTAACCCTAACCCCCACCCTAACCCTAAACCTCACGCTAACCCTAACCCTAACCCTTACCCACAACATAATCCTATCCCTCACCCTCAACCTTACCATCACCCTAACCCTCACCCTCGCCCTAACCCTCACACTAACCTTTACCCTCACCCTCACCCTACACCTCACCCTAACCTTTACACTGACCCTAACCCTACCCTAACCCTTAACTTAACCCTCACACTAACCCTAAACCTAACCCTCAACCTAACCCTGACCCTAACCCTAAACTTAAACCTAACCCTCGCCCTAACCCTAACCCTAACCCTCACACTAACCCTAACCCTCACCCTCACCCTCAGGCTAACTCTAATACTAACCCTAACCCTCACCCTCAACCTAACTCTAACCCTAAACCTAACCCTAACCTTCACGCTCACCCTCAACCTAACCCTAAACCTATCCCTAACCCTCACCCTAACCGTAACCCAAAACCTATACCTCACCCTCACCCTAACCCAACCCTAACCCTCACACTAAACCCCACCCTAACCCTTACCCTCAACATAAACCTAACTCTAACCCTAATATTCACCCTAAACCTAACATTCACCCACAACCTAACCCTAACCCTATTCCTAAACCTAAACCTCACCCCTAAACTCACCCTAACCCTACACCTAACAGTATCCCTCACCCACACCCTCACCCTAACCCTCACCCTCAACCTAAACCTCACCCAAACCCTAACACTACAATTCACCCTCACCCTCAGACTAACCCTAAACCTAATCCAAACCCTCAACCTAACCCTAATGCTACCCATAACCCTCACCCTCACACTAAACCTAAACCTAACGCTAACACTCAACCTAACCCTAAACCTCACCCACCCCCTGACCCTCACCCTCACCTTAACACTCACCCCCACGCTAAACATCACCCAAACCCTAACCCTCACCCTAACCCTAGCCCTAAACCTCATCCTAACCCTAACCCAAAACCTAATTCCCAACCTCACCCTATTCCTCACCATAACCCAAATCCTTGGCTAAAATAAACCCTCAACCTAAAACTCACTAACACTCACCCTCACCCTAGCCTTCACCCTAATACTAACCTTAACCCTAAACCTCACCCTCACCCTAAACCTCACTCTAACCCTTACCCTTACCCTAACCCTAACCCTAACCATAACCATAACCCTCACAGTAAACATTACCCACACCCTAACCCTAAACCTAACATTAACCCTAAACCTAACCCTCAGCCTCAACCTCACCCTCACCCTCACATTCAGCCCAACCCTAACCCTAACCTATTCCCAATCCAAACCCTCACCCTGAACCTTACCCTAACCCTCACCCTCACCCTAAACATCACACTAACTGTAAACCTTAGCTTAACCCTAACCCTAACCCTTACCCTATCCCTAACGTCATCTTAACCCTAACCCTCACGTAAACAAAAACCTCACCCTCACCCTCACCCCAACCCTAACCCTAACCCGATGACTCACCCCAACCCTAACCTTCACCCTAACACTAACCCTCACCCTCAACCTCACCCTAATCTTAACCCTAACTCTAATCCTAACCCTCACCCTCACCGTAACCCTCACCCTAACCCTTACCCTCACTCTCACGCTTAGCGTAACCCTAATCCTCACAGTAAACCTAACCCTAACCCTAACCCTTACGCTCACCTTAACCCTCAACCTCACCCTAATCCTCAACCTAACCTTACCTTAACCCTTACATAAACTAAAACCTCACCCTCACCCTCACCCTCACCCTAGCCCACACCCTATCACTAACCCTAAACCTAACCCTCACAATAATCCTAACCATAAGACTCAGGATAAAACTTATCCTAACCCTAAACCTAAAACAAAACTTCACCCTAACTAAACCCTAACCCTAACCCTAACCCTAATCCTAACCCTCACACTAACCCTAACCCTAACCCTCAGGCTAACGCTCATCCTAACCCTAACCCTAACACTAACCCTCACCCTAACCCTAATCCTAACCCTAACCCTCACCCTAAGCCTAAACCTCACACTCAACCTCACCCTCACCCTCAGCCTAAACCTAGTGCTAACCCTACTATTGACCCTCACACTCATCCTAACTTTAACCCTAAACCAAACCCTCACACTCCCCCTCACCCTCACCCTAACCCTCACCCTAACCCTAACCCTCACCCTCACCCTAACCCTCACCCAAACATTTACCCTGACCCTAAACCTAACTCTAACCCTAAACCTAACCCTCACACTAACACTAAACCTAACCCTCAACCTAACCCTTATCATAATCCTAAACCTAACCCCAGCCCTCACCCTAACCCTAACCCCAACCCTAATTCTTAACCCTCACACTAACCCTAAACCTAAACCTCAGCCTAACGCTCATCCTAACCCTAACCCTAACCCTAACCCTCACCCTAAACGTACCCCTAACCCTAACACTTACCCTAAAGTTAACCCTCACCCTCAGGCTAACTCAAATATTAACCCTAATACTAACCCTCACCCTCACCTTAACTCTAACCCTAAACCTTACCCTAACCCTCACCCTCACTCTCACCCTAACTGTAAACCTATCAATAACCCTCACCCTAACCCTAACCCAAACCCTATACCTCACCCTCACCCTCACCCTCACCCTAACCCTAACCCTAAGCCTCACACTAAACCTCACCCTAACCCTTACCCTCACCATTAACCTAACTCTAACCCTAATCCTCACCCTAAACCTAACCCTCACCCATACCCTTACCCTGACCCTCACACTAACACTCACCGACACCCTAACACTCTTCCTTACCCTAACCCTAACCCTACCCTTCACCCTAACAATCCTACTAAACCTAACCCTAATCCTAACCGTCAACCTAAACCTAATCCTAGCCCTAACCCTCACCCTCACACTAACCCTAAATCTAATGCTAATACTCAACCTAACACTAATCCTCAACCACACCCTAACTCTTACCCTCACTCGAACCCTGACCCTCACCCAAAAAGTCATCCTCACCATAACCCTCACCCTCATGCTAAACATCACCCAAACCATAACCCTCAATCTAACCCTTGCCGTAACCCTCACCCTAAACCTAACCCTCAACCTAACCCTCACCCTCACCCTAATCCTCACCACAACACTAAACCCTGGCTAAAAGAACCCCTCACCCTTACCTTCACACAAACCCTCACCCTCACACAAGCCCTCACCCTAAATCTAACCCTAACCCTAAACCTCACCCTCACCCTAAACCTCACTCGAACCCTTCCCCTCACCCTAACCCTAACCGTAACCCTAACCATAGCCCTCACAGGAACCATAACCCTCACCTTAACCCTAAACTAACCTAACCCAAACCCTCACCCTCACCCTCACCCTCAACTTCAGTCTAACCCTAACCCTAACCGTATTCCCAATCTTAACCCTCACCCTCACCCATACCGTAATCCTCACCCTCACCCTAACCCTCACCCTCACCCTAAACATCACCTAACACTAAACCTCACCTTACCTCTAAACCTAACACTCACCCTAAACCTAACCTCAGATTAACCCTATCCTTGACATAAATGAAAACCTCACCCTCACCCTCACAATAACCATCACCCTCACAATAACCATCACCCTCACCCTACCCCTCACCATCACTCTAACCATAACCATAACGCTCAACATCACCCTCACCCTCAGCCTCAGCCTATTCCTAACACTAACCCTAACCCTAACCCTCACCCTCACCCTAACCCTAACCCTAACCCTAACTTTCACCCCAACCCTAACCCTCACCCTAACACTAACCCTAATCCTCACCCTCACCCTAATCCTAACTGTAACTCTAATCCTAAACTGCACCCTCACCCTAACCCTCACACTCACCCTTACCCTCACCCTCACCCTCTCCGTAATCCTAACCCTCACATTAACCCTACCCCGCACCCTAACCCTAACCCTCACCTTATCCCTCAACCTCACCATAATCCTCACCCTAACTAACCTTAACACTTACCTAAACTAACCCTTCACCCTCATCCTCACCCTAACCCTCACCGTCAGCCTAGCCCACACCCTAACTCTAACCCTAAACCTAACCCTCACACTAACCCTAACCCTAAACCTCAGCCTAAACCTTAATCTAAGCCTAAACCTAAAACTAACCTTCACACTAACCAAACCCTAACCCTAACCCTAACCCTAAACCTCACCCTAAAACTAACCCTAACCCTCACCCTAATCCTAAACCTCACGGTCTACCTCACCCTCACCCTCCCCCTAAACCTAGTGCTAACCCTAATCCTAACCCTTACCCTCAACCTAACTCTAACCCTAAACCAAAATCTCCCCCACTTTCTCACTCTTAATCTAACCCTCACTCTAACCCTAACCCTCACCCTCAACCTCACCCTCACCCTCAGCCTAACCCCTAGTCCTTAACCTAATCCTAACCATTAACGACCCCTGAACCTAACCATAACCCTAACACTAACGCTAACTCTCACCCTCACCATAGTCCAGACCCTAAACCTAACCCTAAACCTATCCTTCACACTAACCCGTACCGTAACCCTCAGCCTAAACCTTATGCTAACCCTAAACCTAAAATTAACCTTCACCCTAACCAATCCCTAATCCTAACCCTAACCTAAACCTAACCATCACACTAACCCTAACCCTAACCCTCAGCCTAACGCTCATCCTACCCCTAAACCTAACCCTAACCCTAAACCTCAACCTAACCCTCATCCTAACCCTAACCCTAACACTAACCCTAAATCTTACCCTCACAATCACCCTAACCCTAACCCTTACCCTCAGCCTAACCCTAACCCTAACAGTAACCCTAACCCTAAAACTAGTCCTCACACTAACCCTAATCCTCAACCACACCTTAAACCGAACCCTCACCCTTACCCTCACCCTAACACTAACCCTAAACCTAACCCTAACCCTCCCACTAAACCTATCCCTCACACTAACTGTATCCCTACCCATCAGCCTAAACCTCACCCTAACCCTAAACCTAACCCTAATCCTCACCCTATCCCTAAACCTAACCCTCACCCTCACACTCACCCTAGCCCTCACCCTAACCCTACACCAAACCCTAACCCTCACCCTAACCCTAACCCTCAGCCTAAACCTCACCCTCACCCTAATCCTCACGCTAACCCTAACCCTAAATCTTACCTAACCGAAACACTCAACCTCACCCTCACCCTAACCCTCACCCTAACCCTAACCCTCAGCCTAAACCTCACCCTCACCCTAATCCTCACGCTAACCTAACCCTAAATCTTACCTAACCGAAACACTCAACCTCACCCTCATCCTCTCCCTAACCCTCATTCTCACCAGAGCCCTCACCCTAACCCTCACCCTCAGCCTCAGCCTAACCCTTACACTAACCCTAATCCTAACCCTAACCCTTATCCTCACCCTAAACCTAACCCTAACCGTCACCCTCACACTCACCCTCACCCTCACCCTAACCCTCATGCTCAATCTCACCCGCACCCTAACACTCACCATCACCTTAAAAATCACCCTAACCCTAATGCTAACCCTAACACTCAACCTCACCCTAAACCTCACCCTAATCCTTATCCTCAAACTAACCCTAACCCTAAACCTCGGCCTCACCGTCACTCTAACCCTAACCATAAACATAACCCTCACTCTAAACCTAACCCTTACTCTAAGCCTGAACCTAACCTTAACCCTCACCCTCACCCTAAACATAACCCTAAACATAACACTCACCCTAACCCTGTCCCTTACCCTAACCCTAATCCTTCCCCTCACCCTAAACCTCACACTCACCCAAACCCTAACCCTGACCCTCACCCTAAACCTAACCATAACCTTAACCCTAACGCTAACCCTAAACCTAACTCTCACCCTAACTCTAACACTTACCCTAAACCTAAACCTAACCCTAACCCTAACCGTAACCTTCACACCAAGCCTAACCCTCACCCTAACCCTCTCCCTAACCTTTATCCTCATACTAAACCTAACTCTAACCCTAACCCTAATCCTCACACAAACCCTAACCCTCTCCCTAACCTTAACCCTACTCCTCGCCCTAAACCTCAACCTAACCCTAACCCTCACCCTAACCCTTATCCTAAAGCTCACCCTCACCCTAACCATAACCGTCACCTGAACCCTCACCCTAAACCTAACTTTAAACCACACCCTAACCCTCACCCTCACCCTAACACTAACCCTAACCCAAAACCTCACCCTAACCCTAACACTAAACCTTACCTAACCGAAAACCTCACCCTCACCCAAACCCTAACCCTCAACCTAGCCCCCCCCAACACTAACCCTCACCCTATCCCTAACCCTCACACTCACACTCACCCTCACCCTAATCCTAAACCTAACCCTAACCCTAATGCTAACCCTAACCCTACCTCTCAGACTAACTCTCACCCTAACCCTAACCCTATCACTAACCCTAACCCTAATACTGAACCTAACCCTCACCCTCACCATAAACCTAACACTTACCCTAATCCAAACCCTATCCGTAGTACTCACCCTCAACCTCACCCTAACCCTCACCCTAAGCTATACCCTCACCCTAACTCTAATCCTCACCCTAACCCTCATCCTCACCCTCACCCTAATGCTAACCATAACCCTCAGACTCACCCTAACCCTCACACTAACACTTACCCTCACCCTAACCCTAACCCTCACCCTCACCTAAACCTCACCCTAACACTTTCCCAAACCCTAACCCTCACCCTAACCCTATCCCTAAACACAACCTTGACGCTAATCCTCACCCTCATTTTAAACTTCACCCTAACACTTGCCAACACCCTTACACTCACGCTAACCCTAACCCTAAACCTAAACTTGACCCTAACCCTCACCCTAACCCTAAACCTCACCCTCACCCTAACTCTCACCCTAACATTTACCCTCACCCTTACTCTTACCCTAACTCTAAACCTAACCCTCACAATAACCCTAACCCTAACCCTCAGCCCAACCCTTATCCTAACCCTAAACCTCACCCTAACATTAACCCTAAGCCTCAGCCTAACCCTCATCCTAACCCTAACCCTAATACTAACTCTCACCCTAAACCTAAACCTCACCATCATTCTAACGCTCACGCTAACCCTAACACTCACCCAAAACCTAACCCTCAACCTAAACATAACCCTCACCCTGACCCTCACCCGAACCCTAACCCTAACGCTAACCCGTTCCCTAACCCTTACTTTAACCCTAACACTCACCTTAAACCTAACGCTTACCCTAACACTAACGCTCAAACTAACCCTAACAATAGCCCTCACCCTCACCATCACCCTCAACCTAAAACTCACCCTAACCCTAATCCTCACACTAAACCTAACAGTTACTCTATCCCTAACCCTACCCCTCAGCCTACCCCTCACCCTAAACCTAACCCTAAGCCTAACCCTAACACTAACTGTAACCATAAGCCTAACCCTAACCCTAACCCTAACACTAACCGTAACAATAAGCCTAACCCTAACCATTACCCTAACCTTAACCCTTACCCTAACCCTAACCCTAACCCTAACCCTCACCCTAAACCTTATGCTAAACCTAACGCTCACCCTCACCCTAATCCTCACCCTAACCCTTATCCTCACACTAACTCTAACCCTATCCCTCAGCATCAACCTCACCCTAACCCTAAATCTGAAACTAACCCTCACCATAAACCTAACCCTTACCCTAAACCTAAACCTAACCCTCACACTATCCCTCACACTAACCCTAGCCCTAACCCTAATCCTCACCCTCACCCTCATCTTAACCCTAACCTTAAACCTAACCCTCACCCTAACCCTAACCCTTACCCTATCCCTAAAACTACCCCTCAACCTAACCCTCACGCTCACCCTAATCCTAACCCTAACCCTCACCCTAAACCTAAACCAAACCCTTAACCCTCACCCTAACCCTAAACCTAACCCTCAACCTAACCCTAACCTTTACCCTAAACCTAAACTTAATCCTATCCCTAAACCAAACCCTAACCCTCATCCTCAACCTCACCCTCACCATAACACTCACCTTCACCCTAACCCTCACACTAAACCGAACCTTAACACTCACCCGAACCCTCACCCGAACCCGAACCCTCACAATCACCCTAAGCCTAACGCTAACCCTCATCCTAACACTAACCCTGACCCTCACGCTCACCCTAAACCTAACCCACAACCTCAACCTAATCCTCACCCTAACCCTAACCCTAAACCTTACCTAACCGAAAACCTCACCCTCAGCCAAACCCTTACCCTCCACCTAGCCCTCCCCCAACACTAACCCTCACACTAACCCAAACCCTCACCCTCAAACTCACACTCACCCTAACCCTAAACCTAACCCTAACCCTCACACTAAGCCTAACCCTCACCCTAACCCTAACCATACCTCTCAGACTAGCCCTCACCTTAACCCTAACTATGACCCTCACCCTAACCCTAACCCTATCACAAACCCTCACACTAACCCCAAACCTAATACTGAACCTAACCCTCACCCTCACCCTCACAATAACCCTAACACTCACCCTAATCTTAACCCTAAAATTAGTCCTCAAGCTAACACTTACCCTCCCACTCACCCTAACAGTAACCCTCAACCTCACCCTAACCCTCACACTAAGCTTTACTCTCACCCTAACTCTAATCCTAACCCTAACCCTCACCCTCACCCTAATGCTAACCCTAACCCTCAGACTCACACTAACCCTCACGCTAACACTTACCCTCACCCTAACCCTAACCCTCACCCTCACCCTAAACCTCACCCTAACACTTACCCAAACCCTAACTATCACCCTAAACCTAACCTTGACGCTAACCCTCTTCCTCACCCTAAACCTCACCCTAACACTTACTCACACCCTTACACTCACCCTAACCCTAACCCTAAACCTAAATTTTACCCTAACCCTCACCCTAACCCTAAACCTCACCCTCACTCTAACTCTCACCCTAACCTTTACCCTCACCCTAACTCTTACCCTAACCCTAAGCCTATCCCTCACACTAACCCTAACCCTAACCCCCAGCCTAACCCTTATCCTAACCCTAAACCTAGCCCTAAATATCACCCTAATCCTAACCCTAACCCTCAGCCTAACCCTCATCCTAACCCTAACCCTAATCCTAACCCTCACCCTAACCCTAACAGTAAACCTAAACCTCACCCTAAACCTAACCCTCACCCTCACCCTCTCCTTCACCTTCAGCCTAACCCTAATCCTAACCTAATCATAACCCTCACCCTCACCCTCACCCTAACTCTAACCCTAAACCTAACCCTAACACCCACCCTCACCCTTACCTTAACCCTAACAATATACCTAACCCTCAACCTAACCCTAACCCTCACCCTAATCCTAAACCTAACCCTCACTCTCAAACTCACCCTATCTCTAACCCAAACCCTAACCCTAACCCTCACCCTCACCCTCAACCGAACCCTCACCCTCAACCGAACCCTCATCCTCACCCTGACCATCACCCTCACTCTAAACATCACCCAAAACCTAACCCTCAACCTAACCCTAACCCAAACCCTATTCCAAACCCTCACACTCACCCTAACCCTCACCCTAACCCTTACCGTCACCCTAACCCTTACCCTCACCCTAACCCTAACCATAACCCTCAAAATAACCGTAACCCTCACTATAGCCCTAAACGTAACACTGACCCTGACATTCACCCACACCCTGATCCTCACCCTCAGCTGAACCCTAACCCTAATCCTATTCCTATTCCTAACCCTCAGCCTCACATTAAACCTAACCCTAACCCTAACCCTCACCCTCACTCTAACCTTCACCTTCACCCTAAACATCATCCTAACCCTAACCCTCACCCTAACCCTTACCCGAACCCTCACCCTGAACCTAACCTCAGCTTAATCCTCATCCTCACCCTAATCCTCACCATAACCCTAAACTTTAACTAACCGAAAGCCTCACCCTCACCCTCAGCCTAACCCTCACCCTCACCCAAGCCCTCACCCTAACCCTAAAACCTTAACCCTAACACTCACATTCAAATTCCCCTTCCCCCTCAGCCTTACCCTAACAATAACCCTAATCCTAACACTAACCCTCAACCCCACCTTCACCCTAACCCTAACCCTAACAATAACCCTCACCCTCATCCTAACCCAAACCCTCACCCTAACAATACCTCTAAACCTAATCCTAACCCTAAAACTCAGCCTAACCCTAATCCTAACCCTAAAAATCAACACCCTCACCCTCACACTAACCCTCAACCTCACCCTAAACATCACCTTAACCCTAACCCTCACACTGAACCTAACCCTAACGTTCACTATAACTCTCACCCTAAAACTAACCCTCACCCTAAACATTATCCTCACAATAACCCTAACCGTAACCTTCAAACTATCCCTAACCCTCAACCTAACCGTATCCCGACACCTCACCCTAACTCTCACCCTAAACTTAACCCTAACCCTAACACTCACCCTAACCCTCACCATCACCCTAACGCTCACCCTAACCCTAACCTTCACCCTAAACCTAACCCTCAACCTAAACCTAACCCTCACCCTGACCCTCACCCTAACCCTAACCCTAACGCTAACCCTCACCCTAAAACTTACTTTAACCCTAACTCTAACCTTAAACCTAACGCTCACCCTAACACTAACCCTCAAACTAACACTAACCCTAGCCCTCACCCTCACCCTCACCCTCAACCTAACCCTAACACTCATCCTAAGACTAACCCTAAACCTAAACCTCACACTAAAACTAATCCACACCCTAACCCTAATCCTCACCCTATCCCTAAACTTAATCCTAACCCTCACCCTAAACCTCAACCTCACCCTAACCCTAATGCTAACCCTAACCCTCACCCTCAACCTAACCCTCAACCTAACCCTTACCCTCACCCTAACCCTTATCCTTACCCTAAACCTAACCCTCAACCTCGCCCTAACCCTCACCCTAACACTTACCCACACCCTCACCCTAACCCTAACACTCACCCTAATCCTAACCCTAACCATAGTCCTCACCCTAACACTTACCCTCACCCTCACCCTAACCCTAACCCTCAACCTCACCCTAACCCTCACCCTAAGCCTTACCCTCACCCTAACTCTAATCCTAACCCTAACCCTAACCCTCACCCTCACCCTAATGCTAACCCTAACCATAAGACTCACCCTAACCCTCACCCTAACACTTACCCTCACCCTAACCATAACCCTCACCCTCACCCTAAACCTCACCCTAACAATTACCCAAAACCTAACCCTCACCCTAACCCGAACCCTAAACCTAACCTTGATGCTAACCCTCACCCTCACCCTAAAGCTTACCCTAACACTTACCCACACCCTTACCCTCACCCTCACCCTAACTCTAAACCTCAACCTTCCCCTGACTCTCACCCTTATCTTTACCCTCACCCTAACTCTTACCCTAACCCTAAACCTAACCCTAACCCTACCCCTAAGGCTTACCCTCACCCTAAGCCTAATCTTCACCCACACCCTAACCCTCACAGTCAACCGAACCCTCACCCACACCCAAACCCTCATCCTCACCCTATACCTCACCCTCACTCAAAACATCACCCAAACACTAACCCTCACCCTATCCCTAACAGAAACCCTAATCCAAACCCTCACACTCACCCTAACCCTCACCCTAACCCTTACCCTCACCCTAACCCTTACGCTGACCCTAACCCTAACCATAACACTCACAATAACCGTAACCCTCACTCTAACCCTAACCCTAACCCTGAACCTAACGTTCACCCTCACCCTGATCCTCACACTAAGCTTAACCCTAACCCTAATCCTAGCCCTCATGCTCAGCCTAACCCTCACCCTCAGCCTAAACATCTCCCTAACCCTAACCCGAACCCTAACCCTAACCCGAACCCTGAACCTAACCTCAACTTAATCCTCACCCTAATCCTGACCATAACCGTAACCTTTACATAACATGAAACCTCACCCTCACCCTCAGCCTAACCCTCACCCTCACTCAAGCCCTCACCCTAACCCTAACCTTAACCCTAAACCTCACCCTCAAACTCCCCTTCCCCCTCAGCCTTACCTTAACCATAACCCTAACACTAACACTAACCCTCAACATCACCCTCACCCTAACCCTAACCCTAACCCTAACAATTATCCTCACCTTCATCCTAACCCTAACACTAACAACTGTAACCCTAACCCGAACCCTAAAACTCACCCTAACTATAAACCTAACCCTCACCCTCACCCTAACACTCACCATCACCCTAACGCTCACCCTAACCCTAACCCTCATCCTAAACCTAACCCTCACCCAAAACCTAACCCTCACCCTGACCATCACCCTAACCCTAATCCTAAATCTAACCCTCACCCTAACCCTTACTTTAACCCTAACCCTCACGCAAAACCTAACGCTCACCCTAACACTAAACCTCACACTAACTCTAACCCTAGCCCTCACCCTCACCCTCACCCTCAACCTAACCCTAACACCCATCCTAACCCTAACCATAAACCTAAACCTTACACTAAACCTAAACCTCACCCTAACCCTAATCCTCACACTAAACCTAACAGTCATTATATCCTTAAACCTACCCCTCAGCCTAACCCTCACCCTAAACCTCACCCTAACCCAAACACTAACATTAACCCTCACAATAAACCTCACCCTATACCGTACCTTCAACATAACCCTAACCCTAACTCTAACACTAATCCTCAAACACACCCTAACCTTCACCCTCACCCTAAACATCACTCAAACCTTAACTCTCACCCTAACCCTAACCCTAACCCTTACCCTAAACCTAACCCTCACCCTCACGCTAATCCTCACCATAAACCTAACTATGACCTAAAAGAAACCCTCACAATAAACCTCACCCTCACCCTAGCCCTCACCCTAACCCTAACCCGAACCCTAAACCTCACCTTCACCCTAACCCTCACCCTAACCCTTACCCTTACTGTAAACCTAAACCTAAACCTAATCATAACCCTCACACTAACCATAACCTTCACACTAACCATAACCCTAACCCTAACCCTAAGCTTCACCCTCACACTGACCCTCACCCAAACCCTAACCCTATTCCTAATCCTAAGCCTCACAATCACCCTCAACCTAAACCTAACCCTAACACTAACCCTCACCCTCAACCTCACGGAACACTCACCCTCACCCTAAATATCACCCTAACCCTAACCCTCACCCTAAACCTAACCTCAGCTTAACCCTCACCCTCAACCTAATCCTCACCCTATCCCTAACCCTAACTTAAACAAAACCTTCACCCACACACTAACACTCACCCTCACCCTAGCCCTAACACTAACCCTAACCATAACACTAACCCACACACTAACTCTCACACTCATCCTCACTCTAACCCTAATCCTAACCCTAATCCTAACCCTAATGCTCACCCTACCCCTGTCCCTAACCCTAACTGTAACCCTAACGCTCACCCTCATCCTAAACCTCATGCTCACCCGAGCACTCACCCTCACCCTAAACCATACTCTCACACTAAACATCAACTTAACCCTAACCCTCAACCTAACCCTAACCCTAACCCCCACTCTAACCCAAACCCTCAACCTAACCCTCACCCTAAACCTTACCCACATCATAATCCTATTCCTCAATTCAATCTTACCATCACCCTAACCCTTACCCTCACCCTAACCCTCACAATAACACTCACCCTAAACCTAAACCTCAGCCTCGCCCTAACCCTCACACTAACCTATATCCTCACCTTCACCCTAACGCTCACCATCACCCGAGCCATCACCCTCACCCTAACCCTAACTACAACCCTCAACCTCACCCTCAACCTCAACCTAAACCTAATCTTAACCCTAACCCTAAACCTCACCCTCACCCTCACCCCAACCCTAACCCTCACTCCAACACTAAACCTCACCCTAACACTAACCCTCACCCTCACCCTCACCCTAATCCTAACCCTAACTCTAATCCTAACCCTCAACCTCACCATAAACCTCACCCTAACCTTTACCCTCACCCTCACCCTAACCGTAACCCTAAAGCTCACAGTAACCCTGACCCTCACCCTAACCCTAACCCTCACCTTAACCCTCATCTTCACCCTAATCCTCAACCTAACCTTACCTTAACCCTTACATAAACTAAACCGTCGCCCTTACCCTCACCTTAACACTCACCCCCACCCTAGCCCACACCCTAACCCTAACGCTAAACCTAACCCTCACACTAACCCTAACCATAACCCTCAGAATAAACCTTATCCTAACCCTAAACCTAAAACAAATCTTCACCCTAACCAAACCCTAAACCTCACCCTAACCCTAACCCTCACACTAACTCTAACCCTAACCCTCAGCCTAATGGTCATCCTAATCCTAACCCTAACCCTCACCCTAAACCTAATCCTAACCCTAACCCTCACACTAACCCTAAACCTCACCCTCAACCTCCCCCTCACCCTCACCCTAAACCTAGTGCTAACCCTAATCCTAACCCTCACACTCACCCTAACTCTAACCCTAAACCAAACCCTCACACTCGCCCTCACACTCACCCGACCCTCACCCTGACCCTAAGCCTCACCGTAAACTTTACCCTCACCCTCACCCTAACCCTCACCCTAAACTTTACCCTGACCCTAACCCTAACCCTAAACCTAAACCTAACCCTCACACTAACCCTAAACCTAACCCTCAACCTAACCCTTATCCTAAACCTAAACCTAACCCTAACCCTCACCTTAACCCTAACCCTAAACCTCACACCAACTCAAACCCTAAACCTCAGCCTAACGCTCATCCTAACCCTTACCCTAATCCTAACCCTCACCCTAACCGTACCCCTAACCCTAACACTCACCCTAAACCTAAACCTTACCCTCACGCTCAGGCTAACTCTAATACTAACCCTAATACTAACCCTCACTCTCACCCTAACTCTAACACTAAACCTAACCCTAACCCTCATCCTCACCCTCACCCTAACCCTAAACCTATCCCTAACCCTCACCCTAACCTTAACCCAAACCCTATACCTCACCCTCAACATCACCCTAACCCTAACCCTAACCCTCACACTAAAGCTCACCCTAACCCTTATCCTCACCATAAACCTAACTCTAACATTAATGCTCACCCTAAACCTAACCCTCACCCACAACTTAACCCTGACCCTCACCCGAACCCTCACCGACACCCAAACTCTCTTCCTAACCGTAACCATAATCCTAATCCTAAACCTAAGCCTCACCCTCAAATTCACCCTAACCCTACACCTAACCCTAAACCTCACCCACACCCTCACCCTAATCTTCACCCTCACCCTAACCCTCACCCTCACCTTAACCCTACCCTTCACCCTAACCCTCATACTAAGCCTAACCCTAATCCTAACCGTCAACCTAACCCTAACCCTAGCCCTAACCCTCACCCTAACACTAATCCTAAACCTAACCCTAACACTCAACCTAACACTAATCCTCACCCACACCCTAACTCTCACCCTCACTCGAACCCTTACCCTCACTCGAAACCTCATCCTCACCCTCACACTAAACATCACCCAAACCCTAACCCTAACCCTCACCCTAACCCTTGCCCTAACTCTCACCATAACCTTAACCCTAACCCAATACCTCACCCTCACCCTAATCCTCACCATAACACTAAACCTTGGCTAAAAGAAACCCTCACCCTAACCCTCACACTAACCTTCACCCTCACCCTAGCCCTCACACTAATCCTAACCCTAACCCTAAAACTCACCCTCAGCCTAAAGCTCACTCTAACCCTTCCCCTCACCCTAACCCTTACCCTAAACCTAACCATAACCCAAACCCACAACCTCACCCTACCCCTCACCCTCACCTTATCCTAAACCTTAGCCTAACCCTAAACCTAAAAGCAACCTTCACCCTAACCAAACCCTAACCCTAACCCACAGTCTAATGCTCATCCTAACCCTAACCCTAACCCTAACCCTTACCCTAAAACTAACCCTAACCCTAACCCTCACCCTAACCCTAAACCTCACCCTCAAACTCACCCTAACCCTCAGCCTAAACCTAGTGCTAACCCTAATCCTAACACTCACCCTCAACCTAACTCTAACCCTAAACCAAACACTCCCACTCCCCCTCACCCTCACTCTAACCCTCACTCTAACAGTAACCCTCACCCTCAACCTCACCCTCAACTTCAGCCTAACCCTAGTCTATACCCTAATCCTAACCCTCAGCCTACCCCTGACACTAACCTCAGCCCTAACCCTAACACTCACCCTAACCCTCACCCTCACCATAGTTCACACCCTCACACTAAATCTAACCCTCACACTAAACCTAACCCTAACCCTCAGCCTAAACCTTATCCTAACCCTAAACCTAAACTAACCTTTACCCTAACCAAACCCTAACCCTAACCCTAACCTAACCCTAACCCTCACACTAACCCTAACCCTAATCCTCAGCCTAACCCTCATGCTAACCCTAACCCTAACACTAACCTAAACCCTGACCCTCAATTTAACCCTCCAAATAACCCTAACTCTAACCCTAAACCTCACCCTCACCCTAACCCTAATCCTAACACTAACCCTAAACTTCATCCTAACTCTGACCCTAACCCTCACCCTCACCCTAAACATCACCCTAAACTTAACCCATACCCTAACCCTAACCCTAACCCTCACCCTAACCCTAACCTCAACTTAATCCTAACCCTGATGTAAACGAAACCCTCACCCTCACCCTCACCCTAATCCTCACCCTCAGCCTAACCCTGACGTAAACGAAAGCATCATCCTCAATCTCACACTAACCCTCACCCTCACCCTAGGTCTCACCCTCACCTTAACACTAACACTAACCATCAACCTCACCCTCACCCTCACCCTCAGCCTAAAGCTAACCCTACCCTAACCCTAACCCTCACCCTCCCCTGCACCCTAACCCTAACAATAACCCTAAACCTCGCCCTAACACTAAACCTCAACCTCACCCTAACCCTAATTCTAACCCTAACTCTAATGCTAACCCTCACCCTCACCCTAACCCTCACCCTAACCCTTACCCTCACCTTCACCTAACCCTCACACTAACCCTCACACTAACCCGAACCCTCACCCTAACGGTAACACTAACCCTAACCCTTACCCTCACAATCATCTTAACCCTAACCCTTACCCTCACCCTAAACCTAACCCTAACAGTAACCCTAACCCTAAAACTAGTCCTCACACTAACCCTAACCCTCATCCACACCTTAACCCAAACCCTCACCCGAACCCGAACCCAAACCCTAACGCTAAACCTAACCCTAACACTCCCACTAAACCTAACCCTCACCCTAACTGTAACCCTACCCATCAGCCTAAACCTCACCCAAAGCCTAACCCTAAATCTAAACCTCACCCTATCCCTAAACCTAACCCTAACCCTCACACTCACCCTAGCCCTCACCCTAACCCTACCCCAAACCCTAAACCTCACACTAAACATAACCCTCACCCTATCCCTAACCCTACACCTCAGCCTATGACTCACCCTAACCCTAACCCTAACCCTAACCCTAAACCTCACCCTATTCCTAACCCTAACCCTAACACTCACACTCACCCTAGCCCTCAACCTAACCTCACCCTAACCCTATCCCTAACCCTAAACCTCACCCTCATCCTAACACTCACCCTAACCCTTCTCCTCACACTAATCCTAACTCGACCCTACCCTTTACCCTAAAACTCACACTAAACCTAACACTTACTCTAAACCTAACCCTACCCCACAGCCTAACCCTCATCCTAACCCTAACCCTAACCCTATCCCTCAACCTAACCCTAACCCTAACCCTAACCCTCACCCTCACCCTCACCCTCACACTCACCCTCAGCCTTACCATAACCCTAACCCTAATCCTAAACCTAACCCTCACCCACACCCTCACCCTAACTCTAAACTGAACCCTAACCCTAACCCTCCCCCTCCCCCGAACCCTCCCCCGAACCCTCACTCTCACCCTAACCCTCACCCTCCCTCTAACCCTCACCCTAACCCTCATCCTAACCCTCACCCTCAACCTCACACTCACCCTAACCCTATCCATCACCCTAACCATAACCATAACCCTCACGCTAATCCTAACCCTAACCCTCCCCCTCACCCGAACCTTCACCCTCACCGTCACACTAAACATCACCCGAACAATAACCCTCACCCTAATCCTAACCCTAACGCTCACCCTAACCGATACCCTCACCTTAACCCTCAACCTCATCCGAAACGTCACCCTAATCTTACTCTAAACGTTACCTAAACTAAACCAAATCTCACCCTCACCCTAACCTTAACCTTAAACCTAACCTGAACACTAACCCTAACCCTAACCCTCAGCATAACGCTCATCCTAACCCTAAACATACCCATAATCCTCACCCTAACCCTAAACATAATCCTAACCCTCACCCTAACCCTAACCCTCACCCTCATTCTCACACTCACCCTCACACTAAGCCTAACCCTATCCCTAATCCTAAACCAAAACATCACCCTCACCCTAAACCTAACACTAACCATTACTCTGATCCTCACCCTCAACTTAACCCTAACCCTAACCCTCACCATCACCCTAAACCTCACCCAAACCCAAACCCTCACCTCAACCTAACCCTCACCTTCACCCTAACCCTAAACCTAACCTTAATCCTCTCCCTAACCCTAACAATAACCCTATCCCTCACTCTAATCATTATCCTCACACTTACCCTAAACCTAACCCTAAACCTCACACTAACTCCAAAACTCACCCTATCCCTGACCATACCCCTCACCCTAATCCTAACCCTAACCCTAACCCACACCCTAAATGTAACCCTAACCCTCACGCTCACCATAACCCTCATCCACACCCTAATCCTCACCCTCACCCGAACCATCACTGTCTCCCTAACCCTCACACTCACCCTAAACATCACCCTAAACCTATCCCTAACCCTAACCCTAAATATAACCCTCACCCACCCCCCTTCCCTAATCCTAACCCTAACACGAACCCTCACGCTAACCCTGACCCTCACACTCAAGATAACCCTAACCCTCACCCTCACCCTAACCCTAACCCTACCCCTCACACTACCCCTCACCCTAACACTTACCCTCACCCTAACACAAACCCTAACCCTCACCCTCACCCTAGCCCTCACGCTAACACTAATCCTAACCCTAACCCTAACCCTAAACCTAACCCTCAACCTAAGCCTCACCTTGACCCTCACCCTAACCCTAAACCTAACCCTAAACCTAACTCTCACCCTCACCCTCACCCTAACCCTAACCCTAACTCTAATTCAAACCCTAACCCTCACCCTAAACCTCATCCTAATCCTTAGCCTCACCCTCACCCTAACCGGAACCCACACCTTAACCTTAACCCTCACCTACCCCTAACCCTAACCCTCAACCTCACACTCACCCTAACCCTAACCCTAACCCTCACCCTCACCCTAACCCTAAACCTAATGCTAACCCTAACCCTCATCCTCACCCTAACATTAACCCTACCCCTCATCCTAACCCAAAACCTAACCCTAATGCTAAACCTAACCCTCACCCTCACCATAACCCTCACCCTAACACTTACCCTCACCCTCTCCCTAACCCTTACCTTAAACATACACATGAGCCTAACCCTCACCTTAACCCTTACCCTCACTATAAACCTAACACTAACCCTAATCCTCACACTAACCCTAAACCTAAGCCTAACCCTAACCCTCACTTTAACCCTCACCCTAATCCTAACCCTGACCCTCACCCTCACTGTAACACTACAACTAAACCTAAACCTCACCCTCACCCTAACCCCCACTGTAACCCTAACCCTCAATGTCACCCTAACCCTAACCCTCACCCTAAACCTCACCCTAACCCTTATCGTCACCATAAACTTGAACCTAACCCACAGCCTAAACCTCACCCGAACCCTCACCGTCACCTTCACCCTCACCCTAACTGTAAGCATAAGACTCACCCCAACCCTACCCCTCACTCTAACCCTAAGTCTAACCCACACCCTCAACCTAACCCTAACCCGAACTCTAACCCTATACCTCACCCTTACCCTAAGGCTAAACCTAACCCTAACTCTTACTCTCATCCTAATCCTCACCCTAACCCCTTTCCTCACACTAACCCTAATCCTAACCCTCACACTAACCCTAACCCTCAACCTAACCCTCAGCATCACCCTAACCCTCACACTAACCCTAACCATCACCTACACCCTAACCCTCTCCCTCACCCTCACCCTCACACTGAACATCATCCTAACCCTAACCTTCAGCCTAACCTTAACCCTAAACCGCACCTTAACCCTAACCCTCACCTTCAACCTCACCTTCAGCCTAATCCTCACCCTAAACTTAAACCTAACCCTTTCCTGACCGAAAACCGCACCCTCACCCTAACCCTCACCCTAACCCTCGCCCTCACCCTAGCCCTCACCCTAAGCCAAACCCTAACCCTAACCCTCAAACTCAACCTCATCCTCAACCTCAGCCTCACCCTAACCCTAAACATATTCCTAACCCTAACCCTCACCCTCACCCTTACCCTCATTCTAACCCTAACTGTAAACCTAATGCTAACCCTAAACCTCACCCTCACCTTAACCCTAATCCTAAACCTCACCCTAACCCTAACCCTAACCCTAATGCTATACCAACCCTAAACCTCAGAATAAGACTAATGCTAACCCCAATACTCAACCACAACCTAAACCTCACCCTAACCCTTACCCTCATCCTAACCCTCACTCTAACCCTAAACCTAAACCTAAACCTCACCCAAACACTCACCCTAAACATTACCCTAAACCTCACCCTCACCCTGAACTCACCCTAACCTTTACCCACACCCTCACCCTAAACCTAACCATAACCCTTAAACTAAACCTAACCCACACCCTAACCCTAACCATAATCCTCACCCTAAACCTCATCCTAACCCTAAACCTAACCCTCAAACTAACCCTAACCGAAAATATTACCCTAACCCTAATCCTCACACTCACCCTCAGCCTAACACTAACCAGAACCCTAATCCTAACCCTAACACTCACCCTCACACTCACCTTAACTTGAACCCTAACCGTAAACCTAACCCTCATCCTAACCATAAACCTATCCCTAACGCACACCCTAACCCTAAACATTACCCTAACCCTCACCCTCACCCTAACCCTAACTCTCACCCTAACTCTCACCTTAACCCTAACGCTAACCCTAAACCTCACCCTCACCCTAAATCTCACCCTAACCCAAACCCTCACCATAACCCTAAGAGTAACCCTAACCCTAATCCTCACACTCACCCTAACCCTAACCTTCACCCTATAGCTCACCCTAACCCTAACCCTCACCCTCACCCTAAACCTCACCCTCACCTTAACCCTCACCCTAATCCTAACCCTAACCCTCACCCCAACCCTAACCCTCATGCTAACCCTAACGTTAACCCTCACCCTAAATCTTAATCTAACCCTAACCCTCACTCTCACCCTAATCCTCAACCTAACCCTGATCTTTACACTAACCCTAACACTAACCCTCACACTAAACCTAATCCTCACCCTAAACCTAAATATAACCCTAACCCTAACCATAACACTCACCCTAATCGTAACCCTAAACCTAACCCTCTCCCTAACCCTAACCCTATCCCTCACCCTACCACTCACCCTAAACCTAACGCTCACTCCTACCCTTATCCTAACCCTCAACCTGACCATAACACTCAACTTTGCCCTAACCCTCACCCTAACCCTACCCCTCACCAACACCCTAACTCTCACCCGAACCCGAACCCTCACTCTCACCCTAAACTTCACCAACACCCTTAGCCACACCCTCAAACGAATCCTCACTCTCACGCTCACCCTCACCCTAAACATCACCCTAACCCTAACCCTCAACTTAACCCTAACCCTAACCCTCCCCCTAACCCTAACCCTAAACTTAAACCTCACCCTCACCCTAATCCTCAACCTAAACCTAAACCTAAATCTAAACCTTTCCTAACCGAAAACCTCACCTTCACCCTAACCCTCACCTTAGCCCTGACCCTCACCCTAGCCTTCAACCTAAACCTAACGCTAAACTTAACCCTCACCCTCACGCTCACCCTCACCCTCACCCTCACCCTCAGCCTCACCCTAAACCTAAACCTAATCCTAACCCTAACCCTGACCCTCACCCTCACTCTAAACCTAACCCTAACCTACAACATAAGCCTAACCCTAACAGTAATGCTAACACTAACCCTCAACCTCACCCTAACCCTAACCCTAACACTCAACCTAAACCTAACCCTAAACCTAATGATAACCCTAACCCTCTCCCTCATCCTAACCCTGACCCTAACCCTTTCCGTAACCCTCACCCTCACCCTATCCGTAACTCTAACACTCACCCTAACCCTACCTCTAACCCTAACCCTAATCCGACCCCTCAGCCTAACCCTCATCCTCACCCTAACCCTCACCATCTCCCTAACATTAATGATAAGCCTAAACATCAACCTCACCCTAACTGTCGCCCTAACACTTACCCTCACCATAACCCTATCCCTCAACCTCAACCTAACCCTCACCCTAACCCTTACACTCACCCTATCCCTCACCCAACCCCAACCCTAACCCTAACCCTTACCCAAACCCCCACCCTAACATTCACCCTAACCCTAAGGATAACCCTACACCTCAGTCTCACCCTAACCCTCACCCTAACTCTTATCCTCACACTAACCCTAACCGTAAACCTAACCGTAACCCTCACACTAAGCCTAAACCTCATCCTAACCCTAACCCTACCTCTCACCCTAATACTCACCCTAACCCTAACCTTAACCCTAACCCGAACACTAACATTAACCCTAATCCTCCCACGAACCCTAAAACTCATGGTCACCCTAAGCCTCATCCTCACCCTAACCCTCACCTACACCCTATCCCTTCCCATTCCCTGAAGCCTAACTCTCACCCTAAACCTCACCCTCAACTTAAACATCACCCTAACCCTCACCCTCACCCAAACCCAAACCCTCAATCTCACCCACAACCTAACCCTCACCCTCACCCGAACCCTCTCACTCTCCCTAATTTTCACTTTCACCTTAAATATCACCCTAACACTAACACTCACCCTAACCCTAACCATAACCCTCACCCTCAACCTAACCCTAACCCTAACCCTAACACTTACCCTAACCCACAACGTAACACTTAGGCTAAACTTAACCCTCACTCTCACCCTAACTCACACCCTAACACTTACCATCACCCTAACCCTTACTCAAACCCTAACCATCACACTAAACCTAAGCCTCACCCTAACTCTAACCCTAAATCTACCCCTCACCCTAACCCTAGCCGTGAGTGCTAGCCTGAGCCTCACTCAGACCCTCAACCTCAGCCTAACCCTAACCCTAACCTAATCCTAAAACTAACCCTCACACTCACACTCACCCTAAACCTAACCCTAACCCTCATCCTCACACTAAGGCTAACTCTAACCAACCCTCAGCCTCAACCTCACCCTAACCCTTAACCTCACCCTAACCCTAACCCTAACCCTAACCCTAACCCTCACACTAAACCTAAAACTACCCCTCAGCCTAACCCTAACACTCACCCTAAACCCAACACTGATGCTAACACAAATGTTCACTCTCAACCTAAGCCTCAGCCTAACCCTTACCCTCATCATAACCCTATCCCTCACCCTCTCCCTAAACCTCACCCTACCCCTTCCGCTCACCCTAACCCAAACCCTAACCCTAACCCTAAACTTCCACCTAACCCTCACCCTAACCCTAACCCTCACCCGAACACTAAACCTAAGCCTAACTCTCACCCTCACCCTGTCATCCTAACCCTTAACCTCACCCTAACCCTAACCCTAACCCTCACCCTAAACCTAACCCTCACCTTAAACTTCACCCTCCCCCTAAACCTAACCCTAAACCTTTCCTAACCAAAAATATCACCCTCACCCTAGCCCTCACCGTAAACCTAACACTAAACTTAACCCTCACCCTTAGCCTCACCCTCAGCCTCACCCTAAACCTCACCCTTACTCTCACCCTAACCCTAACCCTTACCCTCACCATAAACCTATCCCTAACCCTCAGCCTAACCCACACGCTAACTCTTACGCTCACCATAACCCTCACCCAACCCTAACCCGAACCCTAACCCTCACCCTAAACACCACCCAAACCTTCACCATAACCCTAACGCTAACCCTAACCCTCAGTCTCAACCTAACCCTCACCCTAAACCTTATCCTCACACTAACCCTAACCCTTACCGTAACGGTCACACTAAGCCTAACCCTCATCCTAACCCTAACCCTACCTCTCACCCAAACCCTCACCCTAACCCTATCCCTAACCGTAACGCTCAACCTAACCCTAACCCTCACCCTCACCCTAATCCTCACCCTCAACCTAACCCTAACCCTTACCAAACCGAAAGCCTCACCCTTAATCTCACCCTCGCCCTCACTCTCAGCTTAACCATTACACTAACCCTAATCCAAACCCTAACTCTTACCCTCAACCTAAACCTAACCCTAACCCTAATCCTCAACGTCACCCTCTCACTCACCTCACCCGCACCCTAATCCTCACGCTCTACCTCACCCTAACCCTAACCCTCAAAGTCACCCTTAACATCACCCTAAACCTAACTCTCACGCTAACCCTAACCCTGACCATAGTCCTAATCCTAACCCTAACCCTCACCCTAACCCTAAACCTAAGGCTAACCCACACCCTAACTCTAACAATAACCCTAACCCTAAATGTCAACCTAACCCTCATCCTAACCCTAACCCTAACACTAACCCTAACCCTGACCCACAATCTAACCCTCCCCTTAACCCTCACCCTCACCCTAAACCTCACCCTCACCATAACCCTAACACTAACCCTAACCCTGACCCTCAATCTAACTCTCCCCTTAACCCTCACCCTCACCCTAAACATCACCCTCACCCTAATCCTAATCCTAACACTAACCCTAAACCTCACCCTAACACTAACCTCAGCTTAACCCTAACCCTGATGTAAACTAAACCCTCACCCTCAGCCTCACCCTAATCCCTACCCTACCCCTAACCCTGACGTACAGGAAACCCTCACCCTCAACTTCACACTAACCCCACCTTAACCCTCACCTTAATCCTGACCCTGATCTTAACCCTCAGCCTAATTCTAACACTAAACCTAAATCTCACCATCACCTAATCCTCACCATCACCCTAACCCTCACCCTAAACCTCACCCTCACCCTAGCCCTCACCCTCACCCTAAATCCTAACACTAAATATCAACCTCACCCTCACCCTCTGGCTAAACCAAAACCTACCCTAACCCTAAACCTCACCCTCACCCTCACCCTCACCCGCACCCTAACCCTAAAAATAATCCTAACCTTAACACTAACACTAAACCTCAACCTCACCCTAACCCTAATCCTAACCCTAACTCTAATCCTAAACCTCACCCTAACCCTCACCCTAACCCTAACCCTCACACTAACCCGAACTCTCACCCTAACCGTAACACTAACCCTAACCCTTACCCTCACAATCACCCTAACCGTAACCCTTACCCTCACTCTAACCCTAACCCTAACAGTAACCCTAACCCTAAACCTAGTCCTCACACTAACCCTAACTCTCACCCACAATTTAATCCGAACCCTCAACCGAACCCTCACCCTAACCCTAATATTAAACCTAACACTAACACTCCCACTAAACCTAACCCTCACCCTAACTGTAACCCTAGCCATCAGCCTAAACCTCACCCTAACCCTAACCCTAACCCTACCCCAAACCCTAACCCTCACACTAAACCCTACCCCAAACCCTAACCCTCACACTAAACCTAACCTTCACCCTATCCCTAACCCTACGCCTCAGCCTAAGACTCAGCCGAACCCTAAAATTAACCCTATACCTAATCCACACCCTATCCCTAACCCTAACCTTAACCCTCACACCAACGCTAGCCCTCACCCTAAATTTACCCTAACCCTATCTCAAGCCCTAAACCTCACCCTCATCCTAACCCTCACCCTAACCCTTCTCCTCACCATAAACCTAACCCTGAACCTAACCTTAACCCTAAAACTCACACTAAACCTAAACCTCACCCTAACCCTAACCCTACCCCACAGCCTAAACCTCATCCTAACCCTAACCCTAACCCTATCCCTCACCCTAACCCTAACCCTAACATTAACCTAACCCTCCCCCTAACCCGAACCCTAACCTCACCCTCACACTCACCCTCAACGTAACCCTAAACCTAACCCTAATCCTAAACCTAACCCTCACCACCACCCTCAACCTTACTCTAACCCGAACACTAAACATAACCCTCCCCCTCCCCTTCCCCCTCACCGGAACCCACACTCTCACCCTAACGCTCACCCTCACCCTAACCCTCGTCCTCACCCTCACCCTCAACCTCACCCTCAACCTCACCATCACCCTAAACCTAACCCTAACAATAACCCTCATGCTATCCCTAACTGTAAACCTAACACTCACATTCACCTTAACCCTAACCCTCACCTTAACCCTAACCCTAACACACACCCTAACCCTCACCCTCACCCTCAAACTCAACCTCACACTCACCCTAACCCTCACCATCACCCTAACCCTAACCCTAACCAAAACCCTCACGCTAACCCTAACTCTAAACCTAAACCTCACACTCACCTTAACCCTAACCCTCACCTTCACATTTACCGTAACCCTAACCCTTACCCTAACCCTCACCGTCAACCTCACCCTCACCCTGACCCTCACGCTAAGCCTAACCCTAACCCTAATCCTAAACCTAATCCCCACCCTCACCCTAAACCTAATCCTAACCGTAACCCTCACCCTCACCCTAACCCTAACCCTCATCCTAAATCTAACGCTCACCCTCACCCTAAACCTAACCCTAACAATCACCCTCATCCTAACCGTAACCCTCACCCTAACCCTAACCCTAACCCTCACCCTAAACCTAACCCTCACCCTCACCCTAACCCTAACCCTACGCCTCACCCTAACCCTCACGCTCACCCTAACTCTAACCCTAACCCTAACCTCAAGCTAACCCTAACCCCAATCCTCCCCCTCACCCTAACCTTAACCCTAACACTCACACTTAACCCTAAACCTAACCCTCAGACTAACGCTCATCCTAACCCTAAACCTAAATCTCATCCTAACCCTAACATTAACACTCACCCTCACCCTCACCGTTACCGTAACACTAACCCTAAAAATAAACCTGACCCTAACCCTCACCCTAACCATAACACTCACCCTAACCCAAACCCTCACCCTAACACTTACCCTCACACTAACCCTAACCCTAACACTAACACGAACCCTCACACTAACCCTAACCATTACTCTAACCCTAAACCTCAACCTCACCCTCACCCTCAGCCTAACCCTAGTACTTACGCTCAACCTATACCTTCCCCTCAACCTAACACTAACCCTAACCCTCACCTTCACCCTCACCCTCACCTCACCATAACCCTATCCCTCACCGTCCACCTAAACCTAACCCTAACACTTGCCCTCACCTTAACACTCACCCTAACCCTAACCCTGAACCTAACCCTCACCCAAATGCTCACCCTAACACTAACACTAACCCTATCCCTCACCCTCAGTCTAACCCTCACCCTAATGCTTACCCTCACCCTAAACCTAATCCTCACACTAACCCTAAACCTAACCCTAACCCTAACCCTCACCTTAACCCTCAACTTAATCCTGACCCTGATCTTAACCCTCAGCCTAACTCTAACATTAAACCTACATCTCACCCTCACCTAACCCTCACCATCACCCTAACCCTCACCCTAAACCTAACCGTCACCCACACCCTAAACCTCACCCTCATGCTCACCCTCGCTCCAAAGCTAACACTAACTGTAAACTTCACCCTCACCATCATACTAACACTAATCCTAAACCTAACCCTCACACTCACCCTAAACCTAACCCTGACCCTCACCGTCATACTCACCCTTACCCTAACCCCAAACCTAACCATCAGCCTAACCCTAACCCTAAACCTAACCCACACCCTAAACCTAACCCTAACCCTAAACCTCACCCTCACCCTAACCTTCAACCTCACCCTAAACCTCACCCTCATCCTAACCCTCACCTTAACCCTAAACATAAGCCTCTCCCACACCCTAACCCTCACCCTAACCCTAACCCTCACCCTCAAACTCACGCTAACCCTAACCCTCACTCTTACCCTAAACCACACCCTAACCCTTAACCTTACCCTAACCCTAACACTAACCCTAACCTTCACACTAAACCTAAACCTCACCCTCACCCTAACCCTAACCCTACCCCTCACATTAACCTTAAACCTCACCCTAACTCTAACCCTAACCCTCACCCTCACCCAAACCCGAACCCTCACCTCAACCTAACCCTCAGTCTCACGCCAACCCTAAACCTAACCCTAATCCTCTCCCTAACCCTCACCCTCACACTCACCCTCAACTTAAGTTTAACCCTAACCCTAATCCTAAACCTAACCCTCACACTCATCCTAAAACTAACCCTAACCTTAACCCTAAACGAAACCCTCACCTTCACCATAAACCTAACACTAACCATCACCCTCACACGCACCCTTACCCTAACCCCAACCCTATGCCTTACGCTAACCCTACCCCTCACCCTAACCCTAACCCTAATCGAAGCCTCACCCTCACACTCACCCTCACCCTAACCTTAACAATAAACCTATCCCTCACTCTAACCCTTATCCTCACATTTACCCTAAACCTAACCCAAAACCTCACACTAACCCTAAATCTCACACTAACCCTGACCCAACCCCTCAGCCTAAACCTCACCCTAATCCTAACCCTAAACATAACCCACACACCTTAAACCTAACCCTAACCCTCACCTTCACTTTAACCCTCACCTTAATCCTAACCCTGACCCTAACCCTCACTGTAACGCTAACACTAAACCTAAACCTCACCCTCACACTCACGCTAACTCTAACACTCACTCTCACCCTAACCCTCACTCTAACCCTTAAGCTTAACCTAACCCTAACCCACACTCTAACACTAAACCTAACCCTCAACCTCATCCCAAACCTAACCCTACCCGTCACCCTAATACTTACCCTCACCCTAACCCAAACCCTAACCCTCACCCTCATCTAGCCCTCAACCTTACACTAATCCTAACCCTAAACCTAACCCTCACCCTCACCCTGACCCTCACTCTAACCCTAACCCTAACCCTAACCCTCACCCTCACCTTCACCCTAACCCTAACTCTAATTCAAACCCTAACCCTCACCCACACCCTAAACCTCACCTGAATCCTTACCCTCACCCTCACCCTAATTGGAACCCACACCTTAACCTTAACCCTCACTCTACGCCTGACCCTAAACTTGAACCTAACACTCACCTTAAACCTAACCCTAACCCTCACCCTCAACCTAACCCTAAACCTCATGCTAACCCTAAACTTCACCCTCACCCTAACCCTAACCCTACCCCTCACCCTAACCCAAACCCTAACCCTAATGCTAACCCTAACACTCAACCTCACCCTAATCCTTACCCTCACCCTCTCCCTCACCCTTACCCTAAACCTACCCATCAGCCTAAACCTCACCTTAACCCTTACCCTCACTATAAAATTAAAACTAACCCTAATCATCACACTAACCCAAAACCTAACCCTAAGCCTAACCCTCACTTTAACCCTCAACCTAAGCCTAACCCTGACCCTAACCCTCACTGTCACCCTAACCCTCAACGTCACCCTAACCCTCAACCTAACCCTAACCCTCAACCTAAATCTCACCCTAACCCTTACCCTCACCACAACCTTAACCATAACCCACACCCTAACCCTCACCCGAAACGAAACCCTCACCCTCACCCTCACCCTAACCATAACACTAACACTCACCCCAACCCTAACACTCACCCTAACCCTAACTCTAACCCTTACCCTCAACCTAACCCACACCCGAAATCTAACCCTATACCTCACAATACCCTTAAAGCTAAACATAACCCTAAATCTTAGTCTCATCCTAATCCTCACCCTAACCCCTTTCCTCACACTAACCCTAATCCTAACCCTCACACTAGCCCTAAGCCGCAACCTAACCCTCACTGTAACCCTAACCCTCAACCTAACCCTAACCCTCAACTACACCCTAACCCTCACCCTCACCCTCACCCTAAAAATCACCCTAAATCTAACCCTCAGCCTAACCTTAACCCTAACCCTCACCTTAACCCTAACCCTCACCTTCAACCTCACCCTCAGCCTAATCCTCACCCTAAACCTAACCCTAACCCTTTCCTAACCGAAAACCGCACCCTCATCCTAACCCTCATCCTAACCTTCGCCCTCACCCTAGCCCTCACCTTAAGCCTAACCCTAACCCTAACCCTCAACCTCAACCTCATCCTCAACCTCAGCCTCACCCTAACCCTAAACCTAATCCTAAACCTAACCCTCACCCAAACCCTCACTGTAACCATAACCGTAAACCTAATGCTAACCCTAAACCTCACCCTCACCTTAACCCTAATCCTAAACCTCATCCTAAGCCTAACCCTAAGCCTAATGCCATACCTAACCCTAACCCTCACACTAAGACTAATGCTAACCCTAATACTCAACCACAACCTAAACATCACCCTAACACTTACCCTCATTCTAACCCTCACCTTAACCCTAAACCTGAACCTAATCCTCATCCAAACACTCACCCTAACCCTTACACTAACCCTATCCTTCACCCTCACCCTAACACTAACCCTAACCCTAACCCTACACCTCACACTAACGCTAACCCTTAACTCAACCGTAACCCAAACCCTCACCCTAACCCTAAACCAAACCCTCATCCAAATGCTCACCCTAACCCTAACACTAACCTTATCTCTCACCCTCACCGTAACCCTCACCCTAACGCATACCCTCACCCTAACCCTAACCCTAACCCTAACACTCAACCTAACACTAACCCTAACACTAATGCTAAACCGAACCCTCACCATCACCCGAACCCACACCCTCACCCTAACACTCACCTAATCCTCACCCTAACCCTAACATTACCTAACCAAGACCCTCACCCTCACACTCACCTTCACCCTAAACCTCACCCTCACCCTAGCCCTCACCCTAACCGTAACCCTAACCCTAAACCTCACCCTCATCCTCAACCTCAGCCTAACCCTATCCCTATCCCTAATCCTAACCGTCAACCTCAACCTAAGCCTAACGCTAACACTCAACCCTCACCCTAAGCCTCACCCTAACCCTAACTCTAACCCCAACCCTCACCCTCATCCTAGCGCTCAACATAACCCTAACTCTAATCCTAACCCTAACCCTAAACCTCATCTTCACCCTCACCCTCACCCTCACCCTCAGCCTAATCCTAACCCTAACCCTAATACTAACTCTAAACCTAACCCTAACCCTACCTCTACCCCTAACCTTAGCCCTCAGCCTCACTCATACCCTCAACCTAGCCCTCACCCTAACCCTAATCCTACCCCTAACCCTCATCCTAACCCTCACCCTAACCCTAAGGCTAACCATCACCCTAAGCCTAATACTCACCCCCACCCTCACACTCACCCAAACCCTAAGCCTAACACACACCCTAACCCTAACCCACACCCTCATCTAAACCTCATCCTATCCCTAACCCTAACCCTAATGCTCACAGTCACCCTAACCCTAACCCTCAAACTCACCTCACACTCAGCTTAAACCTAAGCCTAACCATAACCCTAAACCAAACCCTCACAATCACCCTCACCCTAAGCCTAACCCTAACCCTAAACCTAACCCTCACCCTCACCTTCACCCTAACCTTAACCCTAACCCAACCCTCAACCGAAACTTCACCCTCAACCTCACCCTAACCCTCACCCTCAACCTAAACATCACCCTAAACCTAACACTCACCCTAACTCTTAGCCTAACCCTCACCCTAACCCTAAACCTCACCCTCACCCTAACTCTTAAACTCCCCCGAAACCTAACCCTAACACAAAACTTTAAACTTCCCCTCAGCCTAACTCTAAGCCTCACCCTCAACCCAAACCTGATGCTAACTCAAATGTTCACTCTCAACCTAAGCCTCAGCCTAACACTTACCCTCACCATAACCCTATCCCTCCTCTCTCCCTAACACTCACCTTAGCCCCTCCCCTCACCCTAACCCTCACCCTAACCCAAAGCCTAACCCTAATCCTAACCTTCACACTAAGCCTCACACTAACACTCACCCTAACCCTAACCCTAACCCTCACCCTCACCCTAACTGTCATCCTAACCCTTACCCTCACCCTAAACCTAACCCTAACCCTAACCCTAACACTCAACCTAAACCAAACCCTAACCCTAATGCTAACCCTAACCCTCACTCTCACCCTAACCTGTACCCTAACCCTTACCCTTACCATCACCCTCACGCTCACCCTAACCCTAACCCTTACCCTCACCATAACCCTATCCCTCACTCTCAACGTAACCCTCACCCTAAACCTTATGCTCAGCCTAACCCTCACCGAACCCTAACCCGAACCCGAACCCACACCCTAACCCCCAAACTAACCTTCACCCTAACCCTAACGTTAACCCTAACCCTCACTCTCAACCTAACCGTCATCCTAACCCTTATCCTCACATTAACCCTAACCCTAACCGTAACCCTCACATTAAGCCTAACCCTCAACCTAACCCTAATCCTCACCCTCACCATAATCCTCACCCTAAACATAACCCTAACCCTTACCTAACCGAAACCGAACCCTCACCGTCACCCTCACCCACAGCCTAACCCTTACCCTAAACCTAATAATACCCTAACTCTTATCCTCACCCTAAATCTAACCCTAACCCTAACCCTCATGGTCACCCTCCCACTCATGCTCACCCTCACCTTAACCCTCACGCTCAAACTCACCCTCACCCTAACCCTCACCGTCACCCTAAACATCTCCCTACCCTTAACCCTCACGCTAATCCTAACCCTTACCCTACCCTAACCCTAAACCTAACCCTAACCCTAACCCTCGCCCTAAAGCTTATGCTAACCCTAACTCTCATCCTCACCCTAATCCTCACCCTAACCCTTATCCTCACACTAACCCTAACCCTAACCCTCAGCATCACCCTAACCCTAGACCTAAACCTAAAACTAACGCTCACCCTGAACCTAACCCTTACCCTTACCCTAAACCTAAACCTCACACTAACCCTCAACTAACCCTCACCCTAAACCTCAACCTCACCCTCACCCTTACCCTAACCCTAACCTTTACCCTATCCCTATCCCTACCCCTCAACCTAACCCTCACCCTCACCCTAACCCTAACACTAACCCTCACCCTAAACCTAACCCTAAACCTCACCCTAAACCTAAACCTAACCCTCATTCTAACCCTAAACCTTGCCAGAAACCTAACCCTAAGCCTAAACCTAACCATACCCCAAACCCTTACCCTACCCTAACCCTAACCCTAACCCTAAACCTAACCCTCGCCCTAAACCTTATGCTAACCCTAACTCTCATCCTCACCCTAATCCTCACCCTAACCCTTATCCTCACACTAACCCTAACCCTAACCCTCAGCATCACCCTAACCCTAAACCTAAACCTCACACTAACCCTCACCCTAACCCTCACCCTAAACTTAAACCTCACCCTCACCCTCACCCTAAACCTAACCTTTACCCTATCCCTAACCCTACCCCTCAACCTAATCCTCACCCTCACCCTAACCCTAACACTAACCCTCACCCTAAACCTAACCCTAACCCTAACCCTCACCCTAAACCTAAACCTAACCCTCATCCTAAACCGAAACCTTACCTGAAACCTAACCCTAATGCTAAACCTAACCATAACCCTAACCCTCACCCTCAACCTTACCCTCACCCTAACCCTAAACCTAACCCTAACCCTCACCCTAACCCTAACCAGAATCCTAACCCTAACCCTCACCGTCACCATCACCCTCACCCTAACCCTCAATCTCAAACTTACCTTCACCCTAACCCTCAAACTAACCCAAACCCTCACCCTAACCCTAACAATCTCCCTAACCCTAACCCTACCTTTTACCCTAACCTTAACCCTAAATATCACCCTAAACCTAACCCTCACCTTCACCCTCACCCTCTGCCTAACACTAACCGTAACACTAATCCTAACCCAACTCTCACCCTCATACACACCCTAACTCAAACCCTAACCCTAACCCTAACCCTACCCCTAATTCTCACCCGAATCCTAAACCTCATCCTAACCCTAAACCTAACCCTCAATCTCACCCTAACCCTAACCGTATCCCCCACCGTAACCCTAATGCTAACCCTATCCCTCACCCTCACCCTAAACCGCACCCTAAACCTTACCATCACCATAACCTTAACCCTAACCCTAAACCTAATACTCACACTAACTATAACCATCACCCTCACCCTAACCCTCACCTTCACCTTAAACTTCACCCGAACACTAACCATCACCCACACACTAACCCTCACCCGAAACCGAAACCTCTACCTCACCCTCACCCTAACCGAAACCCTAACACTCACCCAAAACCTAACCCTCAACCTAACCCTAATTCTAACCCTCACCCTCAACCAAACCCTAACACTAATCCTAACCCTAAACCTCACCCTAACCCTAACACTAAACCTAACCTTAACTCTTACTTTCATCCTAATCCTCCCCTTAAAACTTTTCCTCACACTAACCTGAACCCTAACCCTCACACTAACCCGAACACTCACCCTAACCCTAACCCTAACACTAACCCTCACCCTGAACCTAACCCCAATCCTTTTCTAGACACTCACCCTAAAGCTCACCGTCACCCTAACCCTCACCCTAAAACTAACCCTCACCTATACCCAAAAACTCACCCTCACCCTCACTCTCACCCTCACCCTAAACATCACCCTAACCCTAACCCTCAGCCTAAACCTAACCCTAAACCTCACCTTAACCCTAACCCTCACCTTCAACCTCACCCTCCCCCTAATCCTCCCCCTAAATCTCACCCTCACCCTAGCCCTCACCCTAAACCTAACCCTAACCCAAAACCTCACCCTGAAGCTCATCCTCAACATCAGCCTCACCCTAACCCTAAACCTAATCCTAACCCTAATCCTCCCCCTAACCCTCACTCTAACGCTAACCTTAAACCTAATGCTAACCCTAAACCTCACCCTCAACTTTACCCTAATCCTAACCCTCACCCTCACCCTAATCCTAACCCTAATGCTATAACTAACCCTAACCCTCACCCTAAGACTAATTCTAAGCCTAATACTCAACCTCACCCGAAACCTCACCCTAACTCTTACCCTCAGCCTACCTCTCACCCTAACCCTAAACCTAAACCTAAACTTCACCAAACAGTCACCCTAACCCTTACACTAACCCTACCCCTCACCTGCTCCCTAACCCTCACCCTAACCCTTATCCGCACACTAACCCTAAACGTAACCCTAAACCTCACACTAACTCTAATCCTCTCCCTAAACCTAACACTAAACCTCACCCTAACCCTAACCCTAAACTCAACCCTAACCCTAACCCTCACCCTAAACCTAATCCTAATCCTCACCCAAACGCTCACCCTAACCCTAACACTAAACCTATCCCTCACCCTCACCCTAACCCTCACCCTAACACTTACCCTCACACTAACCCTAAAAATCAAAATAAACCTAACCCTCACCCTAACCCTAACCATAATCCTCAACCTAACCCTCATCCTAACACTAACCCTAACCCTCAACCTATCCCTAACCCTAAACATTACCCTAAATCTAACCCTCACCGTCACCCTCACCCACACCCTCAGCCTAATACTAACACAAACCCTAATACTAACCCTAACACTCACACTCACACTTGCCCTAACTTGAACCCTAACCATAAACCTAACTCTCACCCTATCCATAAACCTATCCCTAACCCACACCCTAACCCTAAACGTCACCCTAACTCTAACCCAAATCCTCACCCTAACTCTAACCCTCACCCTAATCTCAACTTAACCCTAACGCTCACCCTAACCCTCACCCTCACCCTAAATCTCACCCTAACTGATACCCTCACCATAACCCTAAGGGTAAAACTAACCCTAATCCTCACACTCAATCTGACCCTAACCCTCACCCTATCACTCACCCTAACACTAACCCTCACCCTCACATTAACACTCACCGTCACCTTAACCCTCACCCTAAACCTAACCCTAACCCACACCCTAACACTCACACTCACCCTCACCCTCAACCTCACCATCACCCTAGCCCTAACCCTAACCCTAACCCCAACCATAACCCTCACCCTAACCCTAACTTTAACGCTCACACTCACCCTAACCCTAACCCTAACACTTACCTTAAACCTCAACCTAACCCTTAATCAAACCCTAACCCTCACTCTCACCCTAATCCTCAACCTAACACTAACCATAACCCTCACCCTAACCCTCACCCTAACCCTAACCCTAATCCTAACCCTCACCCTAAAACTCACCATAACCCTAAAACTCACCCTAATCTGAAACCTCACCAACACCCTAACCCTCACCCTCACCCGAACCCTCACTCTCACCCTAACCTTCAACAACACCCTAACCCACACCCTCACCCGAACCCTAACTCTCACCCTCACCCTCACCCTAAACATCACCCTAACCCTAACCCTAACCCTCACCCTAACCCTAACCCTCACCTTAAACCTCACTCTCACCCTAATCCTCACCCTAAACCTAACCCTAACCCTTTCCAAACCGAAAACCTCACCTTCACCCTCACCCTCACCCTAGCCCTCACCCTCGCCCTAGACCTCACCCTAAACATAACCATAAACTTAACCCTCACCTTCACGCTCACCCTATTGCTCACCCTCACCCTCAGCCTCACCCTAAACCTACACCTAATCCTAACCCTAACCCTGACCCTCACCCTCACTCTAACCCTAACCCTAACCTGCACCCTAACCCTAACCCTTACCCTAATGCTAACCCTAACCTTCAAACTCACCCTAACCGTAACACTCAACCTAAACCTAACCCTAACAGTAATGCTAACCCTAAACCTCACCCTCACCCTAACAGTGACCCTAACCTTTACCCTAACCCTCACCCTCACCCTAACCCTAACTCTAAACCACACCCTAACACTAACCATAAGCCTAACCCTAACCCTAACCCTCAGTCTACCCCTCACCCTCACCTCACCCTAACACTAATGCTAACCCTAACCCTGAACCTCACCCTAACTGTCGCCCTAAACTTTAACCTCACAAAAACCCTATTCCTCAACCTCAACCTAACCCTCACCCTAACCCTTAAAATCATCCTAACCCTCAACCAACCCTAACCCTCATACTAACCCTCACCCTAACCCCCATCCTAACCTTATCCCTAACCCTAAGGCTAACTCTAACCCTCAGTTTCACCCTAACCCTCACCCTAACTCTTATCCTCACATAAACCCTAACCCTAACCCTAACCGTAACCCTCACAAAAAGCCTAACCCTCATCCTAAACCTAACCTACCTCTCACCTTAACCCTAACCCTAACCTGAACCCGAACCCTAACCCTAAACCTAATCCTCCCCTGAACCCTAACCCTCATGGTCACCCTAAGTCTCACCCTTACACTAACCCTCACCTACACCCTAACCTTACCCATTCCCTGAACCCTAACTCTCACCCTAAACCTCACCCTCACCCTAAATATCACCCTAACCCTTATTCTCACACTAACCCTCACCCTCAACCAAATCATAACCCTCACTCTCACCTAAAACCTCTCACACTCCCTTACTTTCACCTTCAGCTTAAACATCACCCAAAACCTCACTCTCACCCTAACCCTCACTCTAACACTTACAATCACCCTAACCCTCACATTAAACCTAAACCTCACCCTAAATCTAACCCTAAACCTACCACTCACCCTAACCCTAGCCGTGAGGGCTAGGCGGAGCCTCACTCATACCCTCAACCTCAGCCTAACCCTAACCCTAATCCTAAACCTAACCCTCACAGTCACACTCACCCTAACCCTAACCCTAACCCTCACCCTCACCCTGAGGCTAACAATAACCCTCACCCTCACCTTCACCCTAAACCTTAACCTCACCCTAACCCTAACCCTAACTCTAACCCTAACCTTCACCCTAACCCTAAAAATACCCCGAAGCCTAACCCTAACCCTCACCCTCAACCCAACCCTGATGCTAACACAAATGCTCACTCTCAACCTAATCCTCAGCTTAACCCTTACCCTCACCATAACCCTAACCCTCACCCTCTCCCTAACCCTCAACCTACACCTTCCCCTCACCCTAACCCTCACCTTAACACAAAACCTAAACCTAACCCTAACCTTCACGCTAAGCCTCACTCGAAAGCTAACCCTAACCCTCACCCTAACCCTCACCCTAACCCTAAACCTAACCCTAACCCTCACCTTCACCCTAACTGTCATCCTAACCCTTACCCTCAACCTAACCCTAATCCTAACCGTAACCCTCACCCTAATCCTAACCCGCACACGAACACTCACTCTCAACTTCAAACTCACCCTAAACATCACCCTAAACCTAACCCTAACCCTCACCTTAAACCTAACCCTCACCCTAATCTTCACTCTAAACCTAACCCTAAAACATTCCTAACCAAAAATATCACCCTCAACCTAGCCCTCACCGTAAACCTAAACCTAACTTTAACCCTCACACTCACCCTCACCCTCAGCGTCACCCTAAGCCTCACCAGTACCCTAAACCTAATCCTAACCCTGTACCCTGACCCACACCCTCACTGTAACCCTAACCCTAACCTGCACCCTAACCCTAACCCTAACACTCAACCTTACCCTAACCCTAACCCTAATGCTAACCCTAACCCTCACCCTCACCCTAACCCTGACCCTAACCCTTAGCCTTACCCTCACCCTCACTCTCAACCTAACCCTATCCCTTAACCTCACCATAACCCTAAACCTCACCCTCAACCTAAACCTCACCCTAACCATTACCCTCACCCTAACCCTCACCCAACCCTAAACCGAAACCTAAACCTCAGCCCAACTCCCGCCCTAACCTTAACCCTAACCCTACCCTTAACGCTAACCCTAACCCTCAGTCTTAACCTAACCCTCACCCTAAACCTTATCCTCACACTAACCCTAACCCTAACGCTATCCCTCACATAACCCTCACCCTAAACCTAACCCTAACCCTTACCTAATCAAAACCCTCAACCTCAACCTCACCCTGTCCCTCACCCTCAGCTTAACCCTTACCCTAGCCCTAATCCTAACCCTAACACTCACCCTCACCCTCACCCTAAACCTCACTGTCACTCTAAACATCACACTAACCCTAAACCTCACGCTAACCCTAACCCTTACCCTAACCCTAAACCTAACCCTAAGCCTATCCCTCACGATAACCCTAACCCTAACCATAACACTAAGCTTAATGCTAAACCTTACCCTAAACCTAACCCTTACCCTAAACCTAACCCTAACCCTAACACTCACCCTAAACATAAACCTAAAACTAACCCTCACCCTAAACCTATCCCTAACCCTAAATCTTACCCTCACCCTCACCCTAACCCTAACCATAACCCTCACCCTAACCCTAACCCTTACACTATCCCTAACCCTACCCCTCAGCCTAACCCTCACCCTCAGCCTAATCCTTACCCTAACCCTCACTCTAAACCTAACCCAAACCCTAACCCTCACCCTAACCCCATCACCCTAACCCTAACCCTTACCCTAAATCTAACCCTAACCCTAAAACTATCCCTAACCCTCACCCTCACCCTCAACCTCACGCTAACCCTAACCCTAACCCTAAACCTCACCCTAAACTTAACCCGAATACTAACCCTAACCCTCACCGTCACCATCACCCTCACCCTAACCCTCAACCTCAAACTCACTTGCACCCTAACCCTCAAACTAACCCTAACAGTCACCCGAACCCTAACCCTTACCCTAACCCTAACCCTACCCCTCACCCTAACCCTCAACCTAAACCTAACCCTCACCCTAACACTAATCCTAACCCTCACCCTCATCCTAACCCTCAATGTCACACTAAACCTCACCCTAAACATAATCCTAACCCACACCCTCAACTTCACCCGAACCCGAACCCTCACCCTCACCTGAACCCTCACCCTCACCCTAACCCTCAGCCTCACCCTAACTCTCACCCTACCCGTAACCCTCAACCTAAGCCTCACCCTCAACCTAATCCTCACCCTAACCCTAACCCTAACCCTTACCTAACAAAAAACCCTCACCCTCACGCTCACACTCACCCTAACCCTCACCCTTACCGTAGCCCTCACCCTAAACCTAAACCTCACCCTAACCCTAACCCTAACCCTCACCCTCACCCTAACCCTAACCCTCAAAAACACCCTAACCCTCACACTGATCCTATCCCTAAACCTAACCCTAATACTAACCTTCACCCTCACCCTCACTGTAACTCTAAACCCCACCCTAAACTGAACACTCACCCTCACCCTAATCCTAACCCTCACACTCACACTAACACTAACTCTAACACTCAACCCTCACCCTAACCCTAACGCTAACCCTAACCCTCACCCTCATCCTAGCGCTCAACATAAACCTAATTCTAAACCTAACCCTCACCCTAAAACTAAACTTCACCCTCACCCTCACCCTGACCCTCAGCCTAATCCTAACCCTAACCCTAATACTAACCTTAAACCTAACCCTAACCCTACATCTACCCCTAACCCTAGCCCTCACCCTCACTCATAACCTCAACCTCAGCCTAACCCTAACCCTAACCCTAATCCTAAACCTAACCCTCACACTCACACTCACCCTAACCCTAACACTCAACCTCAGCCTAACCCTAACCCTAACCCTAATCCTAAACCTAACCCTCACACTCACACTCACCCTAACCCTAACACTCAACCTAAACCTTACCCTCACCCTAACACTAAGCCTAAACCTAACATGAACCCTCACAGTATCCCTAAACCTCACCCTAACCCTAACCCTCACATTAACCCTAACCCTCACCCTAACCCTAACCCTATCCCTCATCCTAACCCTCACTCTAACCCTAACCATAACCCAAAACCTCACCATCACAGTAACTTAAACCTAACCCTAATCCTAACAATAACCCTAAACCTGACCCTAACCCTCACCCTGTCCATAACCCTCACCCTAACCCTAAACCTCACCCTAACCATAACCCTCACCCTCATCTAAACCTCACCCTAACCCAAACCCTAACCCTCAAACACACCCTCACCCTAAACCTAACCCTAATGCTCACACTCAACATAACCCTAACCCTCACACTCACACTCACCCTCAGCTTAAACCTAAGCCTAACAGTAACCCTAACCATGACCCTCACACTAATCCTCACCCTAAACCTAATCAAAAACATAAACCTAACTCTCTCACTCACCCTCACCCTAAACCTAACCCTAACCCTAAACCTAAACATCACCCTAAACCTAACCCTCACCCTAACCCTTAGCCTAACCCTCACCCTAACCCTAACCCTGACCCTCACCCTCACCCTCAGGCTCACCTTAAACCTAATCCTAACCCTAACCCTCACTCTCACTCTCAACCTATCCCTACCTCTAACTTTAACCCTCACCCAAACCCTAACACTCACACCAACACTTACCCTCACCCTAACCCCAACCCTAATGCTCACCATAATACTAACCCTCAAGCTCAAAGTCACCCTCAGCCTAACCCTAAAACAAAGCCTAAACCTATCCCTAAACCTCGCACTCACCCTTACCCTAAACCTAACCCTAAGTCTCAACCTCACCGTAACCCTAAACCAAACCCCCAACTGAACCCTCACCCTCACCTTCACCTTAACCCTCACCATCACCCTAAACATCAGCCTAACCCTAAACCTCACCCTTACCCTCACCCAAGCCCTAACCCTCATACTAACACTAAACCTCACCCTCAACCTAACCCTTACCCTCACCCTAACACTAAGCCTAAACCTAACATGAACCCTCACAGTAACCCTAAACCTCACCTTAACCCTAACCCTCACACTATCCCTAATCATCACCCTAACCCTAACCCTAACCCTCACCCTAACCCTAACCATCACCCTCAGCCTAACCCTCAGCCTAAAGCCTAACCCTAAACCTAACCCTCAGAGTCACCCTCACCATAACCCTAAATCTAAGCCTCATCCTCACGCTCAACCTCACCCTAAACCTAACGCAAACCCTCAAATCAGCCCTCTCCCTCACCCTAAACATCACCCTAACATTAACCCTCACCCTACTCCGCACCAAAACCCTAACCCTCACCCTAACGCTAATCTGCACCCTCAACCTAACCCTAACCATCACCCTAACCCTAACCCTCACCCTCATCTAACCCTCACCCTAACCCAAACCCTAATCCTCACCCTAACACTCAACCTCACCGTCACCCTAAACCTAACCCTAATGCTCACATTCAACATAACCCTAACACTCACACTCACTCTCTCACCCTCAGCTTAAAACTTAAGCCTAACAATAACCGGAACCCTAAGCCTCACACTCACCCTCACCCTAAACCTAACCCTACCCTAATCCTAACCCTCTCACTCACCCTCACACTCACCCTAACCCTAACCCCAACTCTCAACCTAAACATCACCCTAAACCTAACCCTCACCCTAACCCTTAACCTAACCCTCACCATAACATTAACCCTCACCCTCACCCTCACCGAGAGGCTCAACCTAAACCTAATCCTAACCCTAGCCCTCAACCTCACGCTCAACCTTACCCTACCCCTAACGCTAACCCTCACCCTAAACCTAACCTCCAACCTAACGCTAACCCTAACCCTAACGCTAACCCTCACCCTAAACTTAACCCTCACCCTAACCCTAGCCCTCACGCTCACAGTTACCCTCAGCCTAACCCTAAACCTAAGCCTAACCCTATCCCTAAACCTCACACTCACCGTCACCTTAAAGCTAACCCTAAGTCTCACCCTCACCCTCAACCTCACCCTAACCCTAACCCAAATCCTCAACTGAACCATCACTCTCATCCTCACCCTCACCCTAACCCTAACCCTCACACTCACCATAACCCTCACCCTAAACCTTACACTCACCCTAACCCTCATCCCAACCCTCACCCTATCCCTAACCCTAACCCTCAACCTAACACTTACACTCACTCTACAACTAAGCCTAACCCTAATACTAACTCTCACACTAACCCTCACCCTAAATATCACCCTTTCATTTACCCTAACCCTAACCCTCACCCTCACCCTCACACTCAGCCTAACCCTCATCCTAAAGCCTAACCCTAAACCTAACCCTCAGAGTCACCCTCACCATAACCCTAAATCTAAGCATCACCCTCACGCTCAACCTCACCCTAAACCTAACGCAAACCCTCAAACCAGCCCTCTCCCTCACCCTAAACATCACCCTAATATTAACCCTCACCCTACTCCGCACCAAAACCCTAACCCTCACCCTAACGCTAATCCGCACCCTCAACCTAACCCTAACCATCACCCTAACCCTAACCCTCACCCTCATCTAACCCTCACCCTAACCCAAACCCTAATCCTCACCCTAACACTCAACCTCACCGTCACCCTAAACCTAACCCTAATGCTCACATTCAACATAACCCTAACACTCACACTCACTCTCTCACCCTCAGCTTAAAACTTAAGCCTAACAATAACCGGAACCCTAAGCCTCACACTCACCCTCACCCTAAACCTAACCCTACCCTAATCCTAACCCTCTCACTCACCCTCACACTCACCCTAACCCTAACCCCAACTCTCAACCTAAACATCACCCTAAACCTAACCCTCACCCTAACCCTTAACCTAACCCTCACCATAACATTAACCCTCACCCTCACCCTCACCGAGAGGCTCAACCTAAACCTAATCCTAACCCTAGCCCTCAACCTCACGCTCAACCTTACCCTACCCCTAACGCTAACCCTCACCCTAAACCTAACCTCCAACCTAACGCTAACCCTAACCCTAACGCTAACCCTCACCCTAAACTTAACCCTCACCCTAACCCTAGCCCTCACGCTCACAGTTACCCTCAGCCTAACCCTAAACCTAAGCCTAACCCTATCCCTAAACCTCACACTCACCGTCACCTTAAAGCTAACCCTAAGTCTCACCCTCACCCTCAACCTCACCCTAACCCTAACCCAAATCCTCAACTGAACCATCACTCTCATCCTCACCCTCACCCTAACCCTAACCCTCACACTCACCATAACCCTCACCCTAAACCTTACACTCACCCTAACCCTCATCCCAACCCTCACCCTATCCCTAACCCTAACCCTCAACCTAACACTTACACTCACTCTACAACTAAGCCTAACCCTAATACTAACTCTCACACTAACCCTCACCCTAAATATCACCCTTTCATTTACCCTAACCCTAACCCTCACCCTCACCCTCACACTCAGCCTAACCCTCATCCTAAAGCCTAACCCTAAACCTAACCCTCAGAGTCACCCTCACCATAACCCTAAATCTAAGCATCACCCTCACGCTCAACCTCACCCTAAACCTAACGCAAACCCTCAAACCAGCCCTCTCCCTCACCCTAAACATCACCCTAATATTAACCCTCACCCTACTCCGCACCAAAACCCTAACCCTCACCCTAACGCTAATCCGCACCCTCAACCTAACCCTAACCATCACCCTAACCCTAACCCTCACCCTCATCTAACCCTCACCCTAACCCAAACCCTAATCCTCACCCTAACACTCAACCTCACCGTCACCCTAAACCTAACCCTAATGCTCACATTCAACATAACCCTAACACTCACACTCACTCTCTCACCCTCAGCTTAAAACTTAAGCCTAACAATAACCGGAACCCTAAGCCTCACACTCACCCTCACCCTAAACCTAACCCTACCCTAATCCTAACCCTCTCACTCACCCTCACACTCACCCTAACCCTAACCCCAACTCTCAACCTAAACATCACCCTAAACCTAACCCTCACCCTAACCCTTAACCTAACCCTCACCATAACATTAACCCTCACCCTCACCCTCACCGAGAGGCTCAACCTAAACCTAATCCTAACCCTAGCCCTCAACCTCACGCTCAACCTTACCCTACCCCTAACGCTAACCCTCACCCTAAACCTAACCTCCAACCTAACGCTAACCCTAACCCTAACGCTAACCCTCACCCTAAACTTAACCCTCACCCTAACCCTAGCCCTCACGCTCACAGTTACCCTCAGCCTAACCCTAAACCTAAGCCTAACCCTATCCCTAAACCTCACACTCACCGTCACCTTAAAGCTAACCCTAAGTCTCACCCTCACCCTCAACCTCACCCTAACCCTAACCCAAATCCTCAACTGAACCATCACTCTCATCCTCACCCTCACCCTAACCCTAACCCTCACACTCACCATAACCCTCACCCTAAACCTTACACTCACCCTAACCCTCATCCCAACCCTCACCCTATCCCTAACCCTAACCCTCAACCTAACACTTACACTCACTCTACAACTAAGCCTAACCCTAATACTAACTCTCACACTAACCCTCAACCTAAATATCACCCTTTCATTAACCCTAACCCTAACCCTCACCCTCACCCTCACACTCAGCCTAACCCTCAGCCTAAAGCCTAACCCTAACCCTAACCCTCAGAGTCACCCTCACCCTAACCCTAAATCTAAGCCTCACCCTCATCCTCAACCTCACCCTACACCTAACGCAAACCCTCAAACCAACGCTCACCCTCACCCTAAACATCACCCTAACTTTAACCCTCACCCTAATCCGCACCAAAACCCTAACCATCACCCTAACGATAATCCTCACCCACAACCTAACCCTCACCCTCATCTAACACTCACCTTAACCCTAACCCTCACCCTCATCGAACCCTCACCCTAAACCAAACCCTAACCCTCACCCTAACCCTCAAACACACCCTCACCCTAAACCTAACCCTAATGCTCACACTCAACATAACACTAACCCTCACACTCATCCTCACACTCAGCTTAAAACTAAGCCTAACAATAACCCGAACCATAAGCCTCACACTCACCCTAACCCTCAACCTAACCCTAACACTAATCCTAACCCTCTTACTCACCCTCACACTCACCCTAACCCTAACCCAAACCCTCAACCAAAACATCACCCTAAACCTAACCCTCACCCTAACCCTTAGCCTAACACTCACCATAAGCTTAACACTCACCCTCACCCACAGGCTCACCCTAAACGCAATCCTAACGCTAACCCTCACCCTCACCCTCAACCTAACCCTCACCCTAACCCTAACCCTCACCCTAACCTTAACCCTCATGCTCACAGTCACCCTCAGCCTAAACCTAACCCTAAGCCTAACCCTAACCCTAATCCTCACATTCACCGTCACCCTAAACCTAACTCTAAGTGACACCCTCACCCTCAACCTCACCCTAACCCTAACCCAAACCCACAACTGAACCCTCACCCTCACCCTTACCCTAAACATCACCCTAACCCTAACCCTCACCATTACCCTCACCCTAGCCCTAACCCTCATACTAACCCTAAACCTCACCATAAACCTAACCCTCAACCTAACCCTTACTCTCACCCTAACACTAAGCCTAAACCTAACATGAACCCTCACAGTAACCGTAAACCTCACCCTAACACTAACCCTCACACTAACCCTAACCCTCACCCTAACCCTAACCATACCCCTCACCCTAACCCTCACTCTGACCCTAAACCAACCCTAACCCTCACCCTCACCATCATCCCAACACTCACCCAACCCTAACCCCCACCCAAACCATAACCCTCATACTCTCCCGAACCCTCACCCTCACTCTAATACTCACCCTCATCCTCACCCTAAACCTCACCCTAACCCTAACCCTATCAGTCACCCTCACCCTCACCCTCACCCTCAGCCTAACTCTAAACCTAACACTACTCCTAAACCTATACCTCACCCAAACCCTCAACTAAACCCTAAACCTAACCCTCACCTTCACCCTAACCCTAACCCTCACTGACAAGCTAGTATTCACCATAACCCTAATCCTAACCCTAACCCTCACCCTAACCCTAACCTCACCCAAACACTCAACCTTACCCTCACCCTAAGCCTCACCCTCACCCTAACCCTAACCCTAACCCTCACCCTAACCTTTAACCTTACCCTCACACTAACTCTAACCCTCAACTTAACCCTAACCCTAACCATCACCCTCACCCTCACGCTCACCCTCAGCCTAACTTTAAACCTAACCCTACTCCTAACACTAACCTTCACCTTCACCCTCACACTAACCCTAACCCTAAACCTAAAACTAATACTAACCCTCACACTCACTTTCACCCTCACCCTAAGCCTCACTGTCACCCTCACGCTCACCCTCAGCCTAAACCTAACCCTCACCCTAAACCTATCCCTCACCCTAACAATAAACCTCACAATCACCCTCACCCTCACCTCACCCTAACCCTAAACCTAACCCAAACCCTCAAGCTAAACCTACCCTAACCCTAATGTAACTCTAACCCTCACACTCACGCTAAACCTCACGCTAACCCTTACTCTCATCATAAATCTAACCCTAACCCTAACCCTCGCACTGACCCTTTCCCTTACCCTAACCCTAACCATAACCATAACCTTCACCCTAACCCTCATCCTAACTCTCACCCTAACCCTAACCCTCATCCTAAACCTCACCCTAACCCTAACGCTATCCCTAACCCTAACGCTAACACTGATGCTCAATCTAACTGTAACCGTACCCCTCAAACTAACTCTCATCCTAAACTTAACCCTAACCCAAACCCTTACGTTAACACTAACCCTAACACTCAACCTAACCCTAATCCTCACCCACACCCTCAGCCTTATCCTCAGCCTAAACCTAACCCTAACCTTAACCCTAACCCTAATCCTCACCCTCATCCTAACTCTAACCCTAACCTTCACTTTCACCCTCACCCCCACCCTCACCATAACCCTAACCCGAACCCTAAACCGAACCCTCACCCTAACCCTCATCCTAACCTTCTCCCTAACCCTCATCCTAACCCTAACCCTAAGCCTTACCGTAACCCTAAACCTCATGCTAAACCTCACCCTAACCCTAAACCTATCCCTAACCATAACGCTAACCCTAACGCTCACACTAACCATAACCATACCCCTCAACCTAACCGTCATCCTAAACTTAAGCCTAACCCAAACCCTCACGCTAAACTTAACCCTAAACCTCACCCTAACTCTAATCCTCACCCACACCCTCACCATCACACTCAGCCTAACCCTCAGCCTAAGCCTAAACCTAACCCTAACACTCACACTCACCCTCACACTCACCCTAAACCTAAGCCTCACCATCACCCTCAACCTCACCCTTCCCGAAACCCTAACCCTCACATTAACCCTAACCCTCACCCTAATGCTAAGCCTCAACCTAACTCTTACACTCACCCTAACACTAAGTGTAACCCTAGCACCTACTCTCACAATAACCCTCACCCTAAACATCACACTATCCCTAACCCTAACCCTAACCCTCACCCTAACCCTAACCCTCACACTCACCCCCAACCTCAGCCTAACCCAAAGCCTAAGCCTAAGCCTAACCCTAACCCTCACACTCACCCTCACCCTAACCCTAAGCCTAATCCTCACCCTCACCCTCAACCTCACCCTAAACCGCACCCTAAACATCACCCTAACCCTAAACCTCACCCTAATCCTCACCCTAACCCTAACCCTCACCCTATCCCTAACCCTCACCATAAACCTAAACCTCAATCTAAACATTACCCTCAACCTAACACTAAGCCTAACCCTAACACTAACCCTCACTAACCCTAAACCTCACCCTAACCCTAACCCTCACCCTAACCTATCCCTAACACTCACCCTAACCCTCAACCTAACCCTTAATCTCACCATAACACTAACCCTAACAATAAACCTCAACCTCACCCTAAACCTCACCCTAACCCTAACCCTAACACTAACTCTCAACCTCACCCTCAACCTCACCCTAACGCTAAACCTCACCCCAACACTTACCTTCACCAAAACCCTCACCCTAACGCTAACCCTAACGCTAAACCTCACCTCACCCGCAACCTCCCCTTAACCGTAACCCTAACCCTAACCCTAACAATAACCCTAACCCTAACCCTAAACCTAATCCTTACCCTAACCCACACCATCACCCTCACCTTCACCCTAAACCGAACCCTAATCCCCTCCATAACCCTAAATCTCTCCCTAAACCTAATCCTCACACTCACCCTAACCCTCACCCTAAAACTTACCCTGACCCTAACCCTCAGCCTAACCCTAAACCTAACCCTAACCCTCACCTTAACCTTCACCCTAAACCCAACTGTAACGGTAACCCTCAAACTAACCCTGAACCTCACCATAACCCTAACCCTGCCCCTCATCCTAACCATCATCCTAACCCTCACCCTAACCCTAAATCTAACCCTAAAACTTACCCGGACCCTAACACTCACCCTCACCCTCACGCTAAGCCTCACCCTCACCCCCACGCTAACCATCACCCTATCCCTAACCCTCACACTCACCCTAAGGCTAAGCCTCACACTAACCCTAACCCTCACCCTCACCCTCACCCTCACCCTCAGCCTAACCCGAACCCTAATCCTAACCCTAACCCTCACTTTAACCCTCACAATAACCCTAAACCTAAACCTCACACTCACCCTAACCCTAACTCTCACACTCACCCTCACCCTCAGCCCAAACCTAAGCCTAATATTAAACCTAACCCTAACCCTCACAGTCACCCTCACCCTAAACCTAACCCAAATACTCAACCAAAACCTCACCCTCACCCTAACCATCACCCTCACCCTAAACATCACACTAAACCAAAGCCTCACCGTAAGCCTTAGCCTAACCCTCACCCTAACCCTCACCCTCACCCTCAGGCTCACCCTAACCCCAATCCTAACCCTAACCCTCACACTCAACCTTATCCTCACCCTCACCCTAAACTTAACCCTAACAATAACCCTAACCCTAACCCTGAACCTAACCCTCACCCTAACCCTAAACCTCACGCTAAACCTCGCCCTCACCCTCACCCTCATCTTAACCCTAAGCCTAACCCTAACCCTCACCCTTACACTCACCTTAACACTAATCCTAACCCTAAACCTCACCCTAACAGTAACCCTAACCCTCACCCTTACATTATCCTCACCCTAACCCTAACCCTCACATTAACCTTTACGCTCACCCTAACCCTAACCCTAACCTTCACCCTAACCCTCACCCTATTTCTAACCTTAACCCCTAACGTAACCCTCTCTCTAACCCTAACCCTAACCCTCACCCTCACCCTAACTCTCACATAATCCTCACCCTAACCCTAACCTCTATCTAACCGAGACCCTCACCCTCAACCTCGCCCTCATCTTTACCCTAACACTCACCCTCACACTACCCATCACCCTAACCCTAAACCTAATCCTAAACCTCACACTCACCCTCACCCTCACCCTCAGCCTAAACCTAACTCTAAAGCTAATCCTAAACATAACCCTCAGCATAACCCTAACCCTCACCCTTAAAACTAACCCTCACCTTCACCCTAACCCTAACCGTAACCCTCACACTAAACCTAACCCTCACTCTAAACCTAACCCTAACCCTCACCGTATTCCTGACCCTAAACCTAACCCTAAGCCTCACCCTAACCCTAATCATCACCGTAATCTAGCCATCACCCTAACACTAACCCACAACCTAAACCTGACCCTCACCCCACCCTCAAATTAACACTAAGGCTAACTCTCACCCTAACCTTAACCCTCACCCTAAACCTAACCTTCACCCTATCCCTCAACCTAACCCTAACCCTAAGCATCACCCTCACCCTCACCTTAACCAGAACCCTAATCCTAACCCTCAACCTAATCCTAACCCTAACCCTAACCCTAATCCTCACCCTAACACTTACCCTCACCCTAACACTAACCCAAACCCTAACACTAAGCCTCACACTAACTGTAACAATCACCCTAAGCCTAACATTAACCCTAACCCTCACCCTCACCCTCACCCTAAACCTAACCCTAACCCTAACCCACACCCTCACCCTCACCTTCATCCTCACCCTCACCCTAAATCTATCCCTAACAATAACCCTAACCCTTACCCTAAACCTAAACGTCACCCTAAACCTAACCCTCACTCTAACCCTCATCCTCACCATCACCCTCACCTTAACCCTAAGCCTAACACTAACCCAAATCCTCACCCTCACCTTAACACTAAAGTTAACTCTAACCCTCACACTAACAGTAACCCTAACCCTCACCCTCTCCCTAACCGTCACCCGAACTTTATCCTCACCCTATCCCTAACCCTCAAATTAACCCTAATGCTCACCCTAACCTTAACAGTACACCTCACCCGAACCCGAACCCTAACTCTAATCCTAACCCTAAACCTAACCCTCATCTAAACCTAACCCTAATTTTCAACGTTACCCAAACCCTCACCATCACCCGAACCCGAACCCTAAACCTGACACTCACCCACACCCTAACCCTCAAGCTCACCCTAACCCTAACCCTCACCTAATCCTCACACTAACCTTAACCATTATCTAACAAAGTTCCTCACCCTCACCCTCACCCTAACCTTCACCCTAACCCTCACCCTTACCTTAGCCCTCTCCCTAAATGTAACCCTAACTCTAAACCTCACCTGCACCCTCACCATCATGCTCAGCCTTACCCTAACCCTACCACTACCCCTAACCCTAACCCTCAACCTGATCATAACACTCACCATAACCCTTACCCTCACCCTCAAAATATCCCTAACCTTAACCCTCACACTAAACCTAACCCTCACCCTAAACCTAACCCTACCCCTCACCCCAAACCTCAACCTAAACCTAAACCTAACCCTCACCCTCAAACTAGGCCTCACCATAATCCTAACCCTCATCTTAAACTTCACCCTCACACCACCCTCAAACTAACCCTAACCCTGACACTCACCCTAACCCTAACCCTAACCAGCACACTAGCCCTCGCCTTAAACCGATCCCTAACCCTCCCCCTCACCCAAACTCTAACCTTAACCCTAAACCGAACCCTCACCCTAAAACTAACCTTAACCCTAACCCTCACGCTTACCTTAACCCTCATTCTAACCCTTAAACTCATCCTCACCCTAAACCTCACACTAAACCTAAACCTCACCCAAACTCTAACCCTAACCGTCACCCTCACCCTCACCCTCATGCTAACCCTTACCCTAACCCTCTCCCTAACCCTAATACTCACCCTAACCCTAACCCTAACCCTCACCCTCAAGCTCACCTTAACCCTAACCCTAACCCTCACCCTAACCTTCACTCTAACCCTGCTGCTAACTCTAACACTCACCCTAACCCTCACGCTATCACTTACCCACAACATAAACCTAAACCTAACCCTCACCCTCACCCTCACCCTAAATCTCACCCTAAACTTAACCCTAACCCAAACACGAAACCCTAACCCTAACCTGAACCCTAAACCTCACCCGAAACCTTAACCCTAACACTAAACCTAACCCTCAAGCTAAGTGTCACCCTATCCCTAACCCTATCCCAAACCCTAACCCTCACCCTAAACCTTATACTCACCCTTACCCTAACTCTAACCCTAACACTGACGCTTACAATAACTCTAACCCTCACCCTAAACCTAACCTTACCCCTCACCCTAACCCTCATCCTAACCCTAAACCTAACCCCAAACCTATCCCTAACACTAATCCTAACCCTAACCCTCACCCTCATCATAACTCACACTAACCCTAGCACTAACACTCACCCTCACCCTCACCCTCAGCCTAACCCTTACCCTCACACTAACCCTAACCATCACGCTAACCCTCAACCTAATCCTCAACACTAACCCTAACCATAACCCTTACACTAACCCTAACCCTAAACATCACCAAAATCCTCAATAACCCTAAACCTAGTCCTAACCTAACCCTTACCCTCACCCTAACACTAACACTCAACCTAACCATAACCTTCACCCTAACACTAAGCCTAACCCTAACACAAACACTCACACTAAACCTAAACCCTCAGCCTAAACCTAACCCTCAACCTAAACCTAACCCTAACCCAAATCCTCACCCTCAACTTATCTCTCACACTAACCCTTTTCCTATCCCTAACCCTAACCCTCACCCTTTAAGTAACCCTCACCCTTACCAAAAACCTCACCCTTACCCTTACCTTACCCTCACCCTAACCCTCACACTAACTCAAAACCTCAACCTAACCTAATCAAAACACTCACACTAAACCTCACCTTAAACCTAATGCTAAACCTAACACTCACCCTCACCCTAACCCTCACCCTAAACCTGAACCTCACTCTAACCCTAACCCTAACCCACAACCTCACCCTAAACCTCACCCTAACCCTAACCCTCACCCTAATCCTTACCCTCACCCTAACCCTCACCCTAAACCTAACCCTAAGCTAACCCTAAACCTCACCCTAACCCTCACCCTCACCCTAACCCTAACCTTCACCATAACACTAAGCCTAACCCTAACACAAACCCTCACACTAATCCTAAACCTCAGCCTAAACCTAACCCTCAACCTAAACCTAACCTTAACCCAAATCCTCACCCTCATCTTATCCCTCACACTAACCCTTTTCCTATCCCTAACCCTAACCCTAACCCTAACCCTCACCCACACCCTCACCCTTTCCGTAACCCTCACCCTCACCAAAAACCTCAACCTTACCCTTACCTTACCCTCACCCTAACCCTCACACTAACCCAATACCTCAACCTAACCTAATCAAAACACTCACACTAAACCTCACCCTAAACCTAATGCTAAACCTAACACTCACCCTCACCCTAACCCTCACCCTAAACCTGAACCTCACTCTAACCCTAAAAATAACCCACAACCTCACCCTAAACCTCACCCTAACCCTAACCCTCACCCTAGTCCTTACCCTCACCCTAACCTTCACCCTATACCCAACCCTAAGCTAAGCATAAACCTCCCCCTAACCCTCACCCTCACCCTAACCCTAATCCAAACCCTAACCCTCAGCCTAAACCTCACCCTAACCCTAACCTTAACCTTCACAGTAACCCTAAACCTCACCTTAACCTTAACCCAACCCCTCACCCTAACCCTAACCCTCATGCTCACCCTAAACCTAACCCTAACCCTATCCCACATCCTGAACCTCACCCTCATCCTCACCATCACCCTAAACCTAATCCTAACAATAACCCTAATCGTAAACCTAACCCTCACCTTAACACTAACCCTCAAGCTAACCCTCATACTCACCCTCACCCTCACCTTAACCCTAAGCCTAAATCTAACCCTCACCCTCACCCTCAACTTAACACTAATGCTAACCCTAACCCTCACACTAACAGTAACCCTAACCCTAACTCTCACTCTAACCGTCACCCTGACATTATCCTCACCCTAACCCTAACCCTCACATTAACCCTAATGCTCACCCTAAGCTTAACAGTACGCCTCACCCAAACCCTCATCCTAACTCTAACCCTAACCCTAAACCTAACCCTCACCTAACCCTAAATCTCAACCTTACCCTAACACTCAACATCACCTGAACCCCCACCCTAAACCTAACACTCACCCACACCCTAACCCTAAAGCTCACCCTCACCCTCACCCTCACCTAATCCTCACCCTAACCCTAACCATTATCTAACAAAGGCCCTCACCCTCACCCTCACCCTAACCTTCACCCTAACCCTCACCCTCACCCCAGCCCTCGCCCTAAACGTAACCCTACCTGTAAACCTCACCCGCACTCTCACCTTCATGCTCAGCCTTACCCTAACCCTACCCCTAATCCTAACCCTAACCATCAACCCCATCATAACCCTCACAATAACCCTTACCCTCACCCTCACCATAAGCCTAACCGTAACGCTCTCACTAAACCTAACCCTCACCCTAAATCTAACCCTACCCCTCACCCCAAACCTCAACCTAAACCTAACCCTAACCCTCACTCTAACGCTAACCCTAACCCTCACCCTAGCCCTCACCCTAATCCTAACCATCATCCTAAACCTCACCCTTACACCACCCACAAACTAACCCGAACCCTAACCCTCACCCTAAGTCTAACTCTCACCGTAACACTAACCCGCACCCTAGCCCTCAAGCTAACCCTAACCCTAAACCTCCCTGTCACCCTAACCCTAAACCTAACCCTAACCCTCACCCTAACCCTCACCCTAACACTAAACTTAACCCTAACCCTCAACTTTACCTTAATCCTCACCCTAACCCTTAACCTCATCCTCACCCTAAACCTCACACTAAACCTAAATCTCACCCTAACTCTAACCCTAACTGTCACCCTCACCCTCACCCTCACGCTAACCCTAACCCTAACCCTCTCCCTCACCCTCACCCAAACCCTACTAATAACTCTAACACTCACCCTAATCCTCACGCTATCACTTAAACACACCATAAACCTAAACCTAACCCTAACCCTCACCCTCACCATAAACCTCTCCCTAACCCTAACAGTAACCCAAACACGAAACCCTTTACCTAACCCTAAACTGAGCCCGAACCCTCATCCGAAACCTTAACCCTAAACCTAAACCAAACCCTCAAGCTAACAGTCACCCTAAACCTAACCCTATCCCTAACCCTAACCCGCACCCTAAACCATATCCTCACCCTAACCATAACCCTAACCCTAATGCTAACCCTCACAATAAATCTAACCTCACCCTAAACCTAAACTTACCCCTCACCCTAACCATCATCCTAACCCTAAACCTAACCCAAAATCTCTCCCTAAACCTAGTCCTAACCCTAACTCTCACCTTCACCCTCACCCTCAGCCTAACCCTAACACTCACACTAACCCTAACCGTCAAGCTAAACCTCAACCTAATCCTCACACTAACCCTAACCCTAACCCTTACACTAACACTAATCCTAAACCTCAACAAAACCCTCAATAACCCTAAACCTAGACCTTACCTTAACACTTACCCTCCCTCTAATCCTAACCCTCACCCTCACCCTAACCCTAACCCTCACCCTAAACCTAACCCTCACCCTAAACCTTACTCTCACCATAATACTAAGCCTAACAACAACACTCACACTAAACCTAACCCTCAGCCTAAACCTAACCCTCAATGTAAACCTAACCCTAACCCTAATCCTCACCCTCACCTTATCCCTCACACTAACCCTTTTCCTAATCCTAACTCTAACCTTCACCCTAACCCTAACCCTCTCCCTTTCCGTAACCCTCACTCTCACCAAAAACATCACCCTTACCCTTACCTTACACACACCCTAACCCTCACACTAACCCAAAACCTCACCCTAAACTAACCAAAACACACACTAAACCTCACCCTAACCCTAATGCTAACCCTAACACTCACCCTCACCCTAAAAATTAACCTAAACCTTCACCTCAACCTAACACTAACCCTAACCCTCAACCTCACCCTAAACCTGACCCTAAGCCTAACCCACACACTAAACCTTACCCTCACCCTCACCCTAAACCTAAGCTAACCCTTAACCTCACCCTAACCCTCACTCTCACCCTAACCCTAATCTAAAACCTAATCCTCAACCTAACCTAATCCTAACCCTAACCCTAACCTTCACACTAACCCTAACCCTCACCCTAACCTTAACCCTACCCCTCACCCTAAACCTCATCCTAACCCTAACCCTAAACCTAACCCTAACCCTAAACCTCACACTAACCCTAACCCTCACCCTCACCCTCACCCTCAACGTAACCATAAACCTAACCCTAAACCTAAAAATAACCCTAACCCTAACCCTTATCCTAACCCTCACCTTCACCCTCACCCTAACCCTAACACTCACTCTTAACCTAACCCTCAACCTCACCGTAACCCTAAACCTAACCCTAAAACTTGCGCTCACCCTAACACTAACCCTAACCCTAAAACTAGCCATTACACTAACCCTAATCCTCAGCCTAACCCTAACCCTCAACCTAACCCTATCCCTAACCCTAACCCTCACACTCACCCTAGGCCTCACCCTAAACCTAATCCTAATCCTAACCCTCACCCTAAACCTAAACCTCACCCTATTCCCAACCCTCAATCTCACCCTCACCCTAACCCTAACCCCAAACCTAACACTCACCCTAACCCTCACCCTTACTGTAAACCTAAACCTAACCCTCACCCTAACCCACAAGCTTACCATAATCCTCACCATAACCCTAACCCTCACACTTAACATTACTCTCACCCTCAACCTAACCCTCACCCTAAACCTAACCCTCAAACTAACCTTACGCTAACCCTCACACTAACCCTCACCCTAACCATAATGCTAACCCTAACACTCACCCTGACCCTAACCCTCACCCTAAACCGAAACCTAACCCTAAACCTAACCCTATCCCTAACACTCAACCTAAACTTTACCCTCAACCTAACACTAAAACTAACCCTCACACTAACAATAAACCTCACCCTAACTCTAACCTCACCCTAACCCTAACCCTCACCCTAATCCTAACACTAACCCTCACCCTCAAACTAACATTTAACCTTACCCTCACCCTAACCCTCACACCAACCCTAACCCTAAGCCTAACCGTTCCCCTCTCCCTCACGCTCACCCTCAGCCTAAATTTAAACCTAACCCTACTCTTAACCCTAACCCTCACCTTCACTCTCAAACTAACCCTAACCCTAAACCTAACTCTAAGCATAACCCCCACACTCACCCTCACCCACACCCTAACCCAAAGCCTAACCCTCACCCTAAACCTATCTCTCACCCTAACCATAAATCTCACAATCACCCTCACCCTCACCTCACCCTAACCATAAACCTAAACCTGACCCTCACCCTAAACCTCACCCTAACCCTAATGCTAACTTTAACCCTCACACTCACCCTAAACCTCATGCTAACCCTTACTCTCACCGTAAATCTAACCCTAACCCTAACCCTCACCATGACCCTAACCCTCACATAAATCCTAACCCTAACCCTAATCCCAACCCTCATCCTAACCCTCACACTAATCCTAATCCTCACCCTAGCCCTAACCCTACCCCTCACCCTAAACTTCCTCCTAACACTGACCCTAAACCTAACACTAAGCCTCTCCCTAACCATAAACCTAACACTAATCCTAAACTCCACCCTAAACCTAACCCTCACCCTAACCCTAACCCTAACCCTAAATCTCACCCTAACCCTCACTCTCACCTTAACGCTAACCAAAACCCTAACCCCCAACCTAACCCTAACCCTAACCCTTACCCTAACCCTCACACTAACCCTAATCCTCACCCTAACACTAACCCTACCCCTCACCCTAAACTTCCTCCTAACACTAACCCTCACCCTAACCCTAAACCTCACCCTAACCGTAACCATATCCCTCACCTTCACCCTCACCCTAAACTGAACTGTAACCCTCACTCTAACCCTAACAATAACCCTAACCCTAAACCTAATCTTAAACCTCACCCTCACCCTAACACTAACCCTAACCCAAACCATCACCCTCACCCTAACCCTAACTTTAACACTAACCTTCACACTAACCCTAACCATCACCCTAAACCTAAACCTCACCCTAACACTAACCCTCACCCTAACCCACACCCTAAACATAACTCTACCCCTAAACCTCACCCTCACACTAACACTAACTCTAACCACAACCCTAACACTAAACATCACCCTAATCCTAACCCTCACACTCACACTCACAGTAACCCTAACCCTAACCCTAACAATAACCCTAACCCTAACCGTCAACCTAACACTTACCCTCACCCTAACACTAACCCTAACCAGAACACTAACCCTCACACTAAACCTAAACCTCACCCTCACCCTAACACTCATCCTAACCCTAACCCTAACCCTAACCCTCTCCCTCACCCTAGCTCTCACCCTAACCCTAATTACAACCCTCACCCTCACCCTAACCTTAATCCTCATTCTCACCTTAAAACTCACATTAACCCTAACCCTAATCCTCAATTTAACCCTCACCCTAACCATATCCCGAACCATTAGCCTAACCCTCACCCTAACCCTAACCCTCACCCTTATCTTAACCCTCACACTCAGCCTAACCCTAATCCTCATCCTCACCCTAAACCTCACACTAACCCTAACACTAATCCTCAATCTAACCCTCACCCTAACCATAACCCGAACCCTTACCCTCAACCTCACCCTAACCCTAACACTAACCCTAACTCTAACTCTAAAACTAACCCTAACCCTAAACCTCATCCTATCCCTAAACCTAACCCTCACCCTTACCATCACCCTCTGCCTAACCCTCAGCCTAATGCTAACCCTAACCTAAACCCTCACACTCACCCGCACCCTCACCCTCACCATAACTCTAACCCTAACCCTCTCCCTAACCCTAACCCTAAACCTCAACCTAAACCTCACCCTCACCCTAACGCTAACACTAACCCTAACCCTAAACCTCACACTAAACATCTCCCCTAACCCTAACGCTAACAATATCACTAACCCAAACACTAACCCTAACCCTAACCCTAACCATAACCCTCACCCTCAGCCTCACCCTCACCACAACTTAACCGTAACCATAACACTAACAATCACCCTGCCCCTAACCCTAACCCTAACCCTAACCCTCAACTCACCCTCACCGTAACCCAAATCCTAAACCTAACCCTATCCCTAACACTAAACCTCACCCTAACCCTCAACCTAGCCCTCACCCTAAACCTAATCCTAACCCTAAACCTCATCCTAACACTCACCCTAACCCTAACCCTAATCTGAACCCTAACCTGAACCCTAACACCCTCATGCTTGGCCTAAGCCTTAGCCTAAGCCTAATCCTACCCCTAATCCTAACCCTCACCCTAACCCAAACTCTAACACTACCCCTAATTCTAATCCTAAATCTCACCCTCACCATAACACTAACTCAAACCCTAACCCTAAACTGAACCTCATCCTAACCCTAACCCTAACTCTCAACCTCACACTAACCATAAATCTCACCCTAACCCTAACTCTCACCCTAACACTTAACCTCACCCTAACACTAACGGCAACACTAACACTAATGCTCACACTAACCCAAACATCACCCTAACCCTAAACCTCACCCTAACACTAACCCTAACCCTCAACCTCACCCTAGCCCTCACCCGGACCCTAACCCCCATCCTCACCCTAAACCTCACACTAACGCTAACTCTAATACTCAATCTAACTCTCACCCTCAACGTTACCCTAATCCTAACCCTCACCCTTACCATAACCCTCACCCTCAGCCTAATCCTCACCTTTACCCTTAGCATCACACCCACCCTAAACTCACCCTAACCCTCACCCTTAACTTAACCCTCACCCTAACCCTAACTCAACCCCTGAACCTCACCCTCACCTTAATCCTAATTCCAACCCTAACGCTAACACTAAACCTCACCCTAACGCTAAACCTAACCCTCACCTTCCCCCTAACCCTAACCCTAACCCTAACCCTCACACTAATCCAAACACTCACGCTAATCCTAAACCTCAGCTTAACCTTAACTCTAACCCTCACCCTCACACTAGCCCTCACCCTAACCTTAATTCTAACCCTCACCCTCACCATAACCCTAACCCTCATCCTCACCATAAACCACACACTAACCCTAACCCTAATCCTAATCCTCAATCTAACCCTAAACCTAAATCTAACACTAACCCTTACCCTAACCCTAAACCTAACCATAACCCTCAACCTTATCTTAACCCTCACCTTCAGCCTAAACCTCACCTTTACACTTACCATCATCCTCACCCTAACCCTCACCCTAAACCTAAACCTCATCCTAACACTCACCATAACCGTAAACCTAACGATCACACTAACCCTAACCCTCACCCTCAACCTCACAGTCAGCCTAAACCTAAGCCTAAGCTTAAACCTTACCCTAAACCTCACCTTCACCGTTGCCCTCACCCTAACCCTAATCCTAACCCTAACCCTCATCCTAACCCTCACCCTAACCCTAACCCTAACCATAACCCTAACCCTAATCCTCACCCCGACCCTCACGCTCAACCTAACACTAAGCCTAAGCTTAACCCTTACCCTAAGACTCACACTCACCTTCACCCTAAACCTAATCCTAACTCTAAACCTAACCCCAATCCTAAACCTCAACGTAAACTGCACCCTAAACTTAACCCTAACACTAACCCTAATCCTAACCCTAAACCTGGACATAAATCTCCCCCAAACCCTAAATGTAACCCTAAAACTAAACCTCACCCTAACCCAAATCCTAACCCTAACCCTCAACCTAACCCTCCCCCTCCCCCTCACTGTAAATCTAACACTCAACCTAACCCTCACCCAAACCCTAACCCTAACCCTAAACCTCACCCAAACACTAACATTAACCCTCACCCTCACCCTAGCCCTCACCATAACACTAATCCTAACCCTAATCCTCATCCTAACCCTCACCCTAATCCTAACCCTAACCCTCACCCTAATCCTAAGCCTAACCCTAACCCTCAACCTAAACCTAACACTCACGCTCAACGTAACCCTAACCCTTAACCTCACCTTAACCCTAAACCTAACCCGAACACTAATTCTCACCCAGACCCCAACCCTACCTCTAACACTCACGCTAACCTTAACCATCATCCTCAGCCTCACCCTAAACCTAACCCTAACACTAACTCTCACACTAACCCTAACATTAGACTCACCCTAACCCTAACACTAAAAACCTCACCCTAACCCTGACACTAACCCTCACCCTCACCCTCTCAGTAACCGTAACCCTAAGCCTAACCCTAACAATAACCCTAACCCTAACCCTAATCCTAAATCTCACCCTCACCCTAAACCTAATCCTAACACTAACCCTCACCCTAACCCTAATCCTCATCCTTACCATAACACTAACCCTCATCCTAACCCTCACCCTAAACCTAAACCTCACCCTAACACTAACCCTAACCTTCACCCTCACCCTAGCCCTCACCCTAACCCTAATCCTAACCCAAATCCTCATCCTAAACCTCACCTTAACCCTAACCCTAAACCTCACCCTAATCCTAAGCCTAACCCTAAACCTCAACCTAACCCTAACCCTCAGCTCACCTTAACCCTAACCCTAACCTTCACCCTAACCCTAAACTTAACCTGAACACTAACTCTCAACCTAATCCTAACCCTAAACCTCACCATAACCCTAAAACTCACCTTCAGTGTAACCCTAAGCCTAGCCCTAAACCTTACGCTAACCATCACACTCACCCTAAACCTTACCCTAATCCTATTCCTAACCCTAACCCTAACCCTCACCCTCAGCCTCAAATTAACCCTAACTCTTACCCTAAACCTCACCCACAACCTAACCCTAAACCTAACCCTAACCGTAAACCTCACCCTAACCCTCACCCTAAACATAACCCTCACCCTAGCCCTCACCCTAACCCTAATCCTAACCCTACCCTCAATCTAACCCTCACCATAACCCTAACACTAACCCTCACCCTAAACCTAACCCTCACCCTCAGCCTAACCCTAAGCCTAACCCTAAACATAAACCTAACCCTCACACTCACCCGCACACTCACCCTAACTCTAAACTTCACCCTAACACTAACCCTCACCCTAACGCTCCCCCTAACTCTATATGTAACCCTAAACCTCACCCTCACCCTAACCCAAACCCTAACCGTAACCCTAAACCCCATCCTAACCCTAACCCAAACCCTAACCCTAACCATCACCTAAAACAAATCCTCACCTGCACCCTCACCCTCAGCCTAAACCTAAGCCTAAGCCTAACCCTAACCCTAACCTGCACACTCACCCTCACCTTAACCCTAACTCTAACCCTAACACAAACTCTAAACCTCACCCTAACCCTAACCCTAACCCTCACCCTCGCCCTCACAGTAACCTGAATCCTGAACCTAACCGTAAAAATAACCCTAACGCTAATCCAAACACTCACCCTAACCATAACCCTCAACCTAAACCATTCCCTCACCCTAACACTTACCTTCACACTAACACTAACCCTAACCCTAACCCTAACCCTCACACTAACACTAAACCTCACCCTCATTCTAACCCTAACATTAACCCTAAGCCTCACCCTAACCCTAACCCTCACCCTAACCTTAACTCTACCCCTAAACCTCACCCTCACTCTACCCCTAACTCTAACCCTAACCCTAACACTGAACCTCACCCTAAACCAAACCCTAACCCTCAGCCTCAACCTCATGCTCAGCCTAAGCCTAAGCCTAAGCCTAACCCTTACCCCAAACCTCACCCTCACCCTAACCCTTACCCTAATCCTAATCCTAACCCTAAGCCTAACCCTAATATTCACATTAACCCTAAACTTCACACTCACCCTCATCCTCAGTGTAAGCCTAAGCCTAACCCTAACCCTAACTATAACACTCACACTCACCCTAACCTTTACAATAATCCTAATCCTAAACCTAAGCCTAACCCTCACCCACACCCTAACCCTAACACTAACACTAACCCTAATCCTCACCCTCAGCCGCACCCTAAAACTAAATCTAACACTAAACCTTACCCTCACCCTAACCCAAAACTTAAACGTAACCCTAAACCTCACCCTAACCCTCACCCTAAACCTCACCCTCACCCTAGCCCTTACCCTAACCCTAATCCTATTCCTAATACTCATCCTAACCCTCCCCCTAACCCTAACCCTAACCCTCACCCTAACCCTAATTCTAACCCTAACCATAACACTAAAAACCTATCCCTCTCCCTCACCCTCACCATAACCCTAACCCTAACAATAACATTAACCCTAACCCTAATCCTAACCCTTACCCTAACCCTAAGCCTAACCCTAACCCTCAACTTAGCCCTAACCATCACCCTTACTGTAACCCTAACCCTCATCCGAACCCTCACCGTAAACCTAACCCTAACTCGAAACCTCACCCTAACACTAACCCTAACCCTCACCCTCACCCTAGACCTCACCCTAACCCCAATCCTAACCCTAATCCTCATCCAAACCCTCACCCTAACCCTAATCCTAAACCTCACCCTAACCCTAAACCTAACCCTAACCGTCAAACTAACCCTAACCCTAAACCTAACCCTAACCCTAACCCTATACCTCACCCTAACCCTAAACTTAACCTGAACCCTAACTCTCACCCTAAAACTAACCCTAACCATCACCCAAACCCTAACCCTCACCCTCACCCTCAATTTCAGTGTAACCCTAAGGAGAGCCCTAATCCTAACCGTAACCCTCACACTCACCCTAACCCTTACCCTAATCCTAATCCTAACCCTAACTCTAACCCTCACCCTCAGCCTCACCTTAACCCAAATTCTAACCCTAAACCTCATCCTCACCCTAACCCTAACCCTAAACCTCACCTAACCCTAACCCTATACCTTACCCTCACAATAGTCCTCAACCTAACCCTAATCCAACACTAACCCTCATCTTAACCCTCCCCATAACCCTAACCCTTACCCTCACCCTAAACGTAATCCTCACCCACACCATCACCCTCAGCCTAACTCTAATCCTATCCCTAACCCTAACACTCACACTACCCCTAACCCTAAACCTAAACCTCACTCTGACCCTAAACCTCACCCTCAACCTCACCCTCAGCCGAACTCTAAGCCTAATCCTTACCCTAACCCTAACCCTCACACTCCCCCTAACCCTAACCCTAATCCTAATCCTAACCCTAAACCTAACCCTCACCCTCAACCTAACCCTCAACTTAAGCCTAACCATAACATTAATCCTAACCCCAACCCTCGACCTAACCCTCCAACTAACCCTAAATATAACCCTAAAACTCACCCTCACCCTAACCCTAATCCTAACCCTAACCCTAAACCTCACCCTAACCCTAAACCTAACCCTCACCCTCACCGTCACCCTCACCATAACTCAAATGCTAACCCTAAAAATAACACTAATCCTAACCCTAAACCTAACCCTAACCCTAACCCTAATGCTGAAACTCACCCTCACCCTAACCCTAATCCTAACCCTAACCCTCACCTTAATGTAACCCTCAAACTCAACATAACCCTAACCATCATCCTAACCCTCACCCTAACCCTAAACCTAACCCTAAATCTTACCCTAACAGTAAACCTAATCATCAACCTAGCCCTCACCCTAATCCTAATCATAACCCTATTCCTCATCCTTAACCTCACCCTAACCCTTACCCTAACCCTCACCCTAACCCTAACCCTTACCCTCAGCCTGACCCTAACCCCACCCTCAGCCTAACCCTAAGCCAAACCCTAACCCTAACCCTAACCCTCACACTAACCCTAACCCTTACCCTAATCCTAATCCTAACCCTAAGCCTAACCCTCACCATCACCCTAAAACTCACCCTAACCCTAACAATAACACTAATCTTAACCCTTAACCTCAACCTCAGCCTCACCCTTACCCTAACTCTAACCCTAAATCTCACCCTCAACCTAAACCTAACCCTAACCCTAAACCTCACACTAACCCTAACCCTAAACCTCACCCTCACCCTAGGCCTTACCCTAACCCTAATCCTAACCCTCATCCTAACCCTCACCCTAACACTCACTCTAACCCTCACCCTAACCCTAATCCTAACCCTAACCCTCACTCTACCCCTAACCCTCACCCTTTACCTTAACCCTAACCTTCATCCTAACCCTCACCCTAACCCTAACCCTAAACCTTACCCTAACACTAACCCTAACGCTCAAATTCAACCTCAGCCTCACCCTTACCCTAACTCTAAAACTAAACCTCACGCTCACCATAACCCTTACCCTAATCCTAATCCTAATCCTAAGCCTAACCCTAACATTCATCCTAACCCTAAACTTCACCCTCAACTTCACCATCAGTCTAATCCTAAGCCTAACCCTAACCCTAACACTAACCCTCACACTCACCCTAACCTTTACCGTAATCCTAATCCTAAGCCTAAGCCTCACCTTCACCCTCACTCTCACCCTAAACCTAACACTAACCCTAACCCTAACCCTCACCCTCAGCCTCACCCTAAACCTAACTCTAACACTATAATTTAACCTCACCCTAACCCAAACCCTAAACATAAACCTAATCCTCACCCTAACCCTAACCCTAAACCTCATCCTCACCCTAGCCCTTACCCTAACCCTAATCCTATCCCTAATCCTCATCCTAACCCTCCCCCTAACCCTAATGCTAACCCTCACCCTAACCCTAATTCTAACCCTAACACTAACACTAAAAACCTCACTCTAAGCCTAACCCTAACCCTCATCCTCACCCTCACTGTAACTGTAATCCTAACCCTAACAATAACATTAACCCTAACCCTAATCCTAACCCTCACATTCACCCTAACCTTAACCGTTACCCTAACCCTAACAATAACATTAACCCTAACCCTCATCCTAACCCTCACCCACACCCTAACTCTAATGCTAACACTAACCCTCACCCTAAAACTAACCCTAACCCTAAACCTCACCCTAACACTAACCCTAACCCTCAACCTTACCCTAGCCCTCACCCTAACCCTAATCCTATCCCTAACCCTCATGCTAACCCTCACACTAACCCTAAGGATAAACATCACCCTAAGCCTAATACTCATATCCACCCTTACCCTCAGCCTAACCCTAAGCCTAAGCCTAAGCCTAACCCTAACCCTCACACTCACCCTCACCCTAACACTTATCCTAACCCTAATCCCAACCCTAACCCTAAACCTCAACCTAACCCTCACCCTATACCTAATGCTAACCCTAACACTAACCCTAAACCTGACCCTCAACCTAACCCTCCCCCTCAACCTAACTCTAACCCTAAACCTCACCCTGACCCTATCCCTAATCCTAACCCTAAGCCTAAACCTCACCCTAACCCTAAACCTAACCCTCACCCTCTCCCTCACCCTTACCCAAACCGAAAGTCAAAACCTAACCCTAACATTAACACTAATCCTAATCCTAAAACTAACCCTAACCCTAACCCTAACCTTCACCCACAGCCTCACCCTCACTGCAAATATAACAGTAACCATAACACTTACAACAACCCTAACCGTAATCCTAACCATGATCCACTCCCTAACCCTAATCATAACCCTAACCATCACGCTAACATTAACCCTCACCCTCACTGAAACCTTAACCCTCATCTTAACTCTCACCCTAACCCTAAGCCTAACCCTCACCCTAAACCTTAACCTCACCCTAATCCTAACACTAAGCCTAACCTAAACCTCACCCTAACCCTCACCCTCAGCCTAATCCTAACCCAAACCCTAATCCTCAACCTAACCCTCACTCTAACCCTAACCCTAACAATAAACCTCACATTAACCCTAACACTGAACCTAACCCTAACCCAAAACCTCACCCTAACCCTGATGCTAACTCTAACCCTCACCATTACCAGAACCCTAAACCTAACCATAAACCTCCCCTTAAGGCTAACTCTAACCCTAAACCTAACCCTAACCCTCACCCTAACCCTAACCTTCAACTTCACCCTCACCCTCAGCCTAACCCTAAGCCTAACCCTAACACTAACCCTAACCCTCACACTCACCCTCACCTTAACCCTAATCCTAAACTTACCCTATCCGTAAACCTAACCCTCACCCTAACCCTCACCCTAAGCCTAACCCTACCACTAACCCTAACCCTAACCCTCACCCTAACCCTCACCCTTACCCTAACTCTAACCCTAAACCTCAACTTCACCCTAACCCTAAATCTAACCCTAACCCTAACCCTAAATCTCACCCTAACCCTAAGCCTAAACCTCACCCTCACCCTCAACCTCACCATAAACATAAACCTAACCCTAAAAATAACCCTAACCCTAACCCTAAACCTCACCCTAACCATAACCCTCACCCTAACGCTAAACCTCACCCTAACATTTACCCTCACCCTAACACTAACCCTCACACTAAACCTAAACCTCACCATAACCCTAAACATCACCCTAACCCTAACCCTAACCCTAACCCTCACCCTAAACCTAATTCTAACACTAACCCTCACCCTAACCCTAACCGTCATCCTCACCCTAACATTCACCCTAACCCTAACCCTCACCCTTACCGAAACACTCGCCCTCAGACTAACCCTCACCTTTAACCTTAACGACACCCTCAAACTAACCCACACACTAACCATAAACTTAACCTCAACCCTAACTCTCACCCTAACCCTAACCCTAACACTCACCTAACACTAACCCTCATCTTTACCCTCAACCTCAGCCTAACCCTAAGCCTAAACCTAATCCTAATCCTAACCCTCACACTCACCCTTTCATTAACCCTAATCCTAAACCTCACCCTCACCCTACCCCTCACCATAACCCTAATCCTAAACCTAACCCTCACCCTAACCCTAACACACACCCTCAGCCTAACCCTCACACTAACTCTAACCCTAACACCAGCCCTAACAATAAGCCTCGGCCTAACCCTCACCCTAAACCTATCTCTAACGCTCAACCTCAAACTCACACTGACCCTAAACCTAACCCTAACACTAAACCTCACCCTAACACTAACCATAAACCTCACCCTCACCCTAACCCTCACCCTAACCCTGATCCTAAACCTAACCCTCATCCTAAACCTCACCCTCACCCTAACCTTAACCCTCACCCTAACCCTAACCCTTACCCTCAACCTAACTCTCAGACTAACCCTAAGCCTAACCCTAAGCCTAACCCTAACCCACTCACTCACCGTCAACCTAACCCTAATCCTAACCATAACCCTAACCCTAAATCTCACACTAACCCTAAACATAAAATTAACCCTAACCCTAACCCTCATCCTAACCCTCACCTGAACCCTAACTCTAAACCTAAACCTCAACCTTACGCTAACCCTAACTCTAACGGTAACCGTAAACCTCTCCCTAACCCTAACTCTCACTCAAACCCTCACCGTAACCCTAACCCTCACCCTAACCATAACCCTCACCCTAAACCTAACCCTCACCCTAAACCTTACCCTCCCCCTAAACATAACCCTCACCCTAATCCTAACCCTCACCCTAACCAAAACCCTCATCCTAATCCTAACCCTCTCCCTAACACTTACCCTCACCCTAATACTATCGCTCATTATAACACTAACCATCACACTAACCCTACCTCTCACCCTAACCCTAAACCTCACCCTAACCCTAACCGTCAGCATCACCCTAGCCCTCACTCTAACCCTATTCTAACCCTAACCCTCACCCTAGTCCTAAACCTCATCCTCACCCTAAACTCACACTAGTGCTAACCCTAATCCTCAATCTAACCCTCACCCTTACCCTAACCCTCACCCTAACCCTTACCCTAACGTCACCCTAATCCTAACCCTCACCCTTAGGGGAACACTCACCCTCACCCTAACCCTCACCTTTACTCTTACCATCACGCTCATCCTAACCCTAATCCTAACCCTAACCCTCATCCTAACACTCAACCTAAACCTAACCCTGTCCATCACCCTAACCCTAACCCTCAGCCTCACCCTCAGCCTAACCCTAGGACTAAGCCTAACCCTAAACCTAAACCTCACCCTCACCCTAGCCCTCAGCCTAAACCTAATCCTAACCCTAACCCTCATCCAAACCCTCACCCTAACCCTAACCCTAACCATCACCCAAAACCTATTCCTCACCCCCAACATCACCCTCAGCCTAACACTAACCATAACCCTCACCCTCAGTCTCACCCTCACCGCAAACTTAACCCAAACCAAAAACCAAAACACTAACAATTACCCTAACCCTCAACTAAGCCTAACCCTCAAACTAAACCTAACCCTAATCCTAACCCTAACCCTAATCCTAAACCTAACCCTAATCCTCAGCCACACCCTCATCCTAACCCAAATCCTAACCCTAACCCTCACCGTAACCCTAAGTCTAAGCCTAACCCTAACCCTAAAGCTCACACTCTCCCTCACCCTAACCCTGATCCTAAACCTAACCCTATCCCTAACACTAACCCTCACCCTAACACAAACCCTAGCCCTCACCCTAACCCTAATCCTCACCCTAACCCTCACCCTCATGCTCCGCCTAAGCCTAAGCCTAAGCCTAAACCTAAGCCTAACCCTAACCCTCACACTTACCCTAACAATAACACTAACACTAACTCTAACCCTAAAACTAACCATCACACTAGCCCTAACTCTAACCCTAACCCTAAACCTAAACCTAATCCTATCTCCAAGCCTAAACCTCAACCTTACCCTTACCCTAACAGTAACCGTAACCGTAACCCTAACAATAACCTTAACCCTAACCCTAACACTCACCCTAACCATAACCCTAACGCTAACCCTAACTCTCACCCTAACACAAACCCTAACCCTAACACTAACACTCACACTAACCCTAACCATCACCCTAACCCTAAACCTCACCCTAACACTAACCCTAACCCTCATCCTCACGCTAGCCCTGACCCTAACCCTAATTCTAACCCTAACCCTCACCCTAAACCTCATCGTCACCCTAAACCTCACACTACCCCTAACCCTAATCCTCAATCTAACCCTAACCCTAACCCTTACACTAACCCTCAACCTAAACCTAACCCTCACCCTTACTGTAACCCTCAGGCTCATACTAACCCTCACTCTAACCCGAACCCTCATCCTAAAACTCATCCTAAACCTAACCATATCCATCACCATAACACTAACCCTCACCCTGACCATCACCCTCAGCCTAAACCTATGCCTAAGCCTAAACCTAACCCTAACCCTCACTGTCAACCTAGCCCTCACCCTAACCCTAATCCTACCCCTAAACCTCATCCTAACCCTCACCCTAACCCTAAGGCTAACCATCACCCTAAGCCTAATACTCACCCCCACCCTCACACTCACCCTAACCCTAAGCCTAACACTCACCCTAACCCTAACCCACACCCTCATCTAAACCTCATCCTATCCCTAACCCTAACCCTAATGCTCACAGTCACCCTAACCCTAACCCTCAAACTCACCTCACACTCAGCTTAAACCTAAGCCTAACCATAACCCTAAACCAAACCCTCACAATCACCCTCACCCTAAGCCTAACCCTAAACCTAATCCTAACCCTCACCCTCACCTTCACCCTAACCTTAACCCTAACCCCAACCCTCAACCGAAACCTCACCCTCAACCTCACCCTAACCCTCACCCTCAACCTAAACATCACCCTAAACCTAACACTCACCCTAACTCTTAGCCTAACCCTCACCCTAACCCTAAACCTCACCCTCACCCTCACCCTCAGGCTCACCCTAACCCTAATCCTAACCCTAACCCTCACCCTCATCCTCAAACTAAACCTATCCCTAACCCTAACCCTCACCCTAACCGTAACCTCTAACCTAAGCCTAAGCCTCAACATAACCCTAAAACTAACCCTAACCCTAACCCTAATCCTCACTCTCACCCTCAACCTAAGCCTAAGCCTATCCCTAACCCTCACACTCACCCTTACCCTAAAACTAAGCCTAAGCCTCACCCTCACCCTCAACCTCAACCTAAACCTAACCCAAACACTCATCCGAACCTTCACCCTCACACTCACACTAACACTCAACCTCACCCTAAACATCACCCTAACCCTAACCCTCACCATAACCCTAACCCTCACATTAACCCTAACCCTCAATCTAACCCTAACCCTCAACCTAACCCTTACCCTCACCCTAACACTAAGACTAATCCTAACTTGAACCCTCACAGTAACCCTAAACCTCACCCTAACCCTAACCCTCACAGTAAACCTAACCCTCACCCTAACCATAACCCTACACCTCACCCTACCCCTCACTCAAACCCTAACCCCAACCCTAACCCTCACCCTCAACGTCACCCTAACAATCACCCTAACCCTAACCCTCACCCAAACCCTAACTCTCACACTCTCAAGAACACTCATTCTAACTCTAACACTCACCCTCAAAATAAACATAACCCTAACCCTAACCCTCACCATAACCGTAACCCTAACCCTCACACTAACAGTAACCCTAACCTCACCCTCACTCCAACCCTCACACTTAACTTATCCTCACCCTAACCCTAACCCTCACACTAACCCTAACCTTAACTCTAACCCTACACCTCACCCTACCTCTAACCCTTACCCTCACCATAAACCTAACCCTTACCCTCACCCTCACCCTAACCCTCACCGTAGCATTAACCCTCATCCTAACACTAACACTTATCCATACCTTAACCTTCAATGTCACCCTCACCCTAACACTCACCCTCATTCTACACATCACCCTAAACATAACCCTCACCCTAACCCTAACCCTATCACTTACCTTAACCCTAACAATCACCCTAACCCTCACCCTAACCCTAACTTCCAACCTAACACTAACCCTAACCCTAACACTAACCCTCACACTAACCCTAACCATCACCCTAACCCTAAACCTAACCCTAACACTAATCCTAACCCTCACCCTAACCCTAGCCCTCACCCTAACCCTAACCCTCATCCTCACCCTAAACCTAACACTAACCCTAACACTAATCCTCAATCTATTCCTCACCCTCACCATAACACTTTCCCTAACCCTCACCCTAACCCTAACCCTCAACCTTACCGTAACCCTCACCCTTGGCCTAAACCTCACCTTTATCCTTACCGTTACCCCCACCGTAAACCTCACCCTAAACCTAACCCTCACCCTAACCCCCACCCTAAACATAACTCTACACCTAAACCTCATCCTCACACTAACCCTAACTCTAAGCATAACCCTAACACTAAATGTCACCCTAACCCTAACCCTCACACTCACCCTCACAGTAAACGTAACCCTAACCCTACCCTAAAAATAACATCTTATCCTAACCCTTAACCTCATCCTCACCTAAACCTCACACTTAACTGAACCCTCATTGTAACTCTAACCCTAATCGTCACCCTCACCGTCACCCTCACGCTAACCCTAACCCTAACCCTCACCCTAACCCTAAACCTCACCCTAATCCTGACCTTAATCCTCACCTGCACCCTCACCCTAACCCTAAACCTAACCCTCACCCTAACCCGAAGGCTAACTGTAACACTCACCCTAACCCTCACGCTATCACTTACCCACACCACAAACCTAACCCTAAATTTAACCCTCACCCTCACCCTAAACCTCACCCTAACCCTAAACCTAATCCTAACGCTCACCCTCACCCTAACCCTCACCCTCACCCTAACCCTCATCATAACCCTAATCCTCACCCTCACCCTCACCCTAACCGTAACCCTCACACTAAACCTAACCCTCACCCTAAACCTAACCCTACAGCTCACCCTAAACCTCAACCTAAACTTAACCCTAACCCTAAACTTCACCCTCACGCTGGCCCTCACCCTAACCCTAATTCTAACCCTAACCATCAACCTAACCCTCATCGTCACCCTAAACCTCACACTACCCCTAACCCTAATCCCATATCTAACCCTAACCCTAACCCTTACACTAACCCTCAACCTAAACCTAACCCTCACCCTTACTGTAACCCTCAGGCTTATACTAACCGTCACCCTAACACGAACCCTCATCCTAACCCTCACCCTAAACCTAACCATATCTATCACCATAACACTAACCCTTACCCTCACCATCACCCTCAGCCTAAACCTATGCCTAAGCCTAAACCTAACCCTAACCCTCACTTTCAACTTAGCCCTCACCCTAACCCTACTCCTACCCCTAACCCTCATCCTAACCCTCACCCTAACCCTAAGGCTAACCATCACCCTAAGCCTAATACTCACCCCCACCCTCACCCTCACCCAAACCCTAAGCCTAACACTCACCCTAACCCTAACCCTCACCCTCATCTAACCCTCATCCTATCCCTAACCCTAACCCTAATGCTCACAGTCACCCTAACCCTAACCATCAAATTCACCTCACCCTCAGCTTAAACCTAAGCCTAACAATAACCCTAACCCTAACCCTCACAATCACCCTCACCCTAAGCCTAACCCCAACCCTAAACCTAACCCTCACCCTCACCTTCACCCTAACCTTCACCCTAACCCAAACCCTCAACCGAAACCTCACCCTCAACCTCACCCTAATCCTCACCCTCAACCTAAACATCACCCTAAACCTAACGCTCACCCTAACCCTTAGCCTAACCCTCACCCTAACCCTAAACCTCACCCTCAAAATCACCGTAACCTCTAACCTAACCCTAAGCCTCAACATAACCCTAAAACTAACCCTAACCCTAAACCTTACCCTAACCCTAACCCTCACCCTCACCCTCAAGCTAAGCCTAAGCCTATCCCAAACCCTCACACTCACCCTTACCCTAAAACTAACCCTAAGCTTCATCCTCAAAGTCAACCAAAACCTAAACCTAACCCAAACACTCATCCGAACCGTCACCCTCACACTCACACTAACCCTCAACTTCACCCTAAACATCACCCTAACCCTAACCCTCACCATAACCCTAACCCTCACATTAACCCTAACCCTGAATCTAACCCTAACCCTCAACCTAACCCTTACCCTCACCCTAACACTAAGACTAATCCTAACTTGAACCCTCACAGTAACCCTAAACCTCACCCTAACCCTAACCCTCACAGTAAACCTACCCCTCACCCTAACCCTAACCCTACACCTCACCCTACCCCTCACTCTAACCCTAACCACAAACCTAACCCTCACCCTCACCGTCACCCTAACACTCACCCTAACCCTAACCCTCACCCAAACCCTAACTCTCACACTCTCAAGAACACTCATCCTAACTCAAACACTCACACTCAAAATAAACATAACCCTAACCCTAAACTTCACCATAACCGTAACCCTAACCTTCACACTAACAGTAACCCTAACCCTCACCCTCACTCCAACCCTCACACTTACCTTATCCTCCCCCTAACCCTAAACCTCACACTAACCCTAACCTTAACTCTAACCCTACCCCTCACCCTAACTCTAACCCTAACCCTCACCATAAACCTAACCCTTACCCTCACACTCACCCTAACCCTCACCGTAACATTAACCCTTCCCTAACACTAACCCTCATCCATATATTAACCTTCACTGTCACCCTCACCCTAAACATAACCCTCACCCTAACCCTAACCGTATCACTTACCTTAACCCTAACACTCACCCTAACCCTCACCCTAACCCTAACTTCCAACCGAAAATTAACCCTGACCCTAACCCTAATGCTAACCCTCACCCTAACCCTAAACCTCACCTGACCCTTACCCTCACTCAAACCCTAACCCTCACACTATCCCTAACCCTCACCCTAAACCTAAAACTACCCCTCACCCTAACCCTCACTCTAACCCTAACCCCAACCCTAAACCTCACCCTCACTGTCACCCTAACACTCACCTTAACCCTCAACCTTACCCTCACCCTAACCCTAACCCTAACCCTAACCCTCACCCCCACACTAACCCTCACCCTAAACCTTAACCTCATCCTCACCCTAACCATAAACCCTACCCTAACCCTAACCCTAACCCTAAAACTCACCCTAGCCCTCACCCTAACCTTAATTCTAACCCTAATCCTAAACCTCATCCTCACCCTAAACCTCATATTAACCCTAAACCTAATCCTCAATCTAACCCTCACCCTAACCCTAACCCTACCCCTTATCCTAACCCTCACCTTAACCCTAACCCTAACCCTCACCCCAACCCTCACCCTAAACCTCACCATCACCCTAAATCTGACCCTAACCCTAACAATAACCCTAACCCTCACCAGAACCCTAACCCTTACCCTGACCCTAACCCTCACCCTAACCCTAACCCTAATCCTAAGCCTAACCCTCAGCCTAACGTTCACCCTAACCCTAAGGATAACCCTAACTCTAACCCTCACCCTAACACTCACTCTAACCCTAACCCTCACCATAACCCTAAAACTCACCCTAATCTTAACCCTTAACCTCATCCTAACCCTCACCCTCACCCTACACCTCAACCTAAACCTTATCCTAACCTTCACCCTAATCCTAACCATCACCCTTAGGGGAACACTCACCCTCAGCCTAACCCTCACATTTACTCTTATGGTCATGCTCACCCTAACCCTCACTCTAACCCTAACCCTCATCCTAACACTCACCCTAACCCTAACCCTATCCATCACCCAAACATTAACCCTCACCCTTACCCTAACACTCAGCCTAACCCTATGCCTAAGCCTAACCCTAACCCTAACCTTCACCCTCACCCTAGCCCTAACCCTAAACCTAATCCTAACTCTAACCCTCACCCTAACCCTAACCCTAACCACCAACCAAAACCTATTTCTCACCTCCACCCTCAGCCTAACCGTAAGCCTAAGCCTAACCCTAACCTTAACCCTCAACCTCACCCTAGCCCGCACCCTAACCCTAATCCAAACCATAAGCCTCATCCTAACCCTCATCCTAAACCTAACCCTAAACCTCAACCTAACCCTAACCATAACCCTCAACCTAACCCTAACCCTCACCCTCACCGTAACCCTAACCCTAAACCTCACCCTAAACCAAAACCTAACCCAAACCCTAAACCTCACCCTAAACCTAACCCTAAACGTAACCCTCACCCTAGACCTCACCCTAACCCGAATCCTAACCCTATACCACATCCTAACCCTCACCTTAACCCTAACCCTCACCCTCCACCTCAGCCTAAAACTAAGCCTAAGCCTAACCCTAACCCTAACCCTCACACTCACCCTCATCCTACCCTTAATCCTAAATCTAACCCTATCCCTAACCCTAACCCTCACCCTCACCCTAGCCCTAAAGCTAAACCAAATCCTAACCCTAACCCTCATCCTAAACCTCACCCTAACCCTAACGCTAACCATCACCCAAAACCTATTTCTCACACCCACCCTTACCCTCAGCCTAACCCTAAGCCTAAGCCTAACCCTAACCCTAACTCTCACGCTCACCCTAGCCTGCACCCTAACCGTAATCCAAACCATAAACCTTACCCTCACCCTAACCCTAACCCTCAACCTCACCGTAAGCCTAAACCTAAGCCAAACCCTAACCCTAACACTAATCCTCACACCCACCTTCACCCTAACCCTAATCCTAATCCCACCCCTAACCCTACCTGTCACCCTAACCCTAACCCTCACCCTAACCATAAAACTAACACTGACCGTAAACCTAACCCTCACCCTACCCTAACTCTAAACCTAAACCTCAACCTCATCCTAAGCCTAAGCCTAATCCTAACCCCAAACCTCAACCTAAACATAACCCTAAACCTCAAGTTCATCCTAACCCTCATCCTAATCCTCACCCTAACCATCACCTTAACTCTAAGCCCCACCCTCAACCTCACCCTCAGCCTAACTTTAAGCCTAACCCTAACACTCATCCCAACCCACACACTCACCCACACCCTAACCCTTATCCTAATCCTAACCTTAACAATAACCCTAAGCCTAACACTAACCCTCATCAGAAACATAACCCTTACCCTATCCCTAACCCTCACCCTAACACGCTCAATCTAACACTAACCCTTACTCTAACACTAACCCTCATACTAACCCTAACCCTAAACCTCACCCTAACCCTAACCCTAAACTTCAACCTAACCAAGCCCTCACCCTAACCCTAATTCTAACCCTAAGCCTCAACCTAACCATAACCCTCATCCTCACCCCAAACCTCACATTAACCCTAAACTTAGTCCTCAATCTAACCCTCACCCTAACCCTAACCCGAACCCTTAACTTAACCCTCAACCAAACCCTAACCCTCACCCTTATCGTAACCCTCACCCGCAGCCTAACCCTCACCTTTACCCTTACAATCACCCTCACACTAACCCTCACCCTTACCCTAACCCTCACCAAAGCCCTCACCCAACCCTAACCCTAACCCTCACCCTCACCCTCACTCTCATCGTAATACTAACCCTATCACTATTCCTAACCCTAAACCTCATCCTCACCCTAACCGTCACCCTAATTCTTTTTTTTTAATTTAATTTTATTTTATTTGAGAACATACTGTACAGAGGGGCTACAATTACATGGGCAGGATAATGCATACATTTCTTACCAAGCATTGCAGCCTCCTCCTTTGTTTACCCTTCACTTCCCTTCCCCGCCTCCCTCCTCCCCCCACCCAATTATACCCCCCTCCCCCACCCAATTATACCCCCCTCCCCCCCACACCGACATTGTAAAGCTGGTTTTGACATGACATTTTGTACTTCTCATTGTTGCAACAGGTCCACCTGAATCCTTAAACGACTTGTTTGTCCCCATCTCCTCCACATGTTATACTGACATCAAATATAGTGAAAGCGGGGGTTACACTGTGGGGGAGGGACATACAAAGCAACATCACCCTAAACCTCACCTTCACCCTCACCCTCAGCCTCAGCCTAAGCCTAAGCCTAACCCTAACCCTAAACCTAACCCTCACCCTTACCGTCAACCTCAACGTAACTCTAACCCTAAACCTAACAATAACACTAATCCTAACCCTAAACCTAACCTTAACACTAACCGTAACCCTAATCCTAACACTCACCCTCACCCTAACCCTAATCCTAACCCTAACCCTCACACTAACCTTCACCCTCACCCTCATTGTAACCCTAACCTTCATCCAAAACCTCACCCTAACCCTAAACCTAACCTTAACCCAAAACCAAACCCTAACACACACACTCACCCTCACCCTAACTCTAATCCTAACCCTAACCCTATAACCCTGAACGTCGCCCTAACTCTCACACTAACCCTAACCCTAACACTAACACTAACCCCAAACCTCAACCTAACCCTCACCCTAACCCTAACTCTAACCCTCACCCTAACCCTCACCCTCACCTTCACTGTAACTGTAACCGTAACCCTAACCCTAACAATAAACCTAACCCAAACCCTAACCCTCACTCTAACCATAACGCTCACCCTAACCCTAAACCTCACACTAACCCTAACCCTAACCCTAACCCTCACCCTCACCCTAGCCCTCACCCTAATTCAAACCCTCACCCTCAACCTAACCGTAACCCTTACCTGAACCCTAAACCAAACCCTAACCCTCAACCTTATCTTAAACTTCACCATAAGCCTAAACCTCACCTTTACCATTAACATAATCCTCACCCTAACCCTAAACCTCATTCTAACCGTCAACCTAAGCATCACCCTAAACCTAACCCTCAACCTCAAACACACACTCAGACTAAGCCTAAGCCTAATACTAAGCCTTACCCTAACCCTCACCCTAGCCCTCACCGTAACCCTAACCCTAACCCTAACCCACAAACTAACCCTCACCTTAACCCTAACCGTAACCATCACTCTAGTCCTAATCCTCACCCCCACCCTCACCCTCAGCCTAACCCTAGGCCTAAGACTAAACCTATCACTAAACTTCACACTCACCCTACCTTAACCCTAATCCTAACCCTAACCCTAACCCTAACCCTAAACCTCAACCTCACCCTCACCCTAACCCTAATCCTAACCCTAACCCTAAACCTCACACTAACCCTAACACTCACCCTCAACTTCAACCTCACCATAACTTAAACCTAACCCTAATCCTAAACCTAACCCTAAGCCTAACCCTAAACCTCAACATAACCCTCACCTTAACCTTAACCCTAACACTTAGCCTAACCCTAACCTTCGACCTTACCCTCCCCCTAATCCTAAATCTAACTATAAACCTCACCCTCACCCTTACCCTAAACCTCACCCTAACCCTAACCCTAACCCTCACCCTCACCCTCACCCTCACGGTAACTCTAACCCTAACCCTAACAATAAAACTAATCCTAACCCTAAACCTAACCCTAACCTTAACCCTAACCCTAATCCAAAAACTCACCCTAACCCTAACCCTCACCCTAACCCTAACCCTCACCCTCACCATAACCCTAACCCTCACCCTCACCGTGACCGTAACCCTAATCGTAACCCTCACCCTAAGCCTAACCCGAACCTTAAACCTCTTGCTAACACTAACCCTAACCCTCACATTCATTCTAGCCCTCACCCTAACCCTAATCTTAACCCTAATCCTCATCCTACACCTGACCCTAACCCTAACCCAAACTCGCATCCTAACTCTAAACCTAACCCTAACCCTCAACCTAACCCTAACCCTCATCGTCACACTAAACGTAACCTGAACTCTAACTCACACCCTAACCCTAACTCTAACCCTCACCCTAACCCTAAACCTCTCCCTCAGCCTAAACCTAAGCCTAACCCTAACCCTAACACTAACCCTCACACTGACACTAACCCTTACCCTAATCCTAATCCTAACTCTAAGCCTAACACTCAACCTCACCCTAACCCTCACCCTAACCCTAACTCTAATGCTAACACTCACCCAAACCCTAAACCTCACCCTCACCCTAGCCCTCATCCTAACCCGAATCCTAACACTAACACTCCTGCTAACCCTCACCCTAACACTAATCCTAACCCTAACCCTCACCCTCACCCTAACCCTAACCCTCACCCTTACCCTCACCCTCACCCTCAACCTAAGCCTAAGCCTAACCCTAACCCTCAGATTCACCTTAACCCTAACCCTAATCCTAACCCTAATCCGAACCCTAACCCGAACCCTCACCTGAACCCTCACCTTAACCCTAACCCTAACATTAACCCTAAACCTAACCCACACCCTCAGATTCACCCTAATCCTAACTCTAACAATAAACGTCACCCTGACCCTCACCCTAACCCTAACCTTAAACCTAAACCTCACCCTAACCCTAAAACTCAAACTCACCCTCAGCCTAGCCCTCACCTTAACCCTAATCCTAACCCTAAACCTCATCCTAAACCTCCCCATAATCCTAATCCTAACCCTCACCCTAACCCTAAATTTCTCACCCTCAACCTCACCCTCAGCCTCACCCTCAGCCTAACCCTAACTCTAACCCTAACCCTCACCCTAAACCTAACCCTCATCCTCACCCTCACCCTAACTCTAATCCTAACCCTAACCCTAACCCTTACCTTCACACTCACCCTCACTTTAACCCTAATCCTAAACCTAACCCTATCACTAACCCTCACCCCCACAGTAAAACTCACCCTAACCCTTACCCTAACACTAACCCTAACCCTAATCCTAACCGTCACCCTAACCCTAACTCTAACCCTTAACCTCAACCTCACCGTAACCCTAACCCTAACCAAAATCCTAAAGCTCACCCTAAACCTAAACCTTAGCCTAACACTTACCCTCACCCTAACACTAACACTAACCCTAACACTAACCCTCACACTAATGCTAACCTTCACCCTAAACCTAAACCTCACCCTAAATCTAACTCTAACCCTCAACTTCAACTTAGCCCTCACCCTAACCCTAACCCTCATCCTCACACTAAACCTCACACTAACCCTAACACTAATCCTCAATCTAACCCTGTCCATCACACTAACCATAACCCGAAACCTCACCCTTACCTTAAACTTAACCCTCAGCCTAACCCTCACCTTTATTCTTATTGTCACCCTCATCCGAACCCTCACCCTAACCCTAACCCTCATCCTAACCCTCACCCTAACCATAACCCTAACCGTCACTCTAACCCTAACCCTCACCCTCACCTTCAACCTCAGCCTAACACTAAGCCTAAGCCTAAACCTATCCCTAAACCTCACACTCACCCTAGCCCTCACCCTAACCCTAATCCTAACCCTAACCCTCATCCTAACACTAAACCTAACCATAAACTAAACCAGGACTCTCAACCTAAACCTCACCCCCACCCTCACCCTCAGCCTAACCCTAAGCCTAAGCATAAGCCTAACCCTATCCCTAACCCTCACACTCACCCTCACCCTAACCCTAATCCTAACCCTAATCCTAACCCTAAACCTAAACCTCAACTTAAATCTCACCCTAAACCTAACCCTAACCCTAAACCTCACCCTTACCTTAGTCCTCACCCTAACCCTCTCCCCAAACCTAAGCCTCACCCTCACCCAAACCCGAACCTTAACCCTCACCCTAACCCTACCCTTAAAATTAACCCTAAACCTCACCCTAATCCTAACAATAACCCTCACAATCACCCTAGCCCTCACCCTAACCCTAATTGTAACCCTAAACTTCATCCTAACCCTCACCCTAACCCTAACCCTAACCCTCACCCTAACCCTAAACCTAATTCTAACCCTCAAACTAGACCTAACCCTCACCCTCACCATAACACTAACCCTAATACTCAGCCTAACTCTAAACCTAACCCGAACAATAAACCTCGCCCTAACCCTAACCCTAATCCTCACGCTCACCCTAGCCCTCATCCTAAACCTAATCCTAACCGGAACCCTCATGCTGACCCTCACCCTAACCCTAACCCTAACCCTAACCTTAAACCAAGCCCTAATCCTATCCCTCACCCTATCCCTAAACTTAACCCTAACCCTAATCCTCACCCTCACAATAGCCCTCACACTAACCCTTATTCTTAAACCTAACCCTCATCCTAACCCTCACCCTAACCCTAACCTAACCCTAACATTAACCGAACCCTAACCCTCAAACTCACCCTCACCCAAACCTTAATCCTACACCTAACCCTATCCCTAACACTAAACCTGACCCTAAAACTCATGCTAAACCTAACCCAAACACTAACCGTAACACTAACCCTCACACTAACCCTCACCTTAACACAAACTCTAAGCCTAAACCTCACCCTCACCCTAACACTAAACCTCACCCTCAACCTCTCCCTCAGCCCATCACTATGCATAACCCTAACCCTAACACTAACACTCACACTCACCCTCACCCTAACCCTCAGGCTTACCCTAAGACTAAGCTTAAGAATAACCCTAACAATAACCCTCACCCTAACCATAACAATCACCCTAACCCTAACACTCACACTAAGCCTAACACTAACCCTCACCCTCACCCACAGCCTCACCCTAACCCTAACCCTCACCCTGACCCTAACTCTAAGCCTCAACCTCATGCTCTGCCTTAGTTTAATTCTAAGCCTAAGCCTAACCCGAAACCTCACCTAACCCTAAACCGAACACTAATCCTAACTCTAACCCTAAACCTCACCCTCACCCTAACCCTAACCCTAACCCTAACTCTAAACCTCATCCTAACCCTAACACTCACCCTCACCCTAGCCCTCACCCTAACCCTAATCCTAACAATAAATCTCATCCTAACCCTCACCCTAACCCTAACCCTAACCTTCACCCTAACCCTAGCCCTAACCCTAACCCTAACCATCAACCTAATCCTAACCCTCACTCTCACCGTAAACCTAACCCTAACCCTCACCCTAACCGTAAACTTAACTGGAAAACTAACTCTCACCCTAGCCCTAAACCTAACCCTCAGCATAACCCTAACCCTCACCCTCACCATCATCCTCAGCCTAACCCTAAACCTAATCCTAATCCTCACACTCAACCTAACCCTTACCCTAATCCTAATCCTAACCCTAAGCCTAAACCTCACCCTAACCCTAAATCTAACGCTAACCCTAACCCAAACCCTCAAAATCAGCCTTACCCTAACCCTAACTCTAAACCTAAACCTCACTCTCACCCTAATTCTAACCCTAAACCTCACCCTAACCCTAACCCTAACCCTAAACCTCATCTTCACCCTAGCCCTCACCCTCACCCTAATCCTAAGACTAACCCTCATCCTAACACTCACCCTAACCCTAACCCTCACCCTATGCCTAACCCTCACCCTCAGCCTCAGCCTAAGCCTAAGCCTAAGCCTAACCCTAACAATAACCCTCACACTCACCCTAACCCTTACTCTAATCCTAATCCTAACCCTAACCCTAACCCTCACCCTCACCTTAACCCTAACCCTAACACTAACCCTAAACCTAAACCTCACCCTCAGCCTCAACCTAACCCTAACACTAATCATAATCTCACCCTCAACCTAAACCTAACCCTACACCTCAACCTAATCCTAAACATAAACCTCACCCTCAGCCTAGCCCTCCCCCTAACCCTAATACTAACCCTAACCCTCATCCTAACCCTCCCCCTATACCTACCCTTAACCCTCACCCTCACCCTCACCCTCAGCCTAAGCCTAAGCCTAACCCTAACCCTCACACTCACACTCACCCTAACCCTAACGCTAATCCTAATGCTGACACTAACCCGAAACCTCACCCTCACCCTAACCATCACCATAACCCTAATCCTAATATTAACCCTAAACATAACCCACACCCACAGCCTCACCCTAACGCTTACTCTAACCCTAAATGTCACCCTGACCCTAACTCTAAACCTGATCATAAACCTCACCCTAACCCTAAACCTAAACCTCACCCTTACCCTAGCCCTCACCCTAACCCTAATCCTAACCCTAAACCTCATCCTAACCCTCCCCTTAAACCTAAGCATAACCCTCACCTTAACCCTAACTTTCTCACCCACAATCTCACCCTCAGCCTAACCCTAAGCCTAACCCTAACACACAAACTCACCCTAAGCCTAACCCTAAGTCTAACCCTCAACCTAACCCTAACCCACACACTTACGCTCACCCTAACCCTAATCCTAAACCTAACCCTAACCCTCTCCCTCCCCCTAACACTCACCGTAACCCTAACCCTAACACTAACCCTAACCCTAACCCTCAACCTAACCCTCACTCTAACCCTGACTCTAACCCTAATCCTCACACTCACACTAACCCTAACTCTAACCCTAATCCAAACCCTAAACCTCACCCCAACCCTAACCCTAACCCTCATCCTCACCGTAACCGTAAATATAAACCTTACCCTAACAATAACCCTAACCCTAACCCTAACAATAAACCTAAACCTATCCCTAACCCTCATCCTAACCATATCCTTCACCCTAACGCTAACCCTCACCCTAACACTTACCCTCACCCTAACTCTAACCCTAACCCTCACACTCACCCTAACCTTTACCCTAATCCTAATCCTAACCCTAAGCCTAACCCTCACCCTCACCCTAACACTCACCCTAACCCTAACTCCCACACTAACCCTAAACCTTACCCTCACCTTCAGCCCCACCCTAACCCTAACTCTAAACTTAATCTCACCCTCACCCTAACCCTAAACCTAACAATAACCCTAACACTAACCCTAACCCTCACACTAACCCTCACCCTAATACTAACCCTAACCCTCACACTCACACTCACCCTAACCCTAAAGCTAACCCTAACACTCAACCTAGCCCAAAACTTCACCCTAACCCTAATCCTTAACCTAATCCTCAACCTAACGCTAAACTTAACCTAAACACTCTCACCCTAACCCTAATCATAACCCTCACCCTAACCCTAACCCTCACCCTAGCCCTCACCCTAAGCCTAACACTAACCCTAACCCTCAACCCAACACTCACCCTAACCTTAAATCTAACCCTACACCTCACCCTCACCTTAAACCTAACTCTAACCCTAACCCAAACCCTAACCCTCAACCTCAACCCAACCCTAACTCTAACCCTCATCCTCACCCTCACCGTAACTGTAACCTTAAACCTAACCCTAACAATAACCCTAACCCTAATCCTAACCCTCACCCTAACCATAACCCTCACCCTAACCCAAACCCTCACCCTAAAACTTACCCTCAACCTGAACCTAACCCTAACCCTAAAGCTAACCCTCACACTAACCCTAACCCTAACCCTAAACCAAAACCTCAACCTAACCCTCACCATCACCCTAACCCTATCACTAACCATAACCCTAAACCTCACCCTCCCTCTTCCCCTAACCCTATATCTAACCGTAAACCTCACCCTCACCCTAACCCTAACCGTAACCCTAAACATCAGCCTAACCCTAACCCTAATCCTCACCCGCACCCTCAACTTCACCATAACTATAACCCTAATCCTAAAAATAACAATAACCCTAACCCTAACCATCACCCTAAACCTAATCCTCACCTCCACCCTCACACTCATCCTAACCCTACGCCTAAGACTAACCCTCACACTAAGCCTCACACTCAACCTCACCCTAAGCCTAAACCTAACCCTCACCCTAACTCTAACACTAACCCTAATCCTAAACCTCACCCTAACCCTCCCCTTAACCATAACTCTCACCCTAAACCTCACCCTCACCCTAAACCTAACCCTAACCCTAAACCTCACCCTAAACCTCACCCTAACACTAACCCTCACCCTCACCCTCCACCTCACCTTAACGCTAACTCTAACCCTAACAATAAAACTAACCCTAACACTAACCATAACCCTAACACTAATCCTAACCCTAACCATAACCTTCAGCCTCAGCCTCAACCTAACCGCAATCTTAACCCTAACCATAACACTAACAATAACCCTAACCCAAACCCTAATTCTCACCCCCACCCTCATACTCAGCCTAACCTAAGCCTAACCCTAACCCTAACCCTAACCCTCACCGTAACCCTAACCCTAACCCTAAACCTATACCTAAACGTAAACCTAAATCTAACCCTAACACTAAACCTAACCCTAATCCTCAGCTTCACCCTCGCCCTAACCCTCAGCCTCATGCTCGAACTAAGCCTAAGCCTAAGCCTAAGCATAACGGTACAACTGACCCTAACCCTAACACTAACCCTAACACTAACCCTAAATCTAAACCTAAACCTCACTCTCACCATAACCCTAACTCTAACTCTAAACCTAAACCTAAACCTCATCCTAAACCTAACCCTAACCTTCACCCTCACCCTCACCATAACCCTCAACCTAACCCTAACCCTCACCCTAACACTTACCCTCACCCTAACACAAACACTAACACTAACACTGATCCTCACACTAACCCTAAACATCACCCTAACCCTAAACCTAAGCCTAACCCTAACCCTCACCCTCACCCTAACCCTAACACTCATCCTCCGCCTAAACCTCACCCTAACTCTAACACTAATCCTCAATCTAACCCTCATCCTCACTCTACCCCTAACCCTAAACCTCACCCTAACCCTAACCCTCACCCTTTCAGTAACCCTCACCCTCAGCCTAACCCTCACGTTTACCCTTACCGACAACCCCACCCTAAACCTCACCCTAACACTTAACCTCACCCTCATGCTCAGCCTAAGCCTAAGCCTAAACGTAAACCTGACCCTCATCCTAACCCTAACCCTAACACTAACCCTAGTTCTAAACCTAAACCTAACCCTCACCCTCACCCTCAGCCTGAACCTAAGGCTAACCCTAACCATAATATTAACCCTCACACTCACCATAACCGTCACCCTAACCCTAACCGTAACACTAACCCTAACACCCTAAGCCTCACCCTCAGCCTCACCCTAACCCTAATTATAACCCTAAACCTCACCTTCACCCTAACCCTAACGCTAAACCTAACCCTAACCCTAACACTAACCCTCCCCCTAACACTCAAACTAACCCTAACACTAATCACTAACCCTAACTCTAACACTAACCCTAACAATAAACCTCACCCTAACCCTAACGCTAACCCTCACCCAAACCCTAACCCTCACCCAAACCCTAACCCTCACCCTAACCCTAAGCCCAACAATTACCCTAACCCTATCCCTCACACTAATCCTAACAATAACCCTAATCCTAATTCTAACACTAACCCTATCCCTCCCCCTCACCCTAACCCTAACCCTAATATTAAACCTAACCCTAACCCTCACCTTCAACCTCACCCTCAGCCTAACCTTAAGCCTAACCCTAAACCTAAACCTAACATACACACTCACCCTTACCCTAACCCTAATCCTCACCCTAACCCTAACCCTAACCCTAACCCTCCCCCTAACTCTCACCCTCACCCTAACCCTAACACTAAACCTAACCCTAACACTAAACCTAACCATCACCCTAACCCTAACTCTAACCCTAAATCTCACCCTCACCCTAACCCTAATTCTAACCGTAAACCAAACCCTAAACCTCACCCTATCCCTAAACCTAACCCTAACCCTAACATTCACCCTAACCCTAACTCTAATCCTAAAACTCCCCCTCCCCCTAACCCTAACCCTAAGCCTGATGCTAAACGTCACCCTAAACCTAAACCTTACCCTTACACTTACCCTCACCTTAACACTAACAGGAACAATAACCCTCCACTTAACCCTAACCATCACCCTTAATGTAACCCTAACCCTCATCCTAACCCTCACCCTAAACCTAACCCTAACCCGAAACCTCGCCCTAACTCTAACCCTAACCCTCACCATCACCCTAGCCCTCACCCTAACCCTAAAACTAACCGTAACGCTCAAACTAACCCTAACACTCAAGCTCAACGTAACCCTAACCCTAACCCTCACCCGAACCCTAAACTTAACCTCAACCCTAACTCTCACCCTAAACATAACCCTAACCCTCACTCAAACCCTAACCCTCACTCAAACCCTAACCCTCACCCTCACCCTCACCCTCAGTGTAACCCTAAGCCGAACCCTAACCCTAACCCTAACCCTCACACTCACCCTAACCCTTACCCTAATCCTAATGCTAACCCTAACTCTAACCCTAAACCTCAATCTCACCCTAACCCTAACCCTAAACCTCACCCTATTCCTAACCCTAAACCTCACCCTCACCCTAGCCCTCATGCTAACCCTAATCCTAACCCTAACCCGCATCCTAACCCTCAAACTAATGATAACCTGAACCATCACTCTAAACCTAATCCTCAACCCCACCCTCACCCTCAGCCTAACCCTCAGCCAAAGACTAACCCTAACCCTAACCCTCACACTCAACCTCACCCTAACCCTAATCCTAACCCTACCCCTACCCCTTAAACTAAACCTCAACCTAACCCTCACCCTAAGCCTAACCCTAACCCTAAACCTCACGCTCACCTTAGTCCTCACCTTAACCCTCACCCCAAACCTAACCCTCACCCTCACCCAAACCCGAACCCTAACCCTCACACTCACCCTAACCCTACAGCTAACCCTAATCCTAAACCTCACCCAACCCTAACACTAACCCTCACAATCACCCTAACCCTAACACTAACCTTACCTCTAAAATTCATCCTAACCCTAAACCTGACACTCAACATCACCCTCAGCCTCACCCTTACCTTAACCTTAACCCTAAACCTAAGAATAACCCTAACCATAAACCTAACCCTAAACCTCACCCTAACCGTAACTCTAACCCTAACCCAAACCATCACCCTAACCCTAACACTGACCCTAACCCTAACCCTAAACTTCACCCTAACCCTAAACCTAACCCTCAACCTAGCATATATCCTAACCCTAATCCTAACCCTAACACTCACACTAACCCTCACTCTAACCCTAAACCTAACCCTCACCCTTAATCTAACCCTCACCCTCAGCCTCAGACTCAGCCTTACCCTAAGGCTAACACTAACTCTAACCCTCAAACTCACCATCACCTTAACCCTATTCCTAACCCTAACCCCAACCCCAAACCTAACCCTCACCCTCACCCAAACCCTAACACTAACCCTAACCCTAACACTAACCCTCAACATCAACCTAACCCTAAACCTAACACTCACCCTAGCACATACCCTAACCCTAATCCTAACCCTAACGCTCACCCTAACCGTCACTCTAAACATAACCCTAACCCTAACCCTCACCCTAATGCTAACCCTCACCCTACCCCTACCCCTAACCTTCACACTAACCCTAAACCTCACCCTAACACTCACCCTAACCCTAACTCTAAACCTAAAACTCACACTCGCCCTAACCCTAACCATAACCCTAAACCTCCACCTAACACTAACCCCAAACCTCAACCTCATCCTTAACGGCATCCTCACCCTAACCCTAAACCTCACCCTCACCCTAGTCCTCACCCTAAACCTAACCCTAGCCCTAACACTCACCCTAACCATAACCCTCAACATAACCCTAACACTCACACTAACCATAACCCTAAACCTCACCCTCACCCTCACCCTAACCCTAACCCTATCCCTCACCCTCACCCTAAACCAAACCCTAACCCTAATCCTCACCCTAACCCTAAGCCTAACCCTAACCCTAACCCTAACCCTCACACTCACCCTCAACCTACACCTAATCCTAAACCTAAACCTAACCCTCACAGTAACCCTCAAACTAGCGCTCACCCTAACCCTAATACTAACCCTAAACCTCATCCTAACCCTCACCCTAACCCTAACCCTAAACCTCATCCTAACCCTCACCCTAACCCTAACCCTCATGCTCGGCCTAAGCCTAACCCTAAGCCTAAGCTTATGCCTAAATGTAACCTTCACACTAACCCTCAACCTAACACTAACCCTAACACAAGAGCTAACTCTAACCCTAAACCTCACCCTCACCCTAACCCTAACTCTAACCCTAACCCTAAACATAAACCTAACCCTCACCCTAACCCTAAACCTCACACTCACCTTAACAGTAAACCTAATCCTAATCCTAACAGTAACTCTAACCCTAACCCTCATTCTAACCATAACACTCACCCTAAACCTAACCCACACCCTAACACATAAATTCACCCTAACACTAAACCTAACCCTAACACTAGCACTCACACTAAACCTAACCCTCGCGCTCACCCTAAACCAAATCCTAACCCTAACCCTCACCCTAACCCTACGCCTAAGCCTAACCCTAACCCTCAAACTCACCCTCAACCTATACCTAATCCTAAACCTAACCCTAACCCTCACAGTAACCCACAACCTAGCGCTCACCCTAACCCTAGTCCTAACCCTAAACCTCATCCTAACCCTCACCCTAACCCTAACCCTAACCCTCACCCGAACGCTAACCCTAACCTTCACCCTCATGCCCGGCCTAAGCCTAACCCTAAGCCTAAGCTTAAGCCTAAACCTAACCCTCACACTAACCCTCAACCTAACCCTAACCCTAACACAAAAGCTAAATCTAACCCTAAACCTCACCCTCACCCTAACCCTAACACTAAACATAAACCTAACCCTCAACCTAACACTAAACCTCACACTCAACAGTAAAACTAATCCTAACCCTAACAGTAACCCTAACCCCAACCCTCACCCTCATTCTAACCATAACACTCACGCTAACACTAACCCTCAACCTAACACATAAATTCACCCTAACACTAAACTTAAACCTAACACTAGCACTCACACTAACCCTAACCCTCAACCTCACCCTAGCCCTCACCCTAACCCTAACCCTCATCCTCATCCTAAACCTCACACTAACCCTAAAACTAATCCTCAATATAAAATTCACCCTCACCTTAACCCTAACCCTAAACCTCACCCTAACCCTAACCCTCACCCTTAACTTAATCTTCACTCTCAGCCTAACTCTCACCTTTACCCTTACCTGCACCCTCACCCTAACCCTCACCATAAGCCTAACCCTCATCCTAACCCTCACACTGACCGTAACCCTAAGCCTAACACTAACCCTAACCCTCACCCTCACCGTAGACATCATCCTAACTCTAATCTTAACCCTAAACCTAACCCTAACCCTAACCATCACCCTTAACCTAATCCTCAACCCCACCCTCACCCTCAGCCTAAACCTAAGCCTAAGCCTAATCCTAACCATAACCCTCACACTCAGCCTCATCATAACCCTAATCCTAAACCCAACCCTAACACTAACCCTAAACCTCAACCTAACCCTCCCCCTAACCCTCACCGTAACTCTAACTCTAACCCTAAACTTCACCCTCACCCTACCCTCACCCTAAACCTAAATCTAACTCTCACCCTCACCCTCATCGTAACTCTAAACCTAACCCTAACAATAACACTAACTCTAACCATCACCCTAACCCTAACCCTAACCCTAAAACAAACCCTAACCCTAACGCAAACCCTGAACGTCAGCCTCACCCTAACGATAAACTTAACCTTAACCATAACACTAACAATAACCCTAAACCTAATCCTAACCCTGAAACTCACCCTAACCCTAACCCTCACACTCACGGTAACCTAACCCTAACCCTCACCCTAACCCTCACCCTCAGGTTAACGCTAAGCCTTAACCCTATCCCTAAGCCTAACACAATCACTCACCCTAACATTAACCCTAATCCTAAACCTAACCCTAACCCTAACACTCATCCTAACCCTCACCCTAACCCTAACCCTAACACTCAACCTAACCCTAACTCTAACCCTAAACCTCACCCTCACCTTCACCCTAACCCTAATCCTAACCCTAAACCGCACCCTAACCCTAACCCTAACCCTTACCCTCACCCTCACTGTAACTCTAACCCTAAACCTAACAATGACACTAACCCTAACCCTAACCCTCAGCCTCACCCTCACCGTAACCCTAACCCTAACCCAAACCCTCACCCTAACCCTAACCTAAACCTCACCCTAACCCTAACCCTAACCGTCACCCTGAGCCTCACCCTCACCATAAACTTAAACCTAATCATAACACTAACAATAACCCTAACCCTAACCCTAATCTAACCCTCACCCTCACCCTAACCCTAACCCTAACCCTCACCCTCACCCTCACCCTCACCCTCACACTAAATCTCACCCTAACCCTAAACTTAACCCTAACCCTAAACGTCACCCTAACGCTAACCCTAACCCTCACCCTCTTCCTAGCCCTCACCTTAGCCCTAATCCTAAACCTAAACCTCACCCTAATCCTCACCCTAACCCTAAAACACTAACATTCACCCTAATCCTAACCCTTAACCTCACCCTCACGCTCGGCGTAAACCTAAGACTAAGGCTAACCCTAACCCTAACTTTCACACTCACCCTCACCCTCATCCTCACAGTAACTCTAACCTTAACCCTAACAATAACACTAACCCTAACCTTAACCCTAACCCTAAACCTCACCCTGACAGTAAACCTCAACCTAAACCAACCCCTCACCCTAACACTAACACTAACCCTAACCCTAAACCTCAACCTAACCCTAACCCTAAACCTCACCCTCACCCTCAACCTCACTGTAAACTTAACCTTAATGATAACACTAACAATAACCCTAACCATAACACTAATACTAACCCTCACCCTCACCCTAACACTAACCCTCCCTCTCACAGTAACCCTAACCCTAACCCTCACCCTAACACTAAACCTAACCCTAATCCTAAACCTCGCCATAATGCCAACCCTAACTCTGAAGCTCACCCTTGCCCTCATACTAACCCTAATCCTAACCCTAAACATCATCCTAACCCTCACTCTTACCATAACCCTAACCCTCAACCTAACCCTAAACCTAATCTTGAAGCTAACTCTAACACTCACCCTCACACTCAGCCTCAGCCTAACCCTAAACCTAAGTCTAACCCTAACCCTCACACTCACCCTCACCTTAACCCTAATCCTAACACTAACCCTCAACCTAACCCTCCCACTAATCCTAACACTAAACCTAAACCTCACCCTCACCCTAACCCTAACTCTAACCCTGACCCTAAACCTAAACCTCACCCTAACCCTAACCCTAACCCTCACCCTCACCATAACAGTAACCCTAACCCTAACAATAACCCTAACCCTAACGCTAACACTAACCCTAAACGTAAACCTCACCCTTATGCTAACCCTCACCCTAAAACTAACCCTAATACTAACACTAACCGTCACACTAACCCTAACCATCACCTTAACCCTAGACCTCAACATAACCCTAAACCTAACCCTCACCCTCACCATAGCCCTCACACTAACCCTAACCCTCATCCTCACCCTAAACCTCACACTAACCCTAACACTGATACTCAATCTAAACCTCACCCTCACCCTAACCCTAACCCTAATCCTCACCCTAACGAGGACCCTAACCCTAACCCTCACCTTTACCCTTACTGTCACCCTAACCCTCACCCTACCCCTAACAATCATTCTAACCCTCACCCTAAACATAACCCTAACCATCACGCTAACCCTAACCCTCAACCTCACACTCAGCCTCATTCTAAACCTAAGCCTAACCTTAAGCCTAACCCTAACCCTCACCCTCACCCTACCACTCACCCTATCCCTAATCCTAACCATAACCCTAAAAATAACACTAACCATAACCCTAACCCTCATTCTAACCCTAACCCTCACCCTAACCCTTACCCTAACCTTAACACTTACCTTACCCTAACAATAACCCTAACCCTAACCCTAACCCTCATTCTAACCCTAACCCTCACCCTCACCCTTACCCTCAACCTAACACTTACCTTACCCTAACAATAACCCTAACCCAAACACTAACCCTCACACTAACCCTAACCATCACCCTACTCTAACCCTAACCTTAAACCTCACCATAACCCTAACCCTAACCCTCACCCTCACCCTCACCCTCACCATAACTCTAACCCTAACCTTAACAATAAAAATAATCTTAACCCTAAACCTAACCCTAATCCTAATCCTAAACCTAATACCCACCTTCAGCCTCGCCCTAACCACAAACTTAACCCTAACCATAACACTAACAATAACCCTAACCCTCACCCTAACCCTAACATTAATCCTCACCTTAACCCTAACCCTAACCCTAATCCTAACCCTATACCTCATCCTAACCCTCATCTAACCCTCACCCTAAACCTCAACCTAACCCTAACCCTCACCCCCACACTTAGCCTAACCATAAACCTAACCCTAACACTAACCCTCACACTCACACTCAAGCTAAACCTAATCATGAATCTAACCCGCTCCCTAACCATAACCCTCACCCTAACCCTCACCCTAACACTAACCCTAACACCAATCCTAACACTAACACTCACACTAACCCTAACTCTAACCCTAAACCTCACCCTCACCCTCACCTTAAACCTGACCGTCAACCTCAGCCTAAACCTAAGCCTGACCGTAACCCTAACCCTCACACTCACACTCACCCTCACAATAACACTAATCCTAATCCAAACCCTAACCCTAACCATCACCCTAACCCTAACCCTCACAATAATCCTAAACCTAACACTAACCCTAATCCTAACCCTCACCCTAACCCTAACTCTAAACCTAAACCTCACCCTCAATTTAACCCTAACCCTAACCCTAATCCTAACCCTAAACCTCACCCTAAACATAACCCTAAATCTCACCTTCACCCTAGCCCTCACCCAAACCCTAATCCTAACTCTAACCCTCATCCTAACCCTCACCCTAACTCTAACCCTAACCATCACCCTAACCGTAGCCCCCAGCCACAACCTCACCCTCAGCCTAACCTTAAGCCTAAACCTAAACCTAAACCTAACCCACACTCACCTTCACCCTAACCCTAATCCTAATCCTAATCCTAACCCTAACAATAGCCCTAACCGTAAAGTTAACCCTAATCTTAAATATAACCCTCACCCTAACCCAAACACTCACCCTAACACTTACCCTGAACCTAACACTAACCCTAACCATCACCCTAATGTTCACACTAACCCTAACCCTCACAGTAACCCTAAACCTCATCCTAAACTTAGCCCTAACCCTAACCCTAACCTAAACATCACCCTCATCCTAGCCCTCACCTTACCCTAATTCTAACCCTAACCCTCACCCTCAAATTCACCCTAAACCTCACACTAACCCTAACCCTAATCCTCAATCTAACCCTCACCCTAACTGTAAACCGAACCCTTAACCTAACCCTCACTCTAACCCTAACCCTCACCCTAACCCTAACCCTCACCCTTATCTTAACCCTCACCCTCAGCCTAAACCTCACCTTTACCCTTACCATCACTCTCACCCTAACTCTCAACCTTACACTGACCCTCACCCAAGGCCTCACCCTAACCCTAACCCTAAACCTACCCTCACGATCAGCTTTACACTAATTCTATCACTATTCCTAACCCTAAACGGCACCCTCACCCTAACAGTAAGCTAATTCTTACCCTCACACTAATCCTAACCCTAACCCTAACTCTCACACTAAACCTAACCCTCACCCTAACCGTAACCCTACACCTTGCCCTAAACCTCATCTTAACCCTAAGTCTAACCCTCACCCTAACCCTCACTCATAACCTCACGTCACCGTAAATCTGACCCTAACCCTAATAACAACCCTAACCCTCACCCGAACCCTAACCCTCACCCTCACCCTAACCCTCACCCTAATCATAACCCTAACCCTCACGCTAACCCAAACCTTAACCCTAAGCCTCACCCTTACCCTAACCCTCATCTTAACACTTAACCTCATCCTCACCCTAAACCTCACACTTAACCGAATCCTCACCGTAACTCTAACCCTAACCGTCACCCTCACCCTCACCCTCAAGCTAAGCCTAACCCTAACCCTCAACCTAACCCTAAAACTCACCCTAATCCTCACCCTAACTCTAATGCTAAGTCTAACACTCACCCTAACCCTCATGCTATCACTTACCCACAGCACAAACCTAACACTAACCTTCACGCTCACCCTCTCCCTAACACTAATCCTAACCCTAACCCTCATCCTAACCCTCACCCTAGTCCTAAGTGTAACCATCACACTAAGCCTAATCCTCACACCCACCCTCACCCTCAGCCTAACCCTAAGCCTAAGCCTAATCCTAACCCTAACCCGCACACTCACCCTAACCCTAATCCTTACCCAAAACCTAACCCTAACCCTAAACCTCAACCTTACCCTCACCCTAAACCTAACGTTAACCCTAATACTAACCCTAAACCTAACACTCAGCCTTACCCTCCCCCTCAACTTAACGCTAACCCTAAACCTCTCCCTCACCCTATCCCAAATCCTAACCCTAACTCTAAACCTCACCCTAACCCTAACCCTAACCCTCACCCTCACCCTCACCCAAACCGTATGTCTAACCTTAACCCTAACATTAACACTAATCCTAACATTAAAACTAACCCTAACCCTAAGCCTAACCCTAATGCTAACACTCACCCTCACCCTAATCTTAATCCTAACCCTAACACCCAAACTAACCCTAACCCTCACCCTCACTCTAACCCTAACCCTCATCCAAAAGCTCACCCTAACCCTAACCCTAACCCTAAAACTCACCCTAACACTAACCCTAAACCTCACCTTCACCCTAGACCTCACCCTAACCCTAATCATAACCCTAATCCTCATCCTAACTCTCACCCTAACCCTAACTCTAACCCTAAAACTCACCCTCACCCTAACCCTAACTAAAACCCTAACCCTAACCCTAAACCTCACCCTAACCCTAACCCTCACCCTCATCCTCACTGTAACCCTAACCCCAAACCTAACAATAACCCTAAACCTAACCCTAACCCTGACCCTAAACATAACACTCACCCTAACCCTAACCCTTACCCTAATACTTACCCTAACCCTTACCCTAACCCTAACTCTAACTCTCACACTAACCCTAACTCTCACCCTAATCCTAAACCTCACCATAACCCTAACCCTAACCCTAACCCTCACCCAAACTGTAGCCCTCACTCTCACCCTAATTCTAACCATAACCCTCACCCTAACCCTAACCATCATCCTCACAATAAACATCACACTAACCCTAACCCTAATCCTCAATCTAATCCTCACCCTCACCCTAACCCTTATGCTAACCCTCACATTAATCCTTACCCTCACCCTTAACGGAACATTCAACCTCAGCCTAAACCTCACCTTTACTGTTACCGTCAAGCTCACCCTAACCCTCACCCTAACCCTTACACTCATCCTAACACTCACCCTAATCCTAACCCTATCCATCACCCTAACCCTATCACTCACACTCACCCTCACCCTCAGCCTAAACCTATGTCTAAGCTGAACCCTAACCCTATCCCTCACCCTCAACCAAGCCCTCACCCTAAAACTTATCCTAACCCCAACCCTCATCCTAACCCTCACCCTAACCCTAACCTTAACCATCACCCAAAACCTATTCCTGATCACCACCCTCATCCTCAGCCTAACCCTAAGCATAAACCTAAACGTAACCCTCACCCTCAACTTAGCCCTCACCTTAAACCTAATGCTAACCCTAACCTTCATTCTAACCCTCACCCTAACCCTAACCCTAGCCATCACCCAAACCCTATTCCTCACCCCCACCCGCATCCTCAGCCTAACCCTAAGCCTAACTCTAACCCTCACCCTAGCCCGCACTCTAACCCTAACCCTAAACCTAACCCGAACCCTAATCCTCACCATAAACCTAACCCTAATTTTAACCCTCACCGTAACCCTAATCCTAACCCTAAACCTCATCCTAACCCTCACCCTAACCCTAACCCTCACCCTCACCCTCAGCCTAACCCTAAACCTAATCCTCACACTCACACATGCTAAACCTAATCCTAATCTAACCCGACCCCTAAATACAACCCTCACCCTAAACCTCACCCAAACCCTAACACGAAACCTAATCCTCACCATAAACTTTCACCCTAATCCTAACGCTCACCCACACCCTAAACCTCAAGCTCACCCTTACCATAACCCTCAACTAATCCTCACCCTAGCCTTACCATTACCTAACCAAGACCCCCACACTCACCGTCACCTTCACCCTAACCCTCACCCTCATCTTAGACCTCACACTAACCATAACCCTAACCCTAAACCTCAACCTCACCCTCACCTTCAACCTCAGCCTATCCCTAAACCTATCCCTAATCCTAACCAGAACCCTCATCCTCACCCTAACCCTCAACATAACCCTTAACCTCACCCTCACTCTCACCCTAACCGTAACCCTCACACTAAATCTAACCCTCACCCTAAACCTAAACCTACCCCTCACACCAAACCTCACAATAAACTTAACGCTAACCCTAACCCTCACACTCACGCTAGCCCTCACCCTAACCCTAATTCTAACCTTAACCCTCAACCTAACCCTCATCCTCACCCTAAACCTCACACTAACCCTAACCCTAATCCCCAATCTAACCCTAACCCTAACACTTACCCTAAACCTAACCCTCACCCTTACCTTAACTCTCACCCTTAGCCTAACCCTCAACTTTACTCTTACCATCACGCTCATCGTAACCCTCAACCTAACCCGAACCCTCATCCTAACCCTCACCCTAACCCTAACCCTATCCATCACCATGACCCTAACCCTCACCCTCAACATCATCCTCAGCCTAAACCTATGCCTAAGCCTAACCCTAACCTTAACCCTCCCCTCACCCTAGCCCTCACCCTAACCCTAATCCTAACCCTAACCCTCATCATAACCCTCACCCTAACCCTAAGGTTAACCATCACCCTAAGCGTAACCCTCACACCCACCCTCACCTCAGCCAAACCCTAAGCCTAGGCCTAATCCTAACCCTAACCCTAACCCTAACCCTAACACTAACCCTAACCCTAACCCTCACCCTAAACCTCCCACTCAACCTAAGTCTAACCCTAAACCTCAACCTCACCCTATCCCTAATCCTAACCCTAGCCCTAAACCTCATCCTAACTCTAACACTAACCTTCACCCTCACCCTCACCCAAATCATTAGTCTAACCCTAACCCTAACATTACCACTAATCCTAACCCTAAAACTAACCCTTACCCTAAACCAAACCTTCACTCTCAGCCTCATCCTCACTGGAAATGTAACCCTAACCATAACATTTACAATAACCCTAACCCTAATCCTAACCATCAACCTCACGCTAACCATAATCCTAACCCTAACCCTCGCCCTAAACTTAACCCTCATTCTCACTGAAACCCTAACCTTCATCTTAACCCTCACCCTATCCTAACCTTAACCCTCAGCCTAACCCTTTACCTCACCCTAATCCTAACACTAAGCCTGACCTAAACCTCCCCTAAACCTCCCCCTCCCCCTAACCCTAACAAAAACCCTAACCCTCAAATGAACACTCAACCTAACCCTAACCCTAACCCTAACCCTAAACCTCACATTAACCCTAACCCTCACCCTAACCCAAACCCTACCCCTCACTATAACCCTCAAACGAACTCTAACCCTCACCCTCACCAGAACCCTAAACCTAACCCTAACCCTAAACCTCACCTTAAGGCTAATTCTAACCCTAACCCTAACCCTAACCGGCACCCTAACACTAATCCTCACCTTCACCATCACCCTCAGCCTAACCCTAAGCCTAACCCTAACCGTAACCCTAACCCTCACACCCTCACCATAACCATAAACCTAAAACTAACTCAAGCCCTAACCCTTACCCTCAACCTAACCATCACCCTAACCCTAACCCTAACACTAACCCTAACCCTAATCCTCACCCTAACCATCACCCTAAGCCTAACACTAACCCTAAACCTGACCTTCACCCTAACCCTAACTCTAACCCTAACCCTAAATATAACCCTAACCCTAGCATTAAACCTCACCCTCAATCTCACCCTCACCGTAACCGTAACCCTAACACTAACAATAACCCTAACCCTAATCCTAAGCCTCACCATAACCATAACACTCACCCTAACCCTAAACCTCAACCTAACACTTACCCTTACCCTAACACTAACGCTCACACTCAGCCTACCCCTCACCGAAACCCTAAACCCCACACTAACCCTAACCCTAAACCTCAATCTAATCCTCACACTCACCCTAACCCTAACCCTTACCCTTACCCTATACCTCACCCTAACCCTAACCCTCCCCCTTACCCTCATCTTAACCCTCATCCTAACCCTAACCTTAACCCTCATCCTAACCCTAATCCTAACCATAACCCTAACCCTAAACCTCACCCTAATCCTAAACCTAAAATTAACCATAACCCTAACCCTCATCCTAACCCTCACTTGAACCCTAATTGTAATCCTAAACCTCACCCTCACCCTAACTCTAACCCTAACCCTAAACCTAAACCTCACCCTAACCCTAAACCTCACCCTCACCCTCAACGTAACCCTAACCCTCACCCTAACCATAAACCTCACCCTAACCCTAACCCTCACCCTAACCATAAACCTCACCCTAACCCTAACCCCCACCCTAACACTTGCCCTCACCCTAACACTAACCCTAACTCTAACACTAACCCTCACAGAAACCCTAACTCTCACCCGAACCCTAAACCTCACCTTAACCCTAACCCTAACCCTCAGCCTCACCCTAGCCCTCACCCTAACCCTAATTCTAACCCTAAACTTAACCCTAACCCTAACCCTCATCCTCACCTTAACCTCACACAAACCGCAACCCTGATCCTCAATCTAACCCTCACCCTCACCCTAACCCTCATCCTAACCCTTACCCTAAAGCTCAACCTAATCCTAACCCTAACCCTTAGGAGAACACTCACCCTCAGCCTAACCCTCATCTTTATTCTTACCGTCACTGGCACGCTAACCCTCACCCTAACCCTAACCCTCATCCTAACACTCACGCTAACCCTAACCCTATCCATCACCCTAACCCAAACCCTCGCCCTAAACTTAACTCTCACTGAAACCCTAACCTTCATCTTAACCCTCACCCTAACCTAAACTTAACCCTCACCCTAACCCTTAACCTCACCCTAATCCTAACACTAAGCCTAACCTAAACCTCCCCCTCCCCTTAACCCTAACACAAAACCTAACACAAACCCTAACCCTCAACCTAACCCTCAACCTAACCCTAACCCTAACCCTAAACCTCACATTAACCCTAAAACTCACCCTAACCCTAACCCTACCCCTCACCCTAACCCTCAAGCTACCTCTAACCCTCACCCTCACCAGAACCCTAAACCTAACTCTAACCCTAAACCTCACCTTAAGGGTAATTCTAACCCGAAAACTAACCCTAACCAGCACCCTAACCCTAATCCTCACCTTCACACTCACACTCAGCCTAACCTTAAGCCTAAGCCTAAACCTAACCCTAACCCTCACACTCACCCTCACACTAACCATAATCCTAAACATAACCCTATTCCTAACCCTTACCCTCAACATAACCCTCACCCTAAACTTAACCCTAACACTAACCCTAACCCTAACCCTCACCCTAAACATCACCCTAACCCTAACACTGACCCTAAACCTGACCTTCACCCTAACCCTAACTCTAACCCTAATCCTAACCCTAAACCTCATCCTAAACTTCACCCTAACCCTCACCCTCACCTTAACCCTAACCCTAAGCTCACCGTCAAGCTGGGCCCAAGCCTAAGCCTAAGTCTAGTCCTAACCCTAACCCTCACCCTAACCCTAACCCTAACCCTAACCCTAACACTAACCCTAACTCTAAACCTAAACCTCACTCTCACCCTAACCCTAACTCTAACCCTAACCCTAACCCTAAACCTCATCTTAACACTAAACCTAACCCTCACCTTCACCCTCACATTAAACATAACCTTAAACTTAACCCTAACAATAACTCTAACCCTAACCCTAACCCTCACCCATACCATAAGCCTCACCCTAACATTTACCCTTAACCTAACACTCACCCTAATCCTAACACTAACCCTCACACTAACCCTAACCATCACCCTAACCCTAAGCCTAACCCTCACCCTAACAATAAACCTCACCCTCAACATCACCCTCAGGCTAACCCTAAGCCTAACCCTAAACCTAACCCTAACAATAACCCTAAACTTAATCCTAACACTCACCCTAACCATAACCCTCACCCAACCTAAACCCTCACCCTAACACTTACCTTCCCACTAACACTAACCCTAACCCTAACAATAACCCTCAAACTAACCCTAATCTAACCTTAAACCTCAACCTAACCCTCAAACTCACCCTAACCCTAACACTAATCCTAACCCTAACACTAAACCCCACCCTAACCCTAACCTTAACCCTGACCCGCACCCTCACCCTCACCGGAAATCTAACCCTAACCCTAACAATACCACTAAACCTAAACAAAACCATCACCCTAACCCTAATCCTCACCCCCACCCTCACCCTCAGCCTAACCCGAAGCCTAAGCCTAACCCTCAACCTAACCCTCACACTCACCCTCACCCTAAGCCTAATCCTAAACCTAACCCTATCCTTAAACCTCAACCTAAACCTCACAATCACACTAACCCTAACACTAACCCTAACCCTAAACCTCAACTTAACAGTCCCCCTAACCATATATCTAACCCTAAACCTAAGCCTAAGCCTAAACCTAAACGTCACCGTAACCCTAACCCTAACTCTCAAACTAAACCTAACCCTAAAAATAACCCTAAACCAAACCCTAATTCTCAGCCTCACCCTCACCCTAATCCAAACCCTAACCTTAACCCTCACCCTAACCCTAAGCCTAATCCTAAACCTAACCCTAACCCTCACATTCAACCTCAACCTAATCTTAATCCTAAACCTAACCCTATCCCTAACCCTAACCCTCAACCTAACCCTCACCCTAGCCCTAACCCTAACCCTAATTCTAACCCTAAACCTCATTCTAACCCTCACCCTCAACCTCATGCTCGGCCTAAGCCTAAGCCTAAGCCTAAACCTAACCCTAACCCTCACCCTAACCCTAAAACTAACACTAACACTAACTCTAAACCTAAACCTCACTCTCAACCTAACCCTAATTCTAACCCTAACCCTAACCCTAAACCTCATGCTACCCGTAACCCTAAACCTCACTGTAACCATAATCCTAACCCTAACAATAACCCTAACCCTAACCCTAACCCTCACCCTAACTATAACCCTCACCTTAAACCAAGCCCTCACCCTAACACTTACCCTCACCTTAACACTAACTCTAACCCTAACACTAACACTCACACTAACCCTAACAGTAACCCTAAACCTTAACCTCAACCTAACCCTCACCCTCCCCCTAACCCTAACAATGACCCTAACCCTAACCCTCCCCCTAACCCTCTCCCTAAACCTATATCTAACCCTAAACCTCACCCTCACCCTAACCCTCACCCTCAACCTAGCCCTCAACCTAATCCTAATTCTAACCCTCACCTTCACCCTAACCCAGACCCTCATCCTCACCCTAAACTAAAACACTAACCCTAACCCTAATTCTCAATCTAACCCTAACCCTAAGCCTAAACCTAACCCTTACCCTAACCCTAAACCTAACCCTAACCCTCAGACTTATCTTAACCCTAACCCTCAGTGTAAACTTCACTTTTACCCTTACCATCATCCTCACCCTTACCCTCACGCTAACCCTAAACCTCATCCTAACCCTCACTCTATCCGTAAACTTAACCATCACCCTAACCCTAACCCTCACCCAAAACCTCACGCTCACCCTAACCCTAAGCCTATGCCTAAGCCTTAACCTAACCCTCACCCTCACCCTACCCCTCAACCTAACCCTAATCCTAACCATCACCATAACCCTAATCCTGACCCCCAACCTCAGCCTAACCCTAAGCCTAAGCCTAACCCTGACCCTAACTCTCACAGTCACACTCAACCTAAATCTAACCCTAACCCTAACCCTAAACCTCAACCTAACCCTCACCCTAACCTTAACCCTAACACTAACACTAACCCTAACCCTCGATCTATCCTTCCCCCTACCCTACATCTAACCTTAAACCTCACCCTCACCCTAACACTAATCCTAACCCTAACCCTAAACCTCACTCTAAATCTAACTCTCACACTCACCCTCACCCTCACTCTCACAGTAAATCTAACCCTAACCCTAACAATAACACTAATCCTAACCCTAAACCTAACTCTAACCCTAACAGTAATCCGAACCCTCACCATCACCCTAACGCTAATTCTAACCCTAAGCCCCAACGTAACACTAACCCCCATGTCACCGTAACCATAACCCTCATCCTAACCCTCACCCTTTCCCTAAACCTAACCCTAAACCTCACACTAACAGTAACCCTAATACTCACCTTCACCCTAGTTCTCACCCTAAATCTAATCCTAACCCTAATCCTCATTCTAACCCTCACCCTAACCCTAACCGTAACCCTCAACATAACCCTAAACCTCACCCTAACACTCACCCTAACCCTAACCCTAAACCTCACTCTAACCCTAACTCTCACCCTCACTCTCACCCTCAGCCTAAACCTAAGCCTAATCCTAAACCTAACCCTAACACACACACTCACCCTCACCCTAACCCTAATCCTAACCCTAACCCTAACCCTAAACCTCCCCCTACCTCTCACCCTAAACCTAACTCTAACCCAAACCCTAAAGCTCACCCTAACCCTAACCATAACCATCACACTAACCCAAACCCTCACCCTATCACTTACCATGACCCTAACTCTAATCCTGACCCTAACACTAACCCTCACACTAACTCTAAACCTAACCATCACCCGCACCCTCACCCTCATCAGAACTCTAACCCTAACTCTAACAATAAAACTAATCCTAACCCTAACCATCACCCTAAACCTAATCCTCACCCCCACCCTCACCCTCATCCTAACCCTAAGCCTAAGCCTAACCCTCACCCTATCCCTTACACTCACCCTCACCCTAACCCTAATCCTAACCCTAAACCAATCCCTAAACCTCATCCTAACCCTCACCCTCACCCGAACCCTAACACTAACCCTAACCCTAATCCTCACCCTAAACCTCCCCCAACCACTAACTCTAACCTTAAACCTCACCCTCACCCTAACCCTAACCCTAAACCTAACCCTAAACCTCACCCTAAACTTCACCCTAACCCTAAACCCTCACCCTCACCCTCAACCTCACAGTAACTCTAACCCTAACAATAACACTAACACTAATCCTAACCATAACCATAACCATAACCCTCAACCTCAGCCTCACCCTCACCGCAAACTTAACCCTAACCATAACACTAACAATAACCCTAAACCTAACCCTAACCCTAATCCTCACCCCCACACTCACCCTCAGCCTAACCATAAGCCTAAATCTAACCCTAACCCTAACCCTCACCATAACCCTAACCCTAACCCTAAAACTAACCCTAAATCTAACCCTAAACCAAACCCTAATCCTCAGCCTCACCCTCACCATAACCCAAACCCTAATCTTAACCCTCATCCTAACCCTAAGCCTAATCCTAACTCTAACCCTAACCCTCACACTCAACCTCACCCTAACCTTAATACTAAACCTAACTCTACCCCTAACCCTAACCCTCACCCTAGCCCTAACCCTAAACCTAATCCTAACCCTAAACCTCATCCTAACCCTCACCCTCAACCTCATGCTCGGCCTAAGCCTTAGCCTAAGCCTAAACCTAAGCCTAACCCTAACCCTCACCCTAACCCTAAAACTAACACAAAGCCTAACTCTAAACTTAAACCTCACTCTCACCCTAACCCTAATTCTAACCCTAACATAACCCTAAACCTCATCCTTACCCTAACCCTAACACTCACTCTCTCCTTCACTGTAACCATAACTCTAACCCTAACCCTAACAATAACCCTAAACCTAAACCTAACCCTCACCCTAACCATAACCTCACCCTATCCCAAACCCTCAACCTAACACTTACGCTAAACATAACACTAACCCTAACCCTAACACTAACCCTCACAATAACACTGACCCTAACCCTAACCCTTAAACTCAACCTAACCCTCACTGTTACCCTAAGCCTAATACTAACCCTAACCATAACCCTCACCCTAACCTTACCCCTAACCATACATCTAACTCTAAATCTCACCCTCACCCTAACCCTAACTCTAAACCTGACCGTAAACCTCACCCTAACCCTAACCCTCACCCTTACCCTCAACCTCACCTTAACTTTAACCCTAACCCTAACAATAACATTAACCCTAACCCTAACCAAACACTCACCCGCAGCCTCACCCTCACTGCAAAAGTAACCCTAACCCTCACCCTTACCCTCAACCTCACCTTAACTTTAACCCTAACCCTAACAATAACATTAACCCTAACCCTAACCAAACACTCACCCGCAGCCTCAACCTCACTGCAAACGTAACCCTAACCATAACACTAACAATAACCTAAACCAAACCCTAAACCTAACCCTAATCCTCAACCCAACCTCACCCTCAGCCTAACCCTAAGCCTAACCCTATACCTAAACATAACCCTCACCATAACCCTAACCCTAACCCTAACCCTAAGTCTAAACCTAACCCTAACCCTAAAGCTAACCCTAAACCTAAACCTAACCCTAATCCTAAGCCTCACCCTCACCCTAACACAAACCCTAACACTAATCCTCACCCTAAACTTAAGCCTAATCCTAACCCTAACCCTAACCCTAACCCTAACCCTAACCCTAAGTCTAAACCTAACCCTAACTCTAAACCTAACCTTAACCCTAAACGTAACCCTAATCCTAAGCCTAACCCTCACCCTAACCCAAACCCAAACACTAATCCTCACCCTAACCCTAAGCCTAATCCTAACCCTAACCATAACCCTAACCCTAACCCTAAACCTAACCCTAACCCTAACCCTAACCCTCACACTCACCCTCACCCTAAACCTAATCCTAAACCTAATGCTATCCCTAACACTAAATCTCACCCTAACACTCACCATAGCCCTCACCCCAAACCTAAACCTAAACCTCATCCTCACCCTAGCCCTCACCCTAACCCTAAATCTATACCTGACCCTCACCCTAACCCTAGCCCTCATCCTCACCCTAAAAATCACACTAACCCTAAACCGAATCCTCAATCTAACCCTCACCTTAACCCTAACACTAACCCTTAACCTAACCCGAAAAATAACCCTAACCCTCACCCATACCTTAACACTCACCCACAGCCAAAACCTCTCCTTTCCCCTTACCATCATAACCACCCAAACCCACACCCTGACCCTAAACCTCATACTAAGCTTCACCCTAACGGAAACCCTCACCCTAGCCCTCACCCTAACCCTAATCCTAACCCTAACCCTCATTCTACCCCTCACCCTAACCCTAACCCTAACAATCACCCTAACCCTAATCCTCACCCCCACCCTCACCCTCAGCCTAACCCTTAGTCTAAGCCTAACCCTAACCCTAAACCTCACACTCACCCTCACCTAACCCTAATCCTAACACTAACCCTAACCCTAAACAAAACCTCAATGTAACCATCAACCTAACCTTAACCCTAACACTAACCCTAACCCTAACCTCGAACTAACACTCTCCCTAACCCTAAATCTAAAACTAAACCTCACCCTCACCCTAAACCTAATCCTAACCCTAACCATAAACCTCAACCTAACCCTAAACCTAACATTCACCCTCACACTCACCCTCACCCTTACCATAAATCTAACCCTAACCCTAACAATAACACTAGTCCTAACCCTAAACCTAAGCCTAACCCTAATCCTAACACTCACCTTCACCCTAACCCTAATCCTAACCCTAACCCTCAATCTAACCCTAACCCTCACCCTCATAGTAATCCGAACCCTCATCCAAACCCTCACCCTAAACCTAACCCAAACCCTAAACCTCACCATAAAACTAACCCTAACCCTCAAACTCACCCTAGCCCTCACCTTAACCCTAATCGTACCCCTAAACCTCATCCTAACCCTAACCCTAACCATCACACTATCACTAACCCTAACCCTCAACCTAACCCTAACCTTCACCCTAACCCTAAACTTAACCCGAACCCAAACTCTCACCCTAACCCTAACCCTAACCCTCACCCTAAACCTAACACTCACCCTCACCCTCACCCTCAGCCTAAACCTACGCCAAAGCCTAACCCTAACCCTGACCCTCACACTCACCCTAACCCTTAACCTAATCCTAATCCTAACTCAAAGCCTAACCCTCACCTTCAGCCTAATGCTCACCCTAACCCTAACCCTAACACTTACCCTAAACCTAACCCTCACCCTCAGACTAACCCCAAGCAGAAGCCTAACCCTAAGCCGAACCCTCACACTCACCCTAACCCTCACACTCACTCTAACCCTCACCCAAACCCTAACTCTAACACTAACCCTAACCCTAAACCTCACCTTCAGCCTCACCCGAGACCTAACTCTAATCCTAAAACTAACTCTCACCCTAACCCTAACCCTAACCCTAAACCTCACCCTAACCCTAAACCTCACCATCATCCTAATCCTAACCCTAACCCTCATCCTAACCCTCATCCTAACACTAACCCTAACCCTCACCTTCACCCCCACCCTTACCCTCAGCCTAACCATAAGCCTAACCCTAACCCTCACGGTAACCCTAACCCTAACCTTAAACCTAACCGTAAATCTAACCCTAAACGAAACCCTAATCCTCAGCTTCACCCTCACCATAACACAAACCCTAAATTTAACCCTCACCCTAACCCTAAGGCTAAACCTCACCATAAACCTCACCCTAACCCTGACCTTCACCCTCACCCTCAACCTCACCGTAACTCTAACCCTAACCCTAACCCTAACAATAACATTAACCCAAACCCTAACCCTAACCATAACACTCACCCTCAGCCTACCCTCACTGAAAACTTAACCCTAACCATAACATTAACAATAACCTAAACCAAACCCTAACCCTAACCCTAATCCTCACCCCCACCCTCACCGTCAGCCTAACCCTAAGCCTAACTCTATCCCTAATCCCAACCCTCACCATAACCCTAACCCAAAACCTACCCCGAGTCCTCACCCTAACCCTAAGCCTAATCTTAACCTTAACCCTAAGCCTAATTCTAACCCTAAACCTAAACCTAATCCTAAACTTAACCTTATCCCTAACACTAAACCTCACCCTAACACTCACCCTAGCTCTCAACCTAACAAATATCCTAAAAATCATCCTCACCCTATCCCTCACCCTAACCCTAATTCTATCCCTCACCCTCACCCTAACCCTAACCCTCATCCTCACCCTAAACCTCACACTAACCCTAAACTGAATCCTCAATCTAACCCTCACCTTAACCCTAACACTAACCTTTACCCTAACCCTAAACCTAACCCTAACACTCACCCTTATCTTAACACTCACCCTCAGCCAAAACCACTCCTTTACCCTTACAATCATAATCACCCTAACCCAAACCCTAACACTAAACCTCATACTAAACCTCACCCTAACCGTAAACCTAACCATCACCCAAACCAAAACCCTCAACCTCAACCTCAAGCTCAGCCTAACCAGAAGCCTAAGCCTTACCCTATTCCTCACCCTCACCTGAGCCCTCACCCTAACCTTAATCCTAACCCTAACCCTCATTCTAACCCTCAACCTAACCCTAACCCTAACCATCACCCTAACCCTAATCCTCACCCCCACCCTCACCCTCAGCCTAACCCTAACCCTAAGCCTAAACCTAACCCTAACCCTCACACTCACCCTCACCTTAACCCTAATCCTAACCCTAACCCTAACCCTAACCCAAAACCTCAACATAACCATCAACCTACCCTTAACCCTAACACTAACCCTAACCCTAACCCTCGAACTAACATCACCCTCACCCCAGCCCTCATCCTAACCTTAATCCTAACCCTAACCCTCATTCTAACCCTCAACCTAACCCTAAACCTAACCATCACCGTAACCCTAATCCTGACCCCCACCCTCACCCTCACCCTACCCCTAATCCTAACCGTAAACCTAACCCTAACCCTAAACCTCAACCTTACCCTCGCCCTAAACCTAACACTAACCCTAACACTTACCATAAACCTAACATTCACAATTACTCTCCCCCTCAAACTAACTCTAGTCCTAAACCTCTCCCTCACCCTATCCCTAATCCTAACCCTAACTCTAAACCTCACCCTAACCCTAACCCTAACCCTCACCCTCACCCTCACCCAAACCATAAATCTAACCCTAATCCTAATATTTACACTAATCCTAACCCTAAAACTAACCCTTACCCTAACCCTAACCTTCACCCTCAGCCTCACCATCACTGCAAATGTAACCCTAAACATAACATTTACAATAACCCTAACCCTAATCCTAACCATCACCTTCACCCTAACCTTAATCCTAAACCTAACCCTCACCCTAACCTTAACCCTCACCCACACTGAAACCCTAAACCTCATCTTAACCCTCACACTCAACCTCACCCTCACCCTCACTGTAACTCTAACCCTAACCCAAACAATAACAATAATCCTAACCCTAAACCTAAACCAAAACCTAAGCTTAACCCCAATGCTAACACTCACCCTCACCCTAATCCTAATCCTAACCCTAATACTCAAACTAACCCTAACCCTCACCCTCACTGTAACCCTAACCCTCGTCCAAAAGCTCACCCTAACCCTAACCCTAACACTAAAACTCACCCTAACACTAACCCTAACCCTCACCGTCACCCTAGCCCTCACCCTAACCCTAATCATAACCCTAATCCTCATCCTAACCCTCACCCTAACCCTAACTCTAACCCTAAAACTCACCCTCACCCTAACCCTAACTAAAACCCTAACCCTAACACTAAACCTCACCCTGACCCTAACCCTCACCCTCACCCTCACTGTAACACTAACCCTAAACCTAACAATAACCCTAAACCTAACCCTAACCCTCACACTAAACATAACACTCACCCTAACCCTAACCCTCAACCTAACACTTACCCTAACCCTTAACCTAACCCTAACTCTAACACTAACCCTCACAGTAACCCTAACTCTCACCCTAACCCTAAACCTCACACTCACCCTAAACCTAACCCTAACCCTCACCCTCACCCTAGCCCTCACTCTAACCCTAATTCTAACCATAACCCTCACCCTAACCCTCAACTTCATCCTAAGCCTAAACCTCACACTAATCCTAACCCTAATCCTCAATCTAACCCTCACCCTCACCCTAACCCTCATCCTAAACCTGATGCTAACCCTCACCGTAATCCTAACACTCACCCTTAGGGGAACACTCACCCTCGGCCTAAACCTCACCTTTACTGTTACCGTCATGCTCACCCTAACCCTCACCCTAACCCTAACACTCATCCTAACACTCGCCCTAAACCTAACACTATCCATCAGCCTAACCCTATCACTCATCCTCACCCACACCCTCACCCTAGCCCTCACCCTAAAACTTATCCTAACCCTAACCCTCATCTTAACCCTCACCCTAACCCTAACCCTAACCATCACCCAAAACCTATTCCTCACCCCCACACCCTCATCCTCTGCCTAACCCTAAGCCTAAGCCTAAGCCTAAGCCTAACCCTCACCCTCACCCTAGCCCTCACGCTAAACCTAATCCTAACCCTAACCCTCATCCTAACCTTCACCCTAACCCTAACCCTAACAATCACCCAAACCCTATTCCTCAACCCCACCCTCACCCTCAGCCTAACCCTAAGACTAAGACTAACCCTAACCCTAAACCTCACCCTCACCCTAACCCACACCCTAACACTAATCCTAAACCTAACCCGAACCCTAATCCTCACCTTAAACCTAACACTAACCTTAACCCTCACCATAGCCCTCACCGTAACTCTAATCCTAACCCTATACCTCATCCTAACCCTCACCCTCACCCTAACCCTAACCCTCACCCTAACCCTAACCCTCACCCTCACCCTCAGCCTAAACCTAAACCTAACCCTAACACTAATACTCACACTCACATTCACGCTAAACCTAATCCTAAATCTAACCCGATCCCTAAACATAATGCTCACCCTAACCCTCACCCTAAACCTAACCGTAACACCAATCCTAACACTAACCCTCATACTAACCCTAACTCTAAACCTCACCCCCACCCTCACCTTAACCCTCACCCTCAACCTCAGCCTAAACCGAAGCCTAAACCTAACCCTAACCCTCACACTAACACTCACCCTCACTTTAACACTAATCCTACTCCCAGCCCTAACCCTAACCCTCACCCTAACCCTAAACTGAATATTAACCCTATCCCTTACCCTCACCCTAACCCTAACTCTAAACCTAAACCTCACCCTCACCTTAATCCTAAACCTAATCCTAACCCTAACCCTAAACCTCACCCTAAACATAACCCTAAACCTCACCTTCACCCTAGCCCTCACCCAAACCCTAATCCTAACTCTAACCCTCATCCTAACCCTCACCCTAACCCTAGCCCTAACCCTCACCCAAAACATAACCCTCACCCTCACCCTCAGCCTAACCCTAAAACTAATCCTCACACTCACACTCACACTAACTCTAATCCTAAATCTAACCTGATCACTAACCATAACCCTCACCCTAACCCTCACCCTAACCCTAACCCTAACACCAATCCTAACAATAACCCTCACACTAACCCTAAATCTAACCTTAAACCTCACCCTCACCCTCACCTTAACGCTCACCCTCAACCTCAGCCTAAACCTAAGCCTAACCCTAAGCCTAACCCTAACCCTCACACTCACACTCACCTTCACACTAACACTAATCCTACTCCCAGCCCTAACCCTAACCCCCATCCTAACCCTAACCCTCACCCTAAACCTAAACCGAACATTAACCCTAACCTTAACCCTCACCCTAACCCTATCTCTAAACCTAAACCTCAGCCTCACCTTAACCCTAACCCTAACCCTAACCCTAACCCTAAGCCTCACCCTAAACATAACCCTAAACCTCACCTTCATCCTAGCCCTCACCCAAACCCTAATCCTAACTCTAACCCTCATCCTAACCCTCAACCTAACCCTAAGTATCACCCTAAACCTAACCCTCAGCCTCAACCTCACCCTCAGCCTAACCTTAAGCCTAAACCTAAACCTAACCCTAACCCACACACTCACCCTCACCCTAACCCTATTCCTAATCCTAACCCTAACAATAACCCTAACCCTAAACCTAACCCTCAACCTAAACATAATCCTCACCCTAACCCAAACCCTCACCCTAACACTTACCCTCACCCTAACACTAAGCCTAACTCTAACATTAACCCGCACACTAACCTTAACTCTCACATTAACCCTAACCCTTAACCCTAACCCTCACCCTCACCCTAACCCTCATCCTAACACTTAACCTCATCCTCACCCTAAACCTCACACTTAACCGAATCCTCACCGTAAATCGAAACCTAACCGTCACCCTCACCATCACCCTCACGCTAAGCCAAACCCTAACCCTCACCCTATCCCTAAAACTCACCCTAATCCTCACCCTAACCCTCACCCTAACCCTAATGCTAAGTCTAACACTCACCCTAACCCTCATGCTATCACTTATCCACACCACAAACTTAACCCTAACCTTAACCATCAACCTCACCCTAAACCTCACCCTAACCCTAAACCTAATCCTAACCCTCACACTAACCCTAACCCTAACAGTAAGCCTCACCTAACCCTAAACCTAACCTTCTACCTCACCCTAACCCTCACCATCACCCAAACCTTCACCCTAATCCTAACGCTCACCCACACCCTAAACATCAAGCTCACCCTTACCCTAACCCTCAACTAATCCTCACCCTAACCCTAACCATTACCTAACCAAGACCCTCACCCTCACCCTCACCTTCACCCTAACACTCACCCTCACCCTAGACCTCACCCTAACCATAACCCTAACCCTAAACCTCACCCTCACCCTCACCCTCAACCTCAGCCTATCCCTAACCCTATAACTAATCCTAAACCTAACCCTAATCCTCACCCTAACCCTCACCATAACCCTTAACCTCACCCTCACTCTCACCCTAACGGTAACCCTCACACTAAACCTAAACCTCACCCTAAACCTTACCTACCCCTCACCCTAAACCTCACCATAAACTTAACCCTAACCCTAACACTCACCCTCACGCTAGCCCTCACCCTAACCCTAATTCTAACCCTAACCCTCACCCTAACCCTCATCCTCACCCTAAACCTCACACTAACCCAAACACTAATCCCCAATCTAACCCTAAACCTAACCATTACCCTAAACCTCAACCTAACCCTAACCCTCACCCTTACTGTAACCCTCACCCTTAGCCGAACCCTCAACTTTACTCTTACCATCACGCTCATCGTAACCCTCACACTAACCGGAACCCTCATCCTAACCCTCACCCTAACCCTAACCCTATTCATCACCATAAACCTAACCCTCACCCTCACCATCACCCTCAGCCTTAAACCTATGCCTAAGCCTAACCCTAATCTTAACCCTCCCCTCACCCTAGCCCTCACCCTAACCCTAATCGTAACCCTAACCCTCATCCTAACCCTCACCCTAACCCTAAGGTTAACCATCACCCTAAGCCTAATCCTCACACCCACCCTCACCCTCAGCCAAACCCTAAGCCTAAGCCTAATCCTAACCCTAACCCTCACACTCAGCCTCACCCTAACCCTAATCCTAACCCTAACCCTAAACCTCAACCTTAACTTCACTCTAAACCTAAAGCTAACCCTAACACTAACCCTAAACCTAATCCTCACCTTAAACCTCGCCCTCAACCTAAGTCTAACCCTAAACCTCACCCTCACCCTATTCCTAATCCTAACCCTAACCCTAAAACTCACCCTAACCCTAAGCCTTACCCTCACCCTCAACCTCACCCTAACCCTCACCCTCACCATCACCCTCACCCAAATCAGAAGTCTAAACCTAACTGTAACATTACCACTAATCCTAACCCTAAACTAACCCTTAACCAAACCCTAACCTTCACTCTCAACCTCACCCTCACTGGAAATGTAACCCTAACCATAACATTTACAATAACCCTAACCCTAATCCTAACCATCACCCTCACCCTAACCATAATCCTAACACTAACCCTCGCCCTAACCCTCATCTTAACCCTCACCCTGACCTAACCATAACCCTTGCCCTAACCCTTTACCTCACCCTAATCCTAACACTAAGCCTGACCTAAACCTCTCCCTCACCCTAACCCTAACACAAACCCTAACCCTCAAACTAACCCTCAACCTAACCTCAACCTAATCCTAACTCTAACCCTAACCCTAAAACTCACATTAACCCTAACCCTCACCCTAACCCTACCCCTACCCCTCACCATAACCCTCAAGCTAACTCTAACCCTCACACTCACCAGAACCCTAACCATAAACGTAACCATAAACCTCACCTTAAGGCTAATTCTAACCCTAACCCTAACCCTAACCGGCACCCTAACCCTCAGACCAACCCTAACCCTAAACCTAATCCTAAAACTAACACTATCCCTAACCCTAACCCTCACCCTAACGCTCACCCTATCCCTAACCCTAACATTAACCCTAAACCTAACCCTCACCCTAACCCTCCTCCTAAACCTAACTCTAACCCTAAACCTCAAACTCACCCTGACCCTAACCCTAAACCTAACCCTAACCCACACCCTAACCCTAAACCTCAAACTCACCCTAGCCCTCATCCTAACCCCAATCCTAAACCTAACCCTCACCCTAACCCTCACCGTAACCCTAAACCAAACCCTCACCCTAACCTACACCCTCACCCTAACCCTGAGCCTAACCCTAAGCCTAACCCTAAACCTAACCCTAACCCACACACTCACCCTCACCCTAAACCTAATCCTAACCATAAACCTAACCCTTACCCTCACCCTAACTCTAAACCTAAAATTAACCCTAATCCTAAACCTTATCCTAAGCCTCACCCTAACCCTAACTCTAAACCTAAACCTCACCCTAAACTTAACCCTAACCTTAACCCTCACCCTAGCCCTCACTGTAACCCTAATCCTAACCCTATACCTCATCCTAACCCTCACCCTAACCCTATCCCTAACCCTCACCCTAACCCTAACCCTCACACTCACCCTCAGTCTAACCCTAACCCTAACCCTACCACTAACCCTCACATTCACACTCACACTAACCATAATCCTAAATATAACCCGATCCCTAACCATAACGCTCACCCTAACCCTCACCCTAACACTAACCCTAACACCAATCCTAACACTAACCCTCACACTAACCCTAACTATAACCCTAAAGCTCACACTCAGCCTCACCTTAACCCTCACCCTCAACCTCAGCCTAAACCTAAGCCTAACACTAACCCTAACACTCAAACTCATACTCACCCTCACCCTAACACTAATCCTAATCCCAGCCCAAACCCTAACCCTCACCCTAACCCTAACCCTCAAACTAACCCTAAATCTAACACTATCCCTAACCCTAACCCTCACCCTAACCCTAACTCTAAACCTAAACCTCACCCTCACCTTAACCCTAACCCTAACCCTAACCCTAATCCTATACCTCACGCTAAACATAACCCTAAACCTCACCTTCACCCTAGCCCTCATCCAAACCCTAATCCTAACTCTAAAATTCATCCTAACCCTCACCCTAACCCTAACCCTAACCATCACCCTAACCCTAACCCTCAGCCTCAACCTCACCCTCAGCCTAACCTTAAGCCTAAACCTAAAACTAATCCTAACCCACACACTCACCCTCACCCTAACCCTAATCCTAACACTAATCCTAACAATAACCCTAACACTAAAGCTAACCCTCAACATAAACATAACCCTCACCCTAACACTTACCCTCAACCTAACACTAACCGTAACTCTAAAACTAACCTTCACACTAAACCTAACCCTCAGAGTAACCCTAAACCTCACCCTAACCTTAACCATAACCCTAACCTAAACCTCACCCCCACCCTAGGCCTCACCCTAACCCTAATTCTAACCCTAACCCTCAACCTAACCCTAACCCTCAACCTCACCCTAAACCTCACACTAACCCTAACCCTAATCCTCAATCAAACCCTCACCCTAACCGTAACCCGAACCCTTAACATAACCCTCACCCTAACCCTAACCCTCACTCTTATCTTAACCCTCACCCTCAGGCTAACCCTCACCTTTACCCTTACCATCACTCTCACACTAACCCTTAACCTTACCCTAACCCTCACCCTAACCCTAACCCTAAACCTCACCCTCACCTTCAGCTTTACGCTAATACTATCACTATTCCTAACCCTAAACCTCACCGTCACCCTAACAGTCAGCTAATTCTTACCATCACACTAATCCTAACCCTAACCCCAACCCTAACTCTCACAATAAACCTAACCCTCACCCTAACCGTAACCCTACCCCTTACCCTAACCCTCACCTTAACACTAATTCTAACCCTCAACCTAACCCTCACCCAAAACTTCACTGTCACCCTAAATCTGACCCTAACCCTAATAACAACCCTAACCCTCACCCGAAACCTAACCCTCACCCTCACCCTAACCCTCACCCTATTCATAACCCTCATCCTCAGCCTAACCCACACCCTAACCTTAAGCATAACCCTAACCCTAAACCTCACCTTAACCCTCACCCTAACCCAAACCTTAACCCTAACCCTCACCCTCACCCTAACCCTCATCCTAACACTTAACATCATCCTCACCCTAAACCTCACGCTTAACCGAATCCTCACCATAACTCTAACCCTAACCGTCACCCTCACTGTCACCCTCACGCTAAGCCTGACCCTAACCCTCACCCTAACCCTAAAACTCAATCTAATCCTCACCCTAACCCTCACCCTAACCCTAATGCTAAGTCTAACACTCACCCTAACCCTCATGCTATCACTTATCCACACCACAAACCTAACCCTAACCTTAACCCTCACCCTCACCCTAAACCTCACCCGAACCCTAAACCTAATACGAACCCTCACACTAATCCTAACCCTAATACTAACCCTCACCTAACCCTAAACCTAACCTTCTACCTCACCCTAACCCTCACCATCACCCAAACCTTCACCCTAATCCTAACGCTCACCCAAACCCTAAACCTCAAGCTCATCCTTACCATAACCCTCAACTAATGCTCACCCTAACCCTAACCATTACCTAACCAAGACCCTCACCCTCACCCTCACCTTCACCCTAACCCTCACCCTCACCCAAGACCTCACCCTAACCATAACTCTAACCCTAAACCTCAACCTCACCTTCACCCTCAACCTCAGCCTATCCCTAAACCTATCCCTAATCCTAACCCTAACCCTCACCCTTACCCTAACCCTCACCATAACCCTTACCCTCACCCTCACTCTCACCCTAACTGAAACCCTCACACTAAACCTAACCCTACCCCTAAACCTAAACCTACCCCTCACCCTAAACCTCACCATAAACTTAACCCTAACCCTAACACTCACCCTCACGCTAGCCCTCAACCTAATCCTAATTCTAACCCTAACCCTCACCCTAACCCTCATCCTCACCCTAAACCTCACCTTAACCCTAAACCTAACCTTCACCCTCACCCTGACCCTCACCCAAATCGTAAGTCTAACCCTAACCATAACATTACCACTAATCCTAACCCAAAAACTAACCCTTACCCTAACCCTAAACTTCACTATCAGCCTCAACCTCACTGGAATTGTAACCCTAACCATAACATTTACAATAACCCTAACCATAATCCTAACCATCACCCTCACCCTAACCCTAACCCTAACCCTAACCCTCACCCTAACCTTAACCCTCACTCTCACTGAAACCCTAACCCTCATCTTAACCCTCACCCTAACCTAACCTTAACCCTCACCCTAACCCTTAACCTCACCCTAATCCTAACACTAAGCCTAACCTAAACCTCCCCCTCACCCTAACCCTAACCCTTACCCTCAAGCTGGGCCTAAGCCTAAGCCTAAGCCTAAGCCTTGTCCTAACACTAACCCTCACCCAAACCCTAAGGCTAACACTAACCCTAACTCTAACCCTAAACCTCACTCTCACCCTAACCCTAACTCTTACCCTAAACCTAACCCTAAACCTCATCCTAACACTAAACCTAACCCTCATCCTCACCCTCACTTTAACCATAACCTTAAACTTAACCCTAACAATAACTCTAACCCTAACCCTAACCCTCACCCTTACCATAAGCCTCACCCTAACATTTACCCTCAACCTAACACTCAACCTAACCCTAACACTAACACTTACACTAACCGTAACCATCACCCTAACCCTAAGCCTAACCCTCACCCTAACCATAAACCTCACCCTCATCATCACACTCAGGCTAACCCTAAACCTAACCCTAACAATAACCCTAACCTTATCCCTAACCCTCACCCTAACCATAACCCTCACCCCAACCCAAACCCTCACCCTAACACTTACCCTCCCACTAACACTAACCCTAACCCTCAAACTAACACTAACCCTAACCCTAAACCTCAACCTAACCCTCACCCTAACCCTAACACTAACCATAACCCTAATCTTCACCCTAACCCTCCCCCAACCCTATATCTCACACTAAATCTCACCCTCACCCAAATCCTTACCCTAACCCTAACCCTAATCCCCACCCTAAGCCTAACCCTAACCCTGACCCTCATCCTCACCCTCACAGGAAATCTAACCCTAACCTTAACAATACCACTAACCCTAAAGAAAACCATCACCCTAACCCTAATCCTCAACCCCAGCCTCACCCTCAGCCTAACCCGAAGCCTAAGCCTAACCCTCAACCTAACCCTCAACTCACCCTCACCCTAACCCTAATCCTAAACCTAACCCTATCCCTAAACCTCAACCTAACCCTCACAAATAACCCTAACCCTAACATTAACCCTAACCCTAAACCGCAACCTAACAGTCCCCCTAACCATACCTCTAACCCTAAACCTAAGCCTGAGCCTAACCCTAAACTTTACCATAACCCTAACCCTAACCCTAAACCTAAACCTAACCCTAAACCCAACCCTAAACCAAACCCTAATCCTCAGTCTCACCCTCACCCTAACCCAAATCCTAAACTTAACCCTCACCCTAACCCTAAGTCTAATCCTAAACCTAAACCTAATCCTCACATTCAACCTCAACCTAACCTTAATCCTAAAAGTAACGCTATCCCTAACCTTAACCTTAACCTAAACCTCACCCTAGCCCTAACACTAACCCTAATCCTAACCCTAAACCTCACCCTAACCCTCACCCTCAACCTCATGCTCGGCCTAAGCCTAAGCCTAAGCCTTAGCCTAACCCTAACCCTCACCCTAACCCTAAAACTAACACTAACCCTAACTCTAAACCTAAACCTCACTCTCAGCCTAAGCCTAATTCTAACCCTGACCCTAACCCTAAACCTTATCCTAATCGTAACCCTAAACTTCACTCTGCCACTCATTGTAACCATAACCGTAACCCTAACCCTAACAATAACCCTAACCCTAACCTTAACCCTCACCCTAACAATAAACCTCACCCTAAACCAAACCCACACCCAAACACTTACCCTCACCCTAACACTAACTCTAACCCTCACCAACCCTAACACTCACACTAACCCTAACCGTAACCGTAAACCTTAACCTCGACCTAACCCTCACCCTCACCCTAACCCTAACTCTCCCCCTAAACTTCCCCCTAACCCTATATCTAACCCTAAACTTCACCCTCACCCTAACCCTCACCCTCACCCTAGCCTTCACCCTAACCCTAATTCTAACCCTCACCCTCACCCTAACCCAGACCCTCATCCTCACCCTAAACCTCACACTAACCCTAACCCTAATCCTCAATCTAACCCTCACCCTAAGCCTAAACCTAACCCTTCTCCTAACCCTAAACCTAACCCTAACTCTCAGACTTATATTAACCCTAACCCTCAGCGTAAACTTCACTTTTACCCTTACCATCATCCTAACACTTACCCTCAACCTTACCCTAAACCTCATCCTAACCCTCTCCCTAACCGTAAATTTAACCATCACCCTAACCCTCACACTCACCCAAAACCTCACGCTCAGCCTAACCCTACGCCTAAGCCTTACACTAATCCTCACCCTCACACTAGCCCTCAACCTAACCCTAATCCTAACAATCACCATAACCCTAATCTTCACCCCCACCCTCAACCTCAGCCTAACCCTAAGCCTAAGCCTAACCCTAACCCTAACCCTCACACTCACCCTCACCCTAACCCTAACCCTAAACCTAACCCTAAACCTCAACCTCACCCTCACCCTAACCTTAACCCTAACACTAACCCTAACCCTAACCCTCGATCTAACCTTCCCCCTAAACCTACATCTAACCTTAAACCTCACCCTCACCTTAACACTAATCCTAACCCTAACCCTAAACCTCATCCTAAACCTAACTCTCACCCTCACCCTCACCCTCACTCTCAAAGTAAATCTAACCCTAACCCTAACAATAACACTAATCCTAACCCTAAACCTAACCCTAACCATAACACTAATTGTAACCCTCACCATCACCCTAACCCTAATTCTAACCCTAAGCCCCACCCTAACACTAACCCTCATGTCACCGTAACCCTAACACTCATACTAACACTCACCCTTTCCCTAACCCTAACCATAAACCTCACACTAACACTAACCCTAATACTCACCCTCACCATAGCCCTCACCCTAACTCTAATCCTAACCCTAATCCTCATCCTAACCCTAACCCTAACACTAAGCCTCACCATAACCCTAAACCTAACCCTCAACCTAAACCTAACCCTCACCCTAACCCTAACCCTAAACCTCACCCTAACCCTAACTCTCACCTTCATGCTCACACTCAGCCTAACCCTAAACCTAACCCTAACCCTAACCCTCAGACTTACCTGAAAGCTTACCCTAATCCTAATCCTAACCCTAAGCCTAAACCTCACCCTCACCCTAACCCTAAATCTAACTCTAACCCTAACCCTAATGCTCACCCTCAGCCTCACCCTAACACTAACTCTAACCCTAATCCTCACCCTCACCCTAACTCTAACCCTTACCATAACCCTAACCCTTACCCTAACCCTAAATGTCACCCTAACCCTAAGCCTAAACCTCACACTCAAAATAGCCCTCACTCTAACCCTAATCCTAAAACTAACCCTCATCCTAACTCTCACCCTAACCCTAACGCTGATCCTCACTCTCACCCTAACCCGAACCTTCAAACTAATCCTAAGCCTCACCCTCACCATAACCTTTACCCTAACCCTCACCCTAAACTTAAACGTAACCCGAACCTTAACGCTCACCCTAACCCTAACCGTCATCCTCAACCACACCCTGAGCCTAAACCTAAGCCTAATCCTAAACCTAACCCTAACACACACACTCACCCTCACCCTAACCCTAATCCTAAGCCTAACCCTAAACTTAAACCTCCCCCTACCACTCACCCTAAACCTAAATCTAACCCAAACCCTAAACCTCACCCTAACCCTAACCATAACTCTCACACTAACCCAAACCCTCACCCTAACACTTACCATGACCCTATCGCTAATCCTAACCGAAGCACTAACCCTAAAGCTAACCCTCACCCGCACCCTCACCCTCACCGGAACTCTAACCCTAACTCTAACAATAACAATAATCCTAACCCTAACCATCACCCTAACCCTAATCCTCACACCCACCTTTAGCCTCATCCTAACCCTAAGCCTAAGCGTAACCCTCACCCTAACCCTTATACTCACCCTCACCCTAACCCTAATCCTAACACTAATCCTATCCCTAAACCTCACCCTAACCCTCACCCTCACCCTAACCCTAACACTAACCCTAACCCTAAACCTCACCCTAAGCTTCCCCCTAACCATAACTCTAACCCTAAACCTCACCCTCACCCTAAACCTAAACCTAAACTTAACCCTAAACCTCACCCTAAACCTCACCCTAACCCTAAACTATCACCCTCACCCTCAACCTCACAGTAACTCTAAACCTAACCCTAACAATAACAATAACACTAACCCTAACCCTAACCCTAAAAATAACTCACAACCTCAGCCTCACCCTTACCGCAAACTTAACCCTAACCATAACACTAACAATAACCCTAAACCTAACCCTAAACCTAACCCTAATCCTCACTCCCACCCTCACCCTCACCCTCACCCTCAGCCTAACCCTAACCCTAACACTAACCCTCACCATAACCCTAACCCTAACCCTAAACCTAACGCTAAATCTAACCCTAAACCAAACCTTAATTCTCAGCCTCACCCTCATCAAAACCCAAACCCTAATCTTAACCCTCACCCTAACCCTAAGCCTAATCCTAACACTAACCCTAACCCTCACACTCAACCTCACCCTAACCTTAATACTAAACCTAACTCTAACCCTAACCCTAACCCTCAACCTAACCCTCACCCTACCCCTAACCCTAAACCTAATCCTAACCCTAAACCTCATCCTAAACCTCACCCTCAACCTCATGCTCGGCATAAGCCTAAGCCTAAGCCTAAGCCTAACCCTAACCCTCACCCTAACCGTAAAACTAACACTAAGCCTAACTCTAAACCTAAACCTCACTCTCACCCTAACCCTAATTCTAACCCTAACATAACCCTAAACCTCATCCTAACCCTAACCCTAACACTCACTCTCTCCCTCATTGTAACCATAACCCTAACCCTAACCCTAACAATAACCCTAACACTAACCCTAACCCTAACACTAACCCTCTCACTAACACTAACCCTAACCCTTACCCTTAATCTCAACCTAACCCTCACCCTTAACCTAAGCCTAACACTAACCCTAACCATAACCCTCACACTAACCTTAACCCTAACTCTATATCTAAACCTAAATCTCACCCTCACACTAATCCTAACCCTAAACCTAGCCCTAAACCTCACCCTGACCCAACCCCTAACACTAATCCTGACCCTAACCCTAAGCCTAATCCTAACCCTAACCCAAACCCTCACACTCACCCTCACCCTAACCCTAATCCTAAACCTAACCCTATCCTTAACACTAAACCTCAACCTAACACTCAGCCTTGCCCTCACCCTAACCCGAAACCTAAACCTCATCCTCACCCTAGCCCTCACCCTAACCCTAATTCTATCCCTCACCCTCACCCTAACCCTAACCCTCATCCTCACCCTAAACCTCACACTAACCCTAAACCGAATCCTCAATCTTAGCCTCACCCTAACCCTAACACTAACCTTTACCCTAACCCGAAAAATAACCCTAACCCTCACCCATATCTTAACACTCACCCTCAGCCAAAACCTCTCCTTTACCCTTACCATCATAATCACCCTAACCCACACCCTAATCCTAACCCTAACCCTAATCCTAACCCAAAACCTCAACATAACCATCAACCTACCCTTAACCCTAACCCTAACCCTAACCCTTGAACTAACACTCCCCCTAAACCAAAATCTAACCCTAAACCTCACCCTCACCCTAACCCTAATCCTAACCCTAACCATAAACCTCACCCTAACCCTAACCCTAACCTTCACCCTCACCCTCACCCTCACCTTACCAAAAATCTAACCCTAACCCTAACAATAACAGTAATGCTAACCCTAAACTGAAACCTAACCCTAAGCCTAAACCTAATCCTAACACTCACCCTCAACCTAACCCTAATCCTAACGCTAACCCTCACCCTAACCCTAATCCTCACCCTCACTGTAACCCTAACCCTCATCCAAACCCTCACCCTAACCCTAACACTAACCCTCAACCTCACCCTAGTCCTCACCCTAACCTTAATCCTAACTCTAATCCTCATCCTAACCCTAATCCTAACTCTCACTCTAACCATCACACTATCCCTAAACCTAATCCTCAACCTAAACCTAACCCTCACCCTAACCATAAACTTAAGCTGAACCCAAACTCTCACCTTAATCCTAACCCTAAACCTCACCCTCACCCTAACCGTAATCCTAACACTAACCATAAACCTCACCCTAACTCTAACCCTAAACTTCACCCTCACCCTCACCCACACCCTTACCATTAATCTAACCCTAACCCTAACAATAACACTAAACCTAACCCTAAACCTAACCCTAAAACTAAGCCTAACCCTAATCCTAACACTCACCCTCACCCTAACCTTAACCCTAACCCTAACCCTATACCTAACCCTAATCCTCAAACTCATTGTAACGCTAACCCTCATCCAAACCCTCGCCCTAACCCACACCCTAACCCTAAACCTCATACTAACCCTCACCCTAACCAAAACCCTCACCCTCAACCTCAAGCTCAGCCTAACCCTAAGCCTAAGCCTTACCCTAATCCTCACCCTAACCCTAACCCTAATCCTAATCCTAACCCTCATTCTAACCCTCACCCTAACCCTAAACCTAACCATCACCCTAACCCTAATCCTCACCCCCACCCTCACCCTCACCCTCAGCCTAACCCTAATCCTAAGCCTAAGCCTAACCCTAACCCTCACACTCACCCTCACCCTAACCCTAATCCTAACCCTAACCCTCAAACTAACCCTAACCTTCACCCTCACTGTAATCCTCTCATCCAAACCCTCACCCTAACCCTAACGCTAACCATAAACCTCACCCTAACACTAACCTAACCCTCAATCTCACCCTAGCCCTAATCCTAACCATAAACCTAACCCTAACCTTCACCCTAACCATCACACTATCCCTAACCCTAACCCTCAACCTAACCCTAACACTCACCCTAACCCTAAACTTAAAGCGAACACAAACACTCACCCTAATCCTAACCCTAACCCTCACCCCAACCCTAACCCTCACCCTCACCCTCACCCTCAGCCTAACCCTAAGCTGAAGCATACCCCTAACCCTAACCCTCACACTCACCCTAAACCTTAACCTAATCCTAATCCTAAACCTGAGCTTAACCCTCACTCTCAGCCTAACCCTCACCCTAACCCTAACCCTAACACTCACCCTAAACCCTCACCCTCAGCCTAAACCTAAGCCAAAGCCTGACCCTAAAGTTAACCCACACACTCACCCTAACCCTTACACTCACCCTAACCTTTACCCTAATCCTACTCTTAACCCTAAGCCTAACCCTCACCCTCACATTAACCCTCACCCTAACCCTAAATCTAACACTAACCCTAACCCTAACCCTCACCCTCAGCCTCACCTGAGACCTAACTCTAATCCTAAACCTCACCCTCACCGTAACCCTAACCCTAACCCTAAACCTCACCCTAACCCTAAACCTCACCCTCACCCTAATCCTAACCCTAACTCTCATCCTAACCCTCACCCTAACACTAACCCTAACCCTCACCCTCACCCCCACCCTCACCCTCAGCCTAAACCTAAGCCTAACCCTAACCCTAACCCAAACCCGCACCAGAACCCTAACCCTAACCCTAAACCTTACCCTAAATCTAACCCTAATCCAAACCCTAATTCTCAGCCTCACCCTCACCATAACACAAACCCTAATCTTAACCCTCACCCTAACCCTAAGCCTAATCCTAACCCTAACCCTAACCCTCACACTCAACCTCACCCTAACCTTAATCCTAAACCTGACGCTATCCCTAACCCTAACCCTCAAACTAACCCTCACCCTAGACCTAACCCTAACACTAATCCTAACCCTAAACCTCATCCTAACCCTCACCCTCAACCTCATGCTCGACCTAAACCTAAGCCGAAGCCTAAGCCTAACCCTAACCCTCACCCTAAACCTAAAACTAACACTAAGCCTAACTGTAAATATAAACCTCAGTCTCACCCTAACCCTAATTCTAACCCTAACATAACACTAAACCTCATCCTAAACCTAACCCTCACTCTCACCCTCACTGTAACCGTAACCCTAACCCTAACCCTAAAAATAACCCTAACCCGACCCCTAACCCTCACCCTAAACATAACCCTCACCCTAACCCAAACGCTCACCCTAACAATTACCCTAACCCTAACACTAACCCTAAACCTAATACTAACACTCACATTAACCCTAACCATTAACCTCAACCTAACCCTCACCCTCACCCTAAGCCTAACATTAACCCTAACCCTAACCCTCACCCTAACCCTCCCCTAACCCTATATCAAACCCTAAACCTCACCCTCACCCTAACAATAAACCTAACCCTAAACCTAAACCTCAACCTAAACCTCACCCTAACCCTAACCCTCACCCTCACCCTCAACCTCACTGTAATTCTAACCCTAACCCTAATAATAACATTAACCCAAACCCTGCCCCTAACCATAACCCTCACCCTCACTGCAAACTTAACCCTAACCATAACACTAACAATAACCTAAACCAAACCCCACCCTCACCCTCAGCTTAACCCAAAGCCTAACCCTATCCCTAACCCTAACCCTCACCCTAACCCAAACACTAACCCTACCCCTAGTCCGCACCCTAACCCTAAGCCTAATCCTAACCCTAACCCTAACCCTCACACTCACCCTCACCCTAAACCTAATCCTAAACCTAACACTATCCCTAACATTAAACCTCACCCTAACACTTACCCTAGCCCTCACCCTAACCCTAAACCTAAACCTCACCCTCACTTAGCCCTCACCCTAACCCTAATTCTATCCCTCACCCTCACCCTAACCCTAACCCTCATCCTCACCCTAAACCTCACACTAACCCCAAACTGAATCCTCAATCTAACCCTCACCCTAACCCTAACACTAACCCTTACCCTAACCTGAAAAATAACCCTAACCCTCACCCTTATCTTAACACTCACGCTCAGCCAAAACATCTCCTTTACCCTTACCATCATAATCACCCTAACCCACACCCTAACCCTAAACCTCATACAATCCCTCACCCTAACCGTAAACCTAACCATCACCCTAACTGAAACCCTCAGCCTCAACCTCAATCTCAGCCTAACCCTAAGACTAAGCCTAAGCCTAACCCTAACCCTCACACTCACCCTCACCCTAACCCTAATCCTAACCCTAACCCTAATCCTAACCCAAAACCTCAACATAACCATCAACTTACCCTTAACCCTAACCCTAACCCTAACCCTAACCCTCGAACTAACACTCTCCCTAACCCAAAATCTAACCCTAAACCTCACCCTCACCCTAACCTTAATCTTAACCCTAACCATAAACCTCACCTTAACCCTAACCCTAACCTTCACCCTCACCCTCACCCTCACCCTCACCCTCACCTTACCATAAATCTAAACCTAAACCTAACAATAACACTAATCCTAAACCTAAACCTAACCCTAATCCTAAAACTCAACCTCAACCTAACCCTAATCCTAATGCTAACGCTCAACCTAACCCTAATCCTTACCCTCACTGTAACCCTAACCCTCATCCAAACCATCACCATAACCATAACACTAACCCTCAACCTCATCCTAGTCCTCACCCTAACCTTAATCCTAACTCTAAACCTCATCCTAACCCTAACCCTAACCCTAACTCTAACCATCACACTATCCCTAATCCTAACCCTCAACTTAACCCTAACCCTCAATCTCACCCTAAACTTAAGCGGAACCCAAACTCTCACCCCAATCCTAACCCTAACCCTCACCCTAACCCTAACACTCACCCTTACCGTAACCCTCACCCTCAGCCTAAACTTCACATTTATGCTTAGCGTCACCCCCACCCTAACCCTCACCCTAAACCTAACCCTCATCCTAACCCCAACTCTACCCCTAAACCTCACCCTCACCCTAACCCGAACTCTATCCCTAACCCTAACACTAATCCTCAACAAAACCTAAAGCTAATCCTCACCCTCAACCACATGCTCAGCCTAAACCTAAGCCTAAGCCTAACCCTTACCCTAACCATCAACCTCACCCTAGCCCTCATGCTAACCCTAATCCTAAACCTAACCCTCTTCCTAACCCTCACTCTATCCCTAACACTAAACCTCAACCTAAACCTAACCCTAAACCTCACCCTCACCCTAGCCCTCACCCTAGCCCTAATCCTAACCCTAACCCTCATACTAACCCTCCCCATAACCCTAACCCTAACCCTCACCCTAACCGTAACACTCAGCTTCACCCTCACACTCAGCCTAATCCTAAGCCTAAAACTAACCCTAACCTTAACCCTCAATCTCACCTTAAACCTCACCAGAACCCTAACCCTAACACTAAGCCTAACCCTAACCCTCACCTTCAGCCTCACCCTAAACTTACTCTAACCCTAAACCTCACCCTCACCATAACCCTTAGCTTAACCCTAACCCTAAACCTGACCCTAACCCTAACTCTAAACCTACCCTTACCCTAGCCCTTACACTAACCCTAATCCTAACCCTACCCTCAACCTAACCCTCCCCCTAACCCTAACCCTAACACTCACCCTAACCCTAACCCTTACCCTCAACCTCACCCTCAGCCTAATCCTAACACTAACCCTAATCCTCACCCTCACCCTAACCCTAACCCTCACCCTCACCCTAAATCTCACACTAACCCTAACACTAATCCTCAGTCTAAACCTCAGCCTAATCCGAACCCTAACCCTAACCCCCACCCTAACCCTCACCCTAACCCTAACTCTAACCCTAAATCCCACCCTCACCCTAAACCTAACTATAAAGTAAACCAAAACTTAAACCTCACCCTAACCCCAACCCTAATCCTAACCCTAACCCTAACCCTAGGCCTAAACCTAACATTAAGCCTAACCCTCACACTCACCCTCACCCTAACCGTAACCCTAAACCTAACCACAACAATAACCCTAACCCTAATCCTAACCCTAACTCTAACCATAAACCTCACCGTAACCCAAAACTTAACCCTAACACTAACCCTCACAGTAACCCTAACCTCAAGCTAACCCTAACTCTAACCCTAACCGTAACACTAAAAACCTCACCTTAACCCTAACCCTAAACCTCAACCTCACCATAATCGTAACCCTAACCCTATCCCTAACAATAACCCTAAACCTAACCATAATCCTAATCCACAAACTCACACTAACCCTAATCCTAAACCTAACACTCAACCTAAATCTAACGCTCACACTTACTCTAACCCTAAACCTCATCGTAACCCTCACCCTAACCCTAACCCTAACACTAAAAGTCACACTAACATTAAACCTAACCCTCACCCTCAACCTAGACCTCATCCTAACCCTAATCCTAACCCTACTTCTCATCCTAACCCTCACCCGAACCCTAACCCTAAACCTCACCCTAAACCTAACCCTAAACCTAACCCTCAACCTAACCCTAATCCTCACGCTCAACTTAACACTAACTCTAACCATCACCCTAACCCTAAACTTTACCTGAACCCTAACTTTCACCTTAACCCTAACCTTAACCCTCACCCTAACCCTAACCCTCACACTTACCTTACCCTTACCCTAATCATAATCCTAACCCTAACCCTAAACCTCAACCTCTGCCTCACCTTAATCCTAAATCTAACCCTAAATCACACTCTCACCCTAAGACTAATCCTAACCCTAAACCTAAAGCTCACCCTAACCATAACCCTAAACCTAACCCTCACCATAGCCCTCACCCTAACCCTACTCCTAACATTAACCCTCATCCTAACCCTCCCTATAACCCTATCTGAAACCCTCACCCTAACCCTAACCCTCACACTCACCCTCACCCTCAGCCTAAACCTAAGCCTAACCACAAGCCTTACCTGAAACGTAACCTTAACTCTCACACTCACCCGCACCCTCACCCTCACCATAACTCTAAACCAAACCCTAACCCTAACCCTAAACCTCACCCTAGCCCTAACCCTAACCCTAATCCTCACCCTCAACCTAACCCTAACACAAACCCTAACCCTAACCCTCAACCTAACCCTCCCCCTAACCATGTATCTAACCCTAAACTTCACCCTCCACCTAACCCTAACCCTAACCCTAACCCTAAACCCCACCCTAACCCTAACACTAACCCTCTCACCCTCAACCTAACCCTAACACAAACTCTAACCCTAACCCTCAACCTAACCCTCCCCCTAACCATGTATCTAACCCTAAACTTCACCCTCCACCTAACCCTAACCCTAACCCTAACCCTAAACCCCACCCTAACCCTAACACTAACCCTCACCCGCACCCTCACCCTCACCATAACTCTAACGCTAACTCCAAAAATAAAACTAAGTGTAACCCTAACCATCACCCTTACCCTAATCCTCACCCCCACCCTCACCATCAGCCTAACCCTAAGCCTAAGCCTCACCCTCACCCTAACCCTCACACTCATGCTCACCCTAACCCTAATCTTAAACCTAACCCTATCCCTAAACCTCAACTTAACCCTCACCCTCACCCTAACCCTAACACTAACCCAAACCCTAAACCTCCCCCAGACCCTCCCCCAAACCCTAACTCTTACGCTAAACCTCACCCTCACCCTAACCCTAAAACTCACCCTAACCCTAACTCTCACCCTCACACTCTAACTCACCCTAACTCTAACCCTGTCCCTAACAACACTAACCCTAACCCTATCCCTAAACATAACCCTCACCCTCAGACTCACCCTCACTGAAAACTTAACCCTAAACATAACACTAGCAATAAGACTAACCCTAAACTTAACCCTAAACCTAATCCTCACCCACAACCTCACCCTCAGCCTAACCCTAACCCTAACCCTCCTTTTAACCCTAACGGTAACCCTAACCCTAACCCTAACCCTAAAACAAACCTTAAACCTAACCTTAAACCTAAACCTAATCCTCAGCCTCAGTCTCACCCTCACCCTAACCCAAACCTTAACCTTACCCCTCACCATAACCCTAAGCCTAACCCTAACCCTTAGCCTAACCCTCACACTCACACTCACCCTACCCGAAATCCTAAACCTAATCCTATCCCTAACCCTAACCCTCACCCTAACCCTCACCCTAAACGCAATCCTAACCCTAAACCTCATCCTAAACCTCACTCTAACCCTAACACTAACCATCCCCCTCATCCTCGGCCGAAGCCTAACCCTAAGCCTAAACCTAACCCTAACCCTAACACTAACATTAAACCTAACCCTAATCCTAACACTCACCCTCAACCCATCCCTAACCCTAACCCAACCCTCACCCTCAGCCTCACCCTAACCCTAACTCTAACCCTAAAGCTCTCCCTCACACTAACCCTAACCCTTACCCTAACGCTAAACCTCACCGTAACCTTAACCCTAAACCTAACCCTCATGCTAGCCATCACTCTATCCCTAATCCTAACCCTAACACTCATCCTAACCCTCACCCAAACAATAACCCGAACCCTCACCCTCAATCTCACCCTAACACTAACCCTAAGCCTCACACTCACCTTCACGCTAACCCTAACCTAACCCTAATGCTCAACCTATCCCTAACCCTCAACCTCACCTTAACCCATACCCTAACCCTCACCCTAACCCTAAACTGAACCGGAACTCTAACTCTCACCCTAACCCTAACCCTAAACCTCACCCTAACCCTAACCCTCACCCTCACCCTCACCCTCAGCCTAACCTTAAGCCTAACCCTAAACCTCACACTCACCCTAACCCTAAGCCTATTCCTAATCCTAACCCTAACCCTGACCCTAACCATCACCTTAACCGTAACCCTAAAAATAACCGTGGCCCTAACCCTCACCCTCAGCCTCACTCTGACCCTAAGCCTCACTCTCACCGTAACTCTACCCCTAAACCTAACAACCTAACACTAAACCTCACCAAAACCATAACACTGACTCTAACACAAACCCTCACCCTAACACTTACCCTCACTCAAACACTAACCCTAACCTTAACACAAACCCTCACCCTAAACCTAACGCTAACCCTAAACCTCAACCTAAGCCTCACCCTCACCCTAACCCTAACACTAAGCCTCACCATAACGCTCACCCTAACCCTCCCCCTAACCCTATATCTAACCCTAAACCTCACCCTCACCATAAACCTAACCCTAACCCTAAACCCCACCTTAACCCTAAACCTATCCCTCTCCCGCACCCTCACCCTCTCTGTAGCTCTAACACTAATACTAACAATAACACAAACCCTAACCCTAACCCTAATCCTCACCCCCACCCTCACCCTCAGCCTAACCCTAAGCCTAAACCTACCACTAATCCTAACCCTCACTGTAACCCTAAACCTAACCCTAACCCTAACCCTCACACTCACCCTCACCCTAAACCTAATCCTAAACATAACCCTAAAATTACCCAAACCCTCACCATAAGCCTCACCCTAGCCTTCAACCTAACCCTAATCCTAAAATTAAACCTCATCCTAACCCTCATCCTAACCCTAACCCTAACCCTCACCCTAAACCTAACCCTAACCCTCACCCTAAACCTCATCCTAACCCTCACCCTAACCCTAACCCTAACCCTCACCCTAAACCTAACCCTAACCCTCACCCTAATGCTCGGCCTAAGCCTAAGCCTAAGCCTAAGCCTAGCCCTAAACCTAACCCTCACCCTAACCCTAACCCTTACACTAACCCTAACTCTAACCATAAACCTCACTCTCACCCTAACCCTAACTCTAACCCTAACCCTAAACCTAAACCTCATCCTAACACTAAATCTAACCCTCACCCTCACCTTAACCATAACCCTAAACCTAACACTAACAATAACAGTAACCTTAACTCTAAAACTAACCCTTATCTCAAACCTCACCCTAACATTTACCCTCAACCGAACACTCACACTAACCCTAACACTAACCCTCACACTAACCCTAACCATCACCCTAACCCTAAACCTCACCTCAACCCTAACCCTAACCCTCACCCTCACCCTAGCCCTCAGCCTAACCCTAACACTCATCCTCACCCTAAACCTCACACTAACCCTAACACTAATACTCAATCTAACCCTCACCCTCATCCTACCCCTAACCCTAATTCTAACCCTAACCCTAACCCTCACCATTACGATAACCCACAAACTCAGCCTAACCCTCACATTTACCCGTACCGTCACTCCCACCCTAACCCTCACCCTAACCCTAACCCTCAACCTAACCCTCACCCTAACCCTGACTCTCCCCTAAACCTCATCCTCACCCTAACCCTAACTCTAACCCTAATCCTAACACTAAATCTCACCATAATGCTAACGCTTATCCTCACCCTCACCCTCATTGTAATTGTAAACTTAACATTAACCCTAACAATAACTCTAAACCTAACCCTAACCCTCACTGTAACCCTAACCCTAACACTAACACTAACCCTAAACCTAAACCTAACCCTCAACCTAACCCTAATCCTCAGCCTCACCCTCACCCTAACAAAACCCTAACCCCAACCTTCACCCTAACCCTAAGCCTAAACCTAACCCTAATTCTAACCCTCACATTCACCCTCACCCTAAACCTAATCCTGAACCTAACCCTATCACTAACCCTAACCCTCAGCCAAACCCTCACCCTAGCCCTCAGCCTAACCCTAATCCTAACCCTAAACCTCATCCTAATCCTCACCCTAACCCTAACCTTAACCCTCACCCTAACCCGAACCCTAACACTCACCCATATGCTGGGGCTAAGCCTGAGCCAAAGCCTAAGCCTAAGCCTAACCCTAACGCTCACCCTAACCCTAACCCTAACACTAACCCTAACTCTAACCCTAAACCTCACACTCACACTAACCCTAACTCTAATCCTAAACCTAAACCTCATCCTAACCCTAACCCTAACAATAACCGTAACCCTAACCCTAACCATAACCCTACCCTAACCTTAACCCTAACCCTAATACTAACCATAACCCTCACCCTAAATCTAACGTCACCCTAACACCAAACCTAATCCTCAACCTCACCCTAGCCCTCACACTAACCCTTACCCTCATCCTCACCCTAAACATCACACTAACCCTAACACTAATCCTCAATTTAACCCTCATCCTCACCCTCACCCTAACCCTAACCCTCACCCTAAACCTAACCCTCACCTACCGTAACCCTCACCTTAGGCCTAACCCTAAACTTTACCCTTACCGTCACCCCCACCTTAACCCTCACCCTAACCCTAACCCTCACCCTAATCTTCACCCTAAACCTAACTCTACCCCTAAACCTCACCCTCACCCTAACCCTATCTCTAACCCTAACACTAACACTAAAAACCTCACCCTAACTCTAACCCTAACCCTCAACCTCACTGTAACCGTAACCCTAACCCTAACAACATCCCTAACCCTAACCCTAATCCTAACACTCACTCTCACATTAACCCTAATCCTAAGCCTAAACCTCACCCTAACCCTAACCCAGACCCTTACCGTAACCCTAACCCTCACCATAACACTAACCCAAACCCTAAACCTCACCCTAACACTAAACCTAACCCTCACCGTCACCCTCACCCTCAACCTCACCTTAACTCTAACCCTAACCCTAACAATAACACTAATCCTAACCCTAACCCTTACCCTAAACCTAATCCTAACACTCACCCTCAACCTAACCCTAACCCTAACCCAACCCTCACCCGCAGCCTCACCCTAACCTTATCTCTAACCCTAAACCTCACCCTCACCCTTACCCTAACCCTAAACTCACCCTAAACTTAACCCTAAACCTCACCCTCACGCTAGCCCTCACCCTAACTCTAATCTTATCCCTAACACTCATCCTAACCCTCACCCTAAAAATAAACCTAACCCTCAAACTCACCCTCACCCTAACCCTAACCCTAACCCTAACACTCAACCTAACCCTAACACTCACCCTCACTATAACCCCTACCCTAACCCTCACCCTAACCCTAAACTTAACCCAAAACCTAACTCTCACCCTAAACCTAACACTATCCCTCACCCTAAACTTAACCCTCACCCTCACCCTCACCCTCAGCCTAAACCTAAGCCTATCCCTATCCCTAACCCTAAGCCTAACAATCAACCTAACCCTAATCCTAATCAAACCCTAAGCCTGACTCTCACCCTCACCTTATCCCATACCTTAAGCCTAACCCTAACATTAATCCTAACACTAACCATAACCCTCAACCTCACCCTAACACTAACCTTATCACCCTAACCCTAAACATCAACCTAACACTAACCCTAACCCTCACACTCACCCTAACCTCACCCTAACCCTAACCCTCATCCTCACCCTAAACCGCACACTAACCCTAACACTAATCCTCAATCTAAACCTCATCCTCACCCTAACCCTAACCCTAACCCTCACCCTAACCCTAACCCTCACCCTTACTGTAACCCTTACCCTCAGCCTAATCTTCAACTTTACCCTTACTGTCACCCCCACCGTAACCCTCACCCTAAACCTAACCCTAACTCTAACCCTAAACCGCACCCTCACCCTAACCCGAACTCTATCCCTAACCCTAACACTAAACCTCATCCTAACCCTAAAGCTAACCCTCACCCTAAACTGTATGCTCAGCCTAAACCTAAGCCTAAGCCCAACGTTTACCCTAACCCTCACCTTCACCCTAGCCCTCACCCTAACCCTAATCCTAAACCTAACCCTCATACTAACCCTCACCCTAACCCTAACCCTAAACCTAACCCTCATCCTAACCCTCACCCTAACCCTAACCCTAAACCTCACCCTAAACCTCACCCTCACCCTAGCGCTCAACCTAGCCCTAATCCTAACCCTAACCCTCATCCTAACCCTCCCCATAACCCTAATTCTAACCCTCACCCTAAACCTAAACCTCCACTTCACCCTCACCCTCAGTCTAACCCTAAGCCTATACCTAACTCTAAACTTTATCCTAACACTAACCCTAAACCTAACCCTAATATTAATCCTAACCCTAACACTAACCCTCAATCTCACCTTAACCCTCACCCTAACCTCAACGGTAACCCTAACACTAAGCCTAAACCTAACCTTCACCCTCAGCCTCACCCTAACCCTAACTCTAACCCTCACCCTAAATCTCACACTCACCATAACCCTTACCCTAACCCTAACCCTAAACCTCAACCGAACCCTATCTCTAAACGTTACCCTCACCCTAGCCCTTATCCTAAACCTAATCCTAACCCTAACCCTCATTGTAACCCCCCTTCTAACCCTTACCCTAACACTCACCCTAACCCTAACACTCACCCTCAACCTCACCCTCAGACTAACCCTAAGCCTAACCCTAAACCTAACCCTAAAACAAACACTCACCCTAAACATAACCATAACCCTCACCTTAACCCTAACCTCACCCTATCACTAACCCTAATCCTCACATTCACCCTAGCCCTAACCCTAACCCTAACCCTCACCCTCACCTTAAATCTCACACTAACCCTAACACTAATCCTCAATCTAACACTCAGCCTCAGCCTAACCCTAACCCTAACCCTAACCTAGCCCTTACCCTCACCCTTACCGTAACCCTCACCATAGGCCTAACCCTCACCTTTACCCTTATGATCACCCCCACCTTAACCCTAACCCTAATCCTAACTCTCACCCTAACCCCCACCCTAACCCTCACCCTAACCCTAAATCTAACCCTAAACCTCACCCTCACCCTAAACCTAACTCTAAAGTAACCCAAACCCTAAACCTCACCCTAACCCTAACCCTAATCCTAACCCTAACCCTAAGCCTAACCCTAACCCTAAGCCTAACCCTCACACTCACCCTCACCCTAACCGTAACCGTAAACCTAACCATAACAATAACCCTAACCCTAATCCTAACCCTAACTGTAAGCACAACCCTCATCGTAACCCATACCGTAACCCTAACACTAACCCTCACACTAACCCAAACACTAACCTCACCCTAACCCTAACTTTAACCCCAAGCATAACACTAAAAACCTCACCCTAATCCTAACCCTAACCCTCACTCTCACCTTAAACTTAAACCTAACCCTAACCCTAACAATAACACTAACCCTAACCCTAATCCTAATCCTAATCCTCAACCTCACACTAACCCTGATCCTAAACCTAACCCTCACCCTTACCCTAACCCTCACACTTACCCTAACCCTAACCCTCATCCTAACCCTCACCCTAACCCTAACCCTAAACCTAAACCTCACACTAACAATAAACTAACCCTCATTCTCAACCGAGCCCTCATCCTAACCCTAATCCTAACCCTAATCCTCATCCTAAGCCTCACCCAAACCCTAACCCTAAACCTCACCCTAACCCTAACCCTAAACCTAACCCTCAACCTAACCCTAATCCTCACGCTCAACTTAACACTAACCCTAACCCTCAACCTAACCCTAAACTTAACCTGAACACTAACTCTCACCCTAACCCTAACCCTAACCCTCACCCTAACCCTAACCCTCACCCTCACCCTCACCCTCAGTGAAAACCTAAGCCTAACTCTAACCCTAACCCTCACACTCACCCTAACCTTACCCTAATCCTAAACCTAACCCTAGCCCTAACCCTCACACTCAGCCTCACCTTAACCCTAACTCTAACCCTAAAAATCACCCTCATCCTAAACCTAACCCTAACCCTAACCCTAAACCTCACCCTAACCCTAACCCTTAACCTCACCTTCACCCTAGCCCTCACCCTAACCCTAATCCTAACCCTAACCCTCATCCTAACACTCCCTATAACCCTATCTGAAACCCTCACCCTAACCCTAACCCTCAAACTCACCCTCACCCTCAGCCAAACCCTAAGCCGAACCACAAGCCTTATTAGAAACCTAACCCTAACCCTCATACGCACCCGCACCCTCACCCTCACAACTCTAAACCTAACCCTAAACCTAACCTTAAACCTCACCCTAACCCTAACCGTAATCCTAAACCTCACCCTCACCCTAACCCTAACACAAACCCTAACCCTAACCCTCACCCTAACCTTCCCCTAATCGTATATCTAGCCCTGAACCTCACCCTCAACCTAACCCTAACCCTAGCCTTAACCCTAAACCTCACCCTAACCCTAACACTAACCCTGACTCGCACCCTCACTCTCACCATAACTCTAACCCTAACCCTAAAAATAACACTAAGTCTAACCCTAACCATCACCCTAACCCTAATCCTCACCCCCACCCTCACCATCAGCCTCAAACTCATGCTCACCCTAACCCTAAACCTAAACCTAACCCTGTCCCTTAATCTCAACTTAACACTCACCCTCACCCTAAACCAAACACTAACCGTAACCCTAAATCTCACCCTTACCCTCCCCCAAACCCTAACTCTAACCCTAAACCTCACCCTCACCCTAACTCTAAAACACCCTAACACTAACCCTCAACCTCACCCTCAACCACACCGTAACACTTACCCTATCCCTAACAATAACTCTAGCCCTAAACCTATCCCTAAACATAACCCTCACCCTCAGCCTCACCTTCACAGAAAACTTAACCCTAACCATAACACTAAAAATAACCCTAACCCTAGCCTTAACCCTACCCCTATTCCTGACCCCCACTCTCACACTCAGCCTAACCGTAACCCTAACCCTAACCCTAACCCTCCCAGTAACCCTAACCCTAACCCTAACACTAACACTAACACTAACCCTAAACCAAACACTAAAACTAACCCTAATCCTCAGCCTCACCCTCACCCTAATCCAAACCCTAAACCTAACCCTCACCCTAACCCTATGCCTAACCACAACCCTTAGCCTAACCCTCACCCTCACCCTTATCCTACCACAAATCCTAAACCTAACCCTATCCCTAACCCTAACACTCATCCTCACCCTCACCCAAGATCTCACCCTAAACCTAATCCTAACCCTAAACCTCATCCTAACCCTCACACTAAACCTAACCCTAACCATCACCCTAACCCGAACCCTAACCCTCCCCCTCATGCTCAGCCTAAGCCTAAGCCTAAGCCTAAACCTAACCCTAACCCTAACACTAACCCTAACTCTAACCCTAAATCTCACCCTAACCCTAACCCTCAGTCTAACCCTAACCCTAAACCTAAACCTCATCCTAACCCTAACCCTAACCCTCACCCTCACCCTCACCCTAACCGTAAACATAACCCTAACCCCAACAATAACGCAAACCCTAACCCTAACCATCACCGTAACCATAACCCTCAACCTAAACCTAACCCTCACCCTAACATTTACCCTCACCCTAACACTAACCCTAGCGCTAACACTAACAATCAAACTAAACCTAAACATCACCCTAACCCTTAACCTCACTCTAACACTAACCCTAAACCTCACCCTCACCCTAGCCGTCACCCTAACCCTAACACCTATCCTCACCCTAAACCTCACACTAACCCTAACACTAATCCTCAATCTAAACCTCACCCTCACCCTAACCCTAAACCTAACCCTCACCATAACCGTAACCCTGACACTTACCGTAACCCTCACCCTCAGTCTAACCCTCAACTTTACCCTTACCGTCACCTAAACCTCACCCTAACTCCAACCCTCACCCTAACCCTAACTCTACACCTAAACCTCACCCTCACCCAAACCCTAACTCTAAACCTCACCCTCTCCCTAGCCCTCACACTAACCCTAATTCTAACCCTCCCCATCTCCCTAACCCTAGCCCTAATCCTCACCCTAAACCTCACACTAACCCTAACCTTAAACCTAATGCTCAATCAAACCCTCACCCTAACCCTAACCCTAACACTAAACCTAACTCTAACACACACACTCACCCTCACCCTAACTCTAATAATAACCCTAACCCTAACCCTAACTCTCCCCATAACTCTCACCCTAAACCTAACACTAACACTAACCATAACACTAAACCTCAACTTCTCACCCTAACCCTAACTCTAAATCTAAACCTAACCCTCACACTAAACCTAACTCTAACCCTAACCCAATCCCTAAACCTCACCCTAACCCTAACCTTAAACATCACCCTCACCCTCACCATAACCTTAACTCTAAACCTAACCCTAACAATAACCCTAACCCTAATGCTAACCCTCACCATAACCATAACCCTCACCCTAACCCAAAGCCTTACCCTAACACTTACCCTGACCCTAACACTAATCCTAACCGTAACATTAACCCTCACACTAATCCTAACCCTAACCTCACCCTAAACCTAACCCGAACCCTAACCCTCAACCTAACCCTAACTCTCACGCTCAACATAACCCTAACCTTAACACTCACCCTAAACCTAAACTTAACCTGAACCCTAACTCTCACCCTAATCCTAACCGTAATCCTCACCCTAACCCTAACCCTCACCCTCACCCTCACCCTCAACGTAAACCTAAGCCTAACCCTAAATGTTACCCTAAACCTCACACTCACACTATCCCTTACCCTAATCCTAATCCTTACCCTAAATCTAACCTGACCCTAAGCCTCACCTTAACACTAACTCAAACCCTAAACCTCACCCTCACCATAACCCTATCCCTAACCCTAACTGTAAACTTCACCCTAACCCTAACCCTCACCATAGTCCTCACCCTAACCCTAATCCTAACCGTAACCCTCAACTTATCCCTCCCCATAACCCTAATCTTAACCCTCGCACTAACCCTAACCCTCACCCTCACCCTCAGCCTAAAGTTAAGCCTAGCCCTAACCCTAACCCTAACCATCACACTCACCCTAAACCTAACCCTAAACCTCACCCTAACCAAAACCCTCACCCTCACGCTCACCCTCAGCCTAACCCTAAGCCTAACCCGTACCCTAACCCTAACATTCACACTCACCCTAACCCTAACCTTTATCCTAATCCTAATCCTAACCCTAACCCTAACCCTCACCCTCAAACTAACCCTCACCTTAAGCCTAAACCTAACATTAATTCTAAACCTAACCCTCACCCTCAGCCTGACCCTAACCCTAACTCTAACGCTAAACCTCACCTGACCCTAACCCCAACCCAAACCCTATCCCTAAGCCTCATCCGAAACATAACCCTAACCCTCACCCTCACCCTCACATTAACCATAACCCTAAGCCTAACGCTAACAATAACCCTAACTCTTACCCTAACCTTCACCCTAACCATAACCCTCACCCTAAACCTAACACTCACCCTAACACTTACCATCACCTTAACACTAGCCCTAACCCTAATACTAACCCTCACACTAACCCTAGTCATCACCTAAAACCTAAACCTCACCTTACCACTAACCCTAAACCTCACACTCTCCCTAGCCCTCACCCTAAACCTTAAGCCTCATCCTCACCCTAAACCTCACAGTAATCCTAACACTAATCCTCAATCTAACCTTCACCCTCACCCAAACCCTAACCCTAAACCTCACCCTAACATTAACCCTGACCCTTAACTTAACCCTCACCCTCAGCCTAACTCTCAACTTTACACTTACCATCACCCCCACCCTAACAGTAACACTAAATCTCACCCTAACCCTAACCCTAACCCTCACCCTCAACCTCTTGCTCAGCCTAACCCTAATCCTAAGCCTATCCCTAACCCTCACACTCACCCTCACCCTCAGCCAAAACCTAAGGCTAACCCTAACCCTAATCCTAACCCTCACACTCACCCTGTCCCTAACCTTAATCCTAACCCTAAACCTAACGCTAACCTTCACCCTCAAACTCAGACTAACCCTAACCCTAATTCTAACCCTAAACCTCACCCTCAGTTTAACCCTAATACTAAACCTAACCCTAACCCTAACCCTCCCCCTAACTCTCACCCTAACCCTAACCGTAACACTAACCATAACCCTAAACCTCACAATAACACTCACCCTAACCCTAACTCTAACAATAAAGTCACTCTCACCCTCACCCTAACCCTAACCCTCACCCTAACACTTACCCTCACCCTAACGCTCACGCTAAACCTCACACTCACCCTCAACCTAACCCTAATCCTAAACCTAACCCTAACCCAAAACCTCACCCTAACAATCCCCCTAACCCTAACTCTAACCCTAAACCTCACCCTCAACCTACCCCTAACCCTAGCCCTAAACCTCAACCTAAACGTCAGCCTAACCCTAACCCACACCCTCACACTCAACCTAACTGTAACTCTAAACCTAACCCCAACAATAATACTAATCCTAACCCTAACCCTCAGCCTCACCCTCACTGCAAACTTAACCCTAACCATAATCCTTACAATAAGCCTAGCCCTAACCCTAAACTTAACCCTCACCATAACCCTAACCCTAACCCTAATTTTAAACCTAACCCTATCCCTAAGCCTAACCCTAACCCTAACCCTAACCTCACACTCACCCTCACCCTAATCCTAATCCGAACTCTAACCGTATGCCTAAACCTAACCCTCACCAAAACCCTCACCCTAGCCCTCACCCTCATGCTCAGCCTAAGCCTAAGCATAAGCTTAAGCCTAATCCTAACCCTAACCCTCACCCTAACCCTAACCTTAACACTAACCCTAACTCTAATCGTAAACCTCACGCTCACCCTAACCCTAACTGTAACTCCAACTCTAAAACTAACCCTAAACCTAACCCTAAAATAACCCTAACCCCAATCCTAAATCTACCCCTAAATCTCATGTTCACCCTAATGCTAACTCTAACCCAAACCCTAAAACTAAAACTCACTGTAACCCTAACCTTAACTCTCAGCCTAAACCTAACCCTCACCCTCACCCTCACTCTCAGCCTAAACCTAAGGTTAACCCTAAATCTAACCCTGACCCTCACACTCACCCTAACCCTAACCCTAATCCTAATCCTAATCCTAGCCTTAACACTAACCCTCACCCTAAACCTCACCCTAACCCTCGCCCTAACCCTAACCCTAAAACTAACCCTCACCCTCAGCCTCACCCTAACCCTAATTCTAACACTAAACATCAACCACACCCTAACGCTAACGCCAACCCTAACCCTAACCCTAACAATCCCCCTAATTCTCACCCTAAACCTAAAACTAACACCCTAACCCTAAACCTCAACCTAACCCTCACCCTAAACCTAACTCTATCACTAAACCTCACCCTCACCCAACCCTCACATTAACTCTAACCCAAACACTAAACTTCACCCTAACCCTAACCCTAACCCTCACCCTCACCCTGACAGTAACCGTAACCCTAAACCTAACCCTCACAATAACCCTAACTCTAATCCTAACCCTCACCCTAACCATAACCCTCACTCTAACCCAAACACTCACCCTAACACTTACCCTCACCCTAACACTAACCCAACATTAACACTAACCCTCAAACTAACCCTAAACTTAACCCTAACCCTAAATCACAACCTAACCCACACCCTCACCCTAACCGTAATACTAACCCTATGCCTAACCCTTACCCAAACCGTCGCCCTAACCCTATATTTAACCTTAAACCTCACCCTAACCCTAACCCTAACCCTAACTCTAACGCTAGACCTAACCCTAACCCTAAAAGTAAGCCTAATGCTCAGCCTCACCCTCACCTTAACCCAATCCCTAAACCTAACCCACACCCTAAACCTCACCCTACCTCTCAGGCTAACCCTAACCCTAACCCTCACAATCACCCTAACCCTAATCCTAAACCTAACCCATTTCCTAACCCTAACGCTCACCCTAACCCTCACCCTAGCCTCACCCTAACCCTAAACGTCATCCTAACACTCACCCTAACCCTAACCCTCACCCTAACCCTAACTCTAACCCTCACCCTCATGCTCGGCCTAAGCATAAGCCTAAGCCTAAGCCTAACCCTAACCCTATACCTAACCTTCACCCTAACCCTAACCCTAACACTAACTCTAATTCTAACCCTAAATATCACACTCACACTATCCCTAAATCTAACCCTAACCCTCACACTAACCATTACACTCGCCCTTACCCTAACCCTCACCCTAACACTTACCCTCACACTAACACTAACACTAACAATAACACTAAGGCTAACCGTAACCCTAACCTTCATCCTCACCCTAAACCTCACACTAACCCTAATACTAATCCTCAATCTAACCCTCACCCTCACCCTAACCCTAACACTAATCTTCACCCTAACCCTAACCCTCACTCTTAACGTAACCCTCACCCTCAGCCTAACCCTCAACTTTACCCTTAACGTCACCCCCACCCTAACCCTCACACTAACCATAACCCTAACCCTAACCCTCACCTTAACCCTAGCTCTACACCTAAACCTCACCCTCACGCTAACACTAACTCTAACCCTAACACTAAACCTCACCCTAAGCCTAAACCTAACCCTCACCCACACCCTCACAGTAACCGTAACACTAACCCTAACCCTAACAAAAAACCTAAACCTAACCCTAACCTTCACCATAAACATAACCCTCATCCGAACCCTAAACCTCACCCTAACACTTACCCTCACCCTAACACTAACCCTAACACTAACACTAACCCTCACTCTAACCTTAACCCTCACCCTAATTCTAAAGCTCACCCTAACCCTAACCCTAAACCTAATCCCCACCCAAACCCTAGCACTCACCCTAACCCTAATTCTAACCCTCACTCTCACCCTAAACCTAACCCTCATCCTCACCCTAAAGCTCACGCTAACCTTAAACCTAATCCTCAATCTAAAGCTCACCCTAACCCTTACCCCAACCCTTATCCTAAACCTAAACCTAAAACTAAACTTCACCCTTATCTTAAACCTCACCCTCAGCCTAAACCTCACCTTTACCCTTACCATCATCCTCACCCTAACCCTCACCCTAACCCTAAATCCCATCCTAACCCTCACCCTAAGAGTAAACCTAACCATCACCCTAACACTAACACTCACCCTCACCCTCACGCTCAGCCTAAACCTAAGCCTAAGCCTAAACCTTACCCTAACCCTCACCCTCACCCTAGCCTTTACCTTAACCCTAATCCTAACCCTAAACCTCATCCTAACCCTCACACTAACCCTAACCCTAACCATCACCATAAGCCTAATCCTCAACCCCACCCTCACCCTCAGGCTAACCTTAAGCCTAAGCCTAAGATTAACCCTAACCCTCACACTCACACTCACCCTAATCCTAATCCTAACCCTAACCCTAACCATAACCCTAAACCTCAACCTAACCCTCACCCTACCCTTAACCCTAACCCTAACACTAACACTAACCCTCAACCTAACCTTCCAACTAACCCTAAATCTAATGCTAAACTTCACCCTCACCCTAAACCTAATCCTAACTATAACCCTAAACCTCACCCTAACGGTAACCCTAATCCTCACCCTCAACCTCACATTAACCATCACGATAACTCTAACCCTAACCCTAACAATAACACTAATCCTAACCCTAAACATAACCATAACCCTAACACTAATCCTAACACTCACCCTCACCCTAACACTAATCCTAACCCTAACCCTCACCCTAACCCTAACCCTCACCCTAACCCTAACCCTCACCCTCACTGTAACCCTAATCCTCAACCTAACCCTCAACCTAACAATAACCCTAACCCTAAACCTTAATCTAACACTAACCATAACCCTCACCCTCATCCTAGACCTCACCCTTACCCTAACCCTAACCCTCAACCTCAGCCTCAAGTTAAACCTACCTCTAAATCTCACCCTCACCCTAACCCTAACCCTAACCCTAAACCTCACCCTAACCCTATGCTAAACCTCACCCTCAACCTATCCCTCACACTAACCCTAATCCTAAACCTAACCTTATTCCTAAACCTCAACCTAACCCTCACCCTCACCGTAAACCTAACACTAACACTAACCCTAAACCTCACTCTAAGCTTCCACTTAACCCTAACTCTAACCCTAAACATCATCCTCACCCTAACTCTAAACCTAAACCTAACCCTAAACCTCACCCTAAAACTAAACCTAACACTAACCCTCACCCTCACCCTCAACCTCACCGTAAATCTAACCCTAACCCTAAGAATAACAGTAACCCTAAGCCTAACCATAACCCTAACAATAACTCAAACCCTCAGCCTCAACCTCACAGCAAACATAACCCTAACCATAACACTAACAATAACCCTAACCCTAACCCTAATCTTAACTCTAATCCTCACCGCCACCCTCACCATCAGCCTAACCCGAAGCCTAATCCTAACCCTAACCTAACCCTAAACCTCACCGTAACCCTATCCCTAACCCTCACCCTAAACCTAACACTAACCCTAACACTAAACCTAACCCTAATTCTCAGCCTCAACCTCACCCTAACCCAAACCCTAACCCTAACCCTCACCCTAACCCTAAGCCTATATCTAAACCTAAAGCTCACCCTCACCCTAACCCTACCTTTAAACCTAACCCTTAATCCCACCCTAACCATAACACTAACCCTCAACCGCATCCTCACCCTCAAAGGAACTCTAACCATAACCCTAACAATAACACTAACCCTAACCCTAATCATCACCTTAACCCTAATCCTCACCCCCACCCTCACCCTCAGCCTAACCCTAAGACTAAACCTAACCCTTACCCTAACCCTCACACTCACTTTCACCCTATCCCTAATCCTAAACCTAAAACTATCCCAAAACCACAACCTAACCCTCATCCTCACCCTAACCCTAACACTAACCCTATCCCTAAATCTCAAACTAACCCTCACCCTCACCCTAACCCTAACACTAACCCTAAACCTAAACTTCACTCTAACCCTCCCACAAACCCTAACTCTAACCCTAAACCTCACACTCACCCTAACCCTAACCCTAACCCTAACCCTAACCCTAACCCTAACCCTCACCCTCAACCTAAACTTCACCGTAACTCTAACCCTATCCCTAACAATAACACTAACCCTAACCCTATCCTTAACCATAACCCTCACGCTGAGCCTCACCCTCACTGCAAACTTAACCCTAACCATAAAAATAAAAATAACCCTAACCCTAAACCTAACCCTAACCCTAAACCTCACCCCCACCCTCACCCTCAGCCTAACCCTAAACCTATCCCTAACCCTAACCCTAACCCTACCTGTAAACCTAACCCTAACCCTAACCTTAACACTAACACTAAACCTAACCTTAACCCTAACCCAAACCCTAACCCTAATCCTCAACCTAACCCTAAGCCTAACCCTAACCCTAACCCTAAACCTCATACTCACTCTCACCCTAAACCAAATCCTAAAGCTAACCCTATCCCTAAACCTAACCCTCAACCTAACCCTCACACTAGCCCTCACCCTAAACCTAACCCTAACCCTCACCCTAACCCGAACCATAACCCTCACCTTAACTCTCACCCTAACCTAAACCTAAACCTAACACTAACCCTAACCCTAACGATAACCCTAACCCTCACCTTCAGCCTCACCCTAACACTAACTCTAACCCTAAACCTCACCCTCACCCTAACCCAAACCCTTACCCTAAACCTCACCCTAACCCTAAATCTCACCCTCACCCTAGCCCTTACCCTAACCATAACCCTCACCTTAATCCTAACCCTCACCCTAACCCTAATCCTAACCCTAGCGCTCATCCTAACCCTCACCCTAACCCTAACCCGCACCCTCAACCTAACCCTCAGCCAAACCCTATGTCTAAACTTAAACCTAACCCTAACACACACACTCACCCACACCCTAACCCTAATCCTATCCCTAAACCTAACCCTATTCCTAAACCTCTCCCGAACTCTCACCTACCCCTAACCCTAACACTAACCCTCACTCTAACCATATCCCTCACCCTAACCCTAACCTTCACCGTAACACTTATCTTCACCCTAACACTAACCCTAACGCTAAAACTAACGCTCACAGTAATCCTCACCTTCACCCTAGCCCTCAACCTAACCCTAACCCTCATCTTCACCCTAAACCTCACACTAACCCTACCACTAATCCTCAATCTAACCCTCACCTTCACCCTAACCTAACACTGACCCTCACCCTAAACCTAACCGTCACCCTTACCGTAACCATCACCCTCAGCCTAAAACTCACATTTACACTTACCGTGACCCCCACCCTAATCCGCACCCTAACCCTAACCAACACAAAACCCTCACACTAAACCTAACCCTAACCCTCACCTTAACCATAAACCTCACCCTAACCCTAACCCTCACCCACTTACCCTCAATTAACACTAACCCTAAACCTAACACTAAAGCTCACACTAACCCTAACCCTAATCCTAAACCTCACCATAACCTAACCCTAAACCTAATCCTCACCCTCACCCTTGCCCTCACCCTAACCCTAATTCTAACCCTCACCCTCACCCTAACCATATCCCTCATCCTCACCCTAAACCACACACTAACCCTAAACCTATTCCTCAATCTAACCCTCACCCTAAGCCTAACCCTAAAATTTACCCTAAACTTAACCCTCACCCTAACCATCCCCCTAACCCTATATTTAACCCTAAACCTCACCCTCACCCTAACGCTAACACTAACCCTAAACCCCACCCTAACCCTAAACCTAACCCTCACCCACACCCTCACACTCACCGTAACTCTAACCCTAACCCTAAGAATAACACTAACCCTAAACCGAACCATCACCCTAACCCTAATCCTCACCCCCACTGTCACCCTCACCCTAACCCTAATCCTATCCCTAAACCTAACCCTAATCCTAACCCTCTCCCTAACTCTCTCCTAAACCTAACCCTAACAGTAACCATAAACCTAACCCTCAACCTAACCCTCACCCTACCCCTAACCCTAACCCTAAACCTCACCCTCACTCTAACCCTAACTCTAACCCTAATCCAAACCCTAAACCTCACCCTAACCCTAACCCTAAACCTCACCCTAACCCTCACCACAACCATGACCCTAAACCTAACCCTAACACTAACCCTAACCCTAATCCTAACCGTCACCCTAACCATAACCCTCAGCCTAACCCATACCCTCACCCTAACAATTACCATCCCCCTAAGACTAAGCCTAACCCTAACACTATCCCTCACACTAACCCTAACCCTAACCCTAACCCTAAACCTCAAACTAATCCTCACCCTCAACCTAATCCTAACACTAACCATAAACCTAACCCTCAGCCTAACCCTCAACCTAACCCTATATCTAACCCTAAACTTCATCCTCAACCTTACCCTAACCCTAACTCTAACCCTAAACCTCACCCTAACCCTAACACTCAACCGCACTCTCACCCTCACCGTAACTCTAACCCTAACCCTAACCCGAACCCGAACCATCACCCTAGCCTTAATCCTCACCCCAAACCTCACCCACAGCTTAAACCTAAGCCTAAGCCTAATCCTCACCCTAACGCTCACACTCACCCTAACTCTAACCCTAATCCTAAACCTAACCCAATCCCTAAACCTCAACCTAAACCTCACCCTCACCCTAACTCTAACACTAACCCTAAAAATAAACCTCACCCTAACCTACCCCGTAACCCTAATTCTAAACCTAAACCTCACCCTCACCCTAACCCTAACCCTAACCCTAAACCCCACATTAAACCTACCCTTCACCCTCACCCTCAACCTCACTGTAACTCTAACCCTAACCCTAACAATAACACTAACCCTAACCCTAACCCTACCCCTAACCATAATCCTCACCCTCAGTCTCACCCTCAACTCAAACTTAACCCTAACCATAACACTAAAAATAACCCTAACCCAAGCCTAACCATACCCTAACCCTAAGCCTCACCAACACCCTCACCCTCAGCCTAACCCTAAACCTAATCCTAATCCTAACCCTCACCTTAACCTTAACACTAACACTAAACCTAACACTAAAAGTCACACTAACCCTAAAACTAAACCAAACCCTAAACCTAAACCTAATCCTCAGCCTCTCCCTCACCCTAACCCAAACCCTAACGATAACCCTCATCCTAATTCTAAGCCTAACCCTAACCCTAACCCTAACCCTCAAACTCACCCTCAACCTAACCCTAATCCTAAACCTAACCTTATCCCAACCCTAAACCTCATTCTAACCCTCACCCTAACCCTAACCCTCACCCTCACCCTCAGGCTAGGCCTAAGCCTAAGCCTAAACCTAAGCCTAATTCTAATCCCAACCCTCAACCTAACCCTAACCCTAACCCTAACCCTCACCCTAACCCTAACCCTCAGCCTAACCCTAACCTACACCCTAACACTTATCCTCACCCTAACACTAATCCTAACGCTAAAACTAATGCTCACACTAATCCTCAGCTTCACCCTAGCCCTCACCCTAACCCTAACCCTCATCCTCACCCTAAACCTCACACTAACCCGAACACTAATCCTCAATCTAACCCTCACCTTCACACTAACCCTAACACTAACCCTCACCCGAACCCTAACACTCAACCTTACCGTAAACATCACCCTCAGCCTGACCCTCAGGTTTACCCTTACCGTCACCCCCACCCTAACCCGCACCATAACCTTAACCAACATCCTAACCGTCACACTAAAACTAAACCTAACCCTAAACCTCACCCTAACCATAACCCTCACCCTAACCCTAACACTCATCCTAACACTTACCCTCACCCTAACGCTAATCCTAACCCTAACACTAACGATCACACTAACCCTAACCCTCACCCTAGTCCTAAACCTCACCATAACCCTAACCATAAACCTAACCCTCACCCTCACCATAACCCTAACCCTCATCCTCACCCTAGACCTCACACTAATACTAAACCTAATCCTCATTTTAACCCTCACCCTAACACTTACCCAAACCCTAACCCTCAACCTAACCATCCCCCTAACCCTATATTTAACCCTAAACCTCACCCTCAACCGAACCCTAACACTAAAACTAAACCCCATCCTAACCCTAAACCTAACACTCACCCACAACCTCACCCTCACCTTAACTCTAACCCTAACCCTAAAAATAACACTAACCCTAAACCGAACCATCACCCTAACCCTAATCCTCACAATCTATCCCTAAACCTCAAATTACCCCTCAACTTCACCCTAACCCTAACACTAACCCTAACCCTAAACCTCAACCTAACCCTCCCCCTAACTTTAACTCTAAACCTAACCCTCACCATCACCCTCAAAATCACCATAAATCTAACCCTAACAATAACACTAACCCTATCCCTAATCCTAACCCTAAACATAACTCTCAACCTTAGCCTCACTCTCACCGCAAATTTAACCGTAATCATAACACTAACAATAACCCTAACCCTAAACCTAAACCTAATCCTCACCCCCACCCTCAACTTCAGCCTAACCCTAAGCGTATTCCTAAACCTAACCCTAACCCTAACCCTCACTGTAAACCT